>NC_134372.1:32033815-32364815 GCF_035582795.1 Mycteria americana
TTTTACAATATATAAATGAACTGAATAGAGGCATTCAGAAATTTATTTTTAATTGAAAAAAAGAAAAATTGAAAACTTGCAATCAAGTAATTTCTCCTAGCTGTAAGAGTTCAACAGTAAAAAAAGAAACCTAATTCATCTGTAACTACCATATAATACAAACACTATCTTAAGTTCTTGCTATCCAAAACATAGCTGTTTTGGATCCTTCCTCAACTGGATTCTTCGTGAATCCTAAAAATAAAGGGAAAAAAGATGTTCCTTACTCTTTAGGACAGTGTCCACTTGCTTGAACAGCTTCTATTATGGATACAATTGTGAAGTACTTAAAAGTTTGAAAAATCCTACATGGGAAAGAAGCAAAAAACATATATAACTAAATATACATTCACCAGATCTACGATACATTATTCTAAACGTAAAATACAATAAATACTTCAGACAGCGGAAGAATCACTGATGATTATACTAAGTGCCAAAGAGAAATACACACAAAAGGAACTTAAAGCTTTCTTAAGAAGCAAAATGGGATCTATCTCCACAGGTTCTCAAACAAGCTATATTGCATGTGAACTTTTAATTACATAAATACATGAATATATATGTATAGATCTCTTAAATGAGATACGGTAAAAAAAAAAAAAGTTCTGCAAGTCTCCTTCTTTGGAAGAGAGTCTTAACGCTTGCTTTTAAATCTTAAATTGGGAAAATTCACTGATATACAACAAAGCTTATATTTTATTAAATAGAACCAGATCTAAATTTGTTATAAGCATGCCTAGATACACATTAAGCTGTCTTAGAAAGTTTTTTAAAAATTATCTTCCACGGCCCAACTAATATAGTTTCTTCATAAAATACTTAGAGAAAAATACACATTTCCCTAAGCACACATGGATTTCCTTATGTTCTTGATGGAATCCTAAAGCATTACTATTACTAATAAAAAAATTTTGAATAATAGTAATCTTTCTCATTTTGGACACTAAAACACAGACTTCTATACCCGTTAGCGTTAACAGGAAACAAACTATTCATTTCAATTAGTTTAGAATAACCACTTTATCCCAATTTCTATTTTTCAAAACATCACGTAAATTTAATAAAACAATTTAGTTTTGTACAAAATCCTTGTGTGCTTTTATGGCTTCAGTCTTTGCAAACACCCTTTAGAAAATTTAACAGCAGCAGTTTAAGAAGTTACTATTTTCAACTACTTTCTCCACCTCTCTGCCAAAGGTTATTGCCCTCAAAGCACAGCCTGCAGAACAAAACATGTACGTGTGCATCAGCTGCTTCAATGTATAGTCTCCCAATTTAGTTTTAACCCTTCCTCTTGTTAGTTTAAACATACCCATTAAACTTTGCATTAAAATGGCTGAGGTGTATACATACATTCTATTTTGTAATTTGTATTTTGTGGGCATTAATAGTTCCAAAGCGACAATAGTAATACAGAGAATGACAACAACTTAATTTGCTACAATTGATTATGAGCTAGAAAGATAGCAAAAGTTTGGAGAATCTTCTTGAAAAGAACAAAGTTTATCCCCGAGTAAGTTTACTTTAGTGAAAATAACTGTTAAGAAGTTCAGGGGTTTCGCCACATGGCTACTGAAGGAAGCTATACTAGTAGCTAGTTCTGCTCTTTAAATGTTATTGCCATTGTGCTTCTCCAAAGTGTACCTGTGAAGACTTCCATAAATTTCAGGACTTCAGTGAGTTCCTGCTCATTTTTCTAATACAGATAACAAAATTTCCCAATGTTCTTTTCTTCAGGTTTGAATACCGCTGTAAACAACTTTTCCCTTTAAGAGATCTGCCCACAAGTCTTAGTGTATCTGTACAGAATATAAGTGTCTTTTTACCCTCTTTAGTTGTCAAAAGAGTTAGAATAACATATTCTGTGTAACATATTTGTAATTTACAGTTTACTTCTGGTCACTAGAAAGACAGTTACACAAGCTTCCTTATAAATTTAAAAAGAAAATCCTCTTGGTGCTGTTCAGATTTCTGATGTAAGCATTACAGGGTTTCTGTAGTTTTGTCATAAATTTCAGCATTACACCTTAAATTAGACCTACAAAATATGTTTCTGAATTCCAGTATCTTTCCTGAGGAACTACATTGCCATTTTAAGATGTAGAGAAACATTTGCATTGAAAACCAGAAAAAAGCCTTCTCATTTTCACATGTGGCCTAAACCAAGATTTCACTACAAACCATCAGAGACCATCAACCAGCATAGTCCTCTTTAAATTCGCAGTCTGATATTACACTAGTTTCCAACAATTCTCATGTTCTAGCCTGACAGGCATCTTTGTGAACTACTGCAAGTTTATAATCTGGAAGTACCAACTAGAACAATACAAAGGATCACGTCTGTTTTACAGATGCCTATGGATCATGATCTACAAGCACAGACCAACAACAGTTGCGAAGACTTGACACTGACAGAGAGAAGTCTCTGTGAAGATTCGGAAAAAAACAGCACCATTTTAAGTCTTGACACAACGAGATTAGGATACCATGATAGTACTCTACTGAACAGAATAGGTTCAGACTTCCCACTCCATGCTTCATTAGCTGGCATAAGGAGTTCCATCTATAACAGAAGTCTACACCTTTCAGACAGAGGCTGCATACAGTTTTTCTATTTTTAAAAAAACTATTTCTAAGGAGATTTGATATGAAAGGTTTTTGAAAAAGTCCTTCCCAAGCACATGTTAAGCAAGACACTTTGAGTTTGTGACTTGTTCAATATACTCTTCTTAAATTAGGAAACCAATTAAAACTGGTAACTCGAGCAAAACAACATTTTCCATCTTGTTTCATGGCTTCCAGCACATTCAGGACATGTTCCTGAATTCACTTGCAACAGACAGACAGAGACTCCAGAATTCTTCTACTATAACATCAATACTCTGACACAAGAGTCTGACAAAGTGGAATTTTAAAAACCTTCCCCCAATGAAATGGGACAATACTCATCTGTCCCTCAGGGGTATCTATGAATTAATTCTTAAAAATTTACCTAAAAATCTGGCTCTGAAGCTAAATTTTAGTTTAGCTTCTGAAAACCAGCAAAAAATACTTTCAAAAACTACATGCTGAAGCCAACAATACCATATTATATGGAACCAGGCCCATTGTCTTACCCAACGCTGTTTTTAAATCTTGGTGGAAGCCACTAACTACAATGGCTTTACTACAGGGTAACTGGAAACAAAAATATATCCTATTTAATTCTCGGCTTTCTTCTAACATATGGAATATCAGATGGGTAGATTTTCATGCCATTATACAGATGTAATCTCTCTGAAGCTTAAAACCTTCTTCATTAGTGTGTTAAGTATCAAATGTAATAAAATCATTCACTCTTCAAAAGTCATTTGCAGAATAAATTTTGGAGGAATTCCTGAATTTTAGTGACCAACAGAACAGAGTGAACCAACCTTTTAATACTGCTCATGCCACAAAAGGAAAAGCGCCCATGAATGCATTGCAGAAGGAAATAATTTGGTAACCAGAGTGACTACATTTTCTAATATGACTCAGATAAAGAACAAAGTCAAAATTACTATTTGTCTTCAGAAAAAGGATGGAAACATTTTTCCATCTTCCTGCAAATTCTATTTAAATCAATCTATAAATTGATTTAAGATTAAAACAAAAAGATGTATCTTAAAAAAAGAAAGATGCATGTACACTGGCAGCCTAAAGACATTAATATTTGATATCTCTTTGGTAATCTGTATGAATGAAGTTAAAGACCTCAACACGTTTGCTCACTGACAGATGCCATATCATACCAATATATTTCTGCTGAATTCTGGGTTTAAAAAAAAAAAGTGCTTCCTCCCTTGTAACTTGTTTCTTGCAGCTTAGTAAGTGAACATAATGTAAAAGGCAGCACAGAAAGGGGAACTCGGTTCCAAGGTGCTGCCAAAAGTAGCGTTTTACTTGATCACTAAAGCTCGTTCTGAGAGGTACCTGTGTATCCACCTGAATACTACTATATAAATGTTTTGAAAGTACTACTAAGATACTAACATTTCTGAAGTCAAGCTATAGCTTCGCTAACCACATTGTTAAAAAGTGTTTGATTTAGAGCTGGTCTTCCACAAGTTTTCAACACTGCAGTTACTCAAAAACACGGTCATTGTAAACCACATTATACTTTTTTCAAGTAATACTTTAGAAAAAAATACTGCTTAAAAAAAAAAGATATCTTCTCTCTGCACTATTGTAAATAAGAAAGTCGCATGTTCAGCCTGTTTGACTTTTGGCCAGCTTGCTCTCACACTTATGAATTGGCCAGACGGAAAAAATATGAGAACCCTGCTATTCCTTCAGCCAAAGCAAGAGCTGCAAACTCTTTCCGGTGGTGGTTGTATCAGCAAAAGAATTACTTCTTAGCATCATAGTTTCTTTTGCTGAAGGGGAAAGAGAATACTTCAGTAATACCCCAAAATATTTCCAATAATGCTAACCATCAATTCTTGAATGTTTGACTAAATAAACAGATGGTTTCTCCATCACCCATTTATGTGTACGCAGATACCCGGCATTCTTGAAGCAGCATTTCTAACTACAGGAAGAGCACTAGAAAATAGAATGAGAGCACACTACATGAGCCCAAGTGAGTGTGAGATTTCTAAGTGTTCATTAAGCTCACAGATCCATAGTTTGATAGAACCAAGACCATTAAAGGACAAATAAAGATAGGTCAGTGGAAGAATAGAAAGTATCCACAAAACTAGTTTGGTTAGAAAAGACACTGAGCACTAAAGGTTACTGGATTTCAGTTACACACAGAAAAATATTTCAACTGGATGATTTATGAACGTAAGTACGAAATGCTGCTGAGAATTTAGTTCATAAACAGTGGTGGAAAGAAGTAGAATACTTCAATCCAGTAATGAATAGGATCATGCCATTCAACTCCACCAGATCCAACTTCTCCTCATCCTAAATTGCATGAAAAGTATCAAAGACAGACAATGATGCAGTGTTTGGACACTTATTTCTACAAGACTGATATAAAAGAAAAAAATGCACTGTAAGGAATCCTGACCCATAAAATATATAATCGTCCAGCTTACCTGTACTTTTGAAGTGTTTGAAGGATACACGTACTTTAATTATAGGAAAAATTTGTATTGTAAAATCGTAACATACACCAAAAAAAAAATTTCTTACAATTAGCCATATAAAGCAAGTAAGAACAAAAGTGCATCTATTTACTTTATGGGTTGCATGAACAAGGCAATTTTAAAGCAGCGCGTCAATCTTTTTTTTTAATCTGCCCGCATCACTAACTTGTCTCTCATAAAAGGAAACAAATGAACAATGCCTGTTTCAGGGCCTCTATAGTCTCTCAGTAGTGGTTCATGTCATACATCTTTTAGATAACATCACTAAAAATACTTTTTAAAAACCACACTGTGCTTTTATCAACATTTCTCCATGACTGAATTCTTGGACTAATCTTCAGGAGCATTTAGCACCAGCAGCTCATGTGGAATGAGTAGGTGATGAGATTCCTCAAAATTCTTGAAAAATTGTGAGACTCAAAATTCCAGTTCTTTTTCCAATAAAAATGACAGCTTTACTCAGCGTGAAATAAGTTAATGCATCTTCATCATGAAGAGCAGCATGAATTCTTATAAATTGAACTACTTGGTTAAAAACAAACAAGTTAGCACAAACTAAACCAGCGCAGACACACTGTAACTACCTATGTGCCTGCCCTTATCTCATAAATGCAAAGTAAATTGACGTAGCTTACCCACCGGTCGGGGGAAAAAAAAAAAAAAAAAAAAAAAAAAAGAGAAAGCTACTTCACATTTACTTTAAGGTTAGAGAGTTCACAATGGGCAGTAACCACAGAGTTGTCAATATCTGAAGTTCACATCCTACTTTACTTCCCACTAACTTCTCTGTGTGCCCTTGATTTATACATAGGGCCTGGCACAGGGATCCCCGAATTGGTTAACTTTCAGGAACATGTAATAATGTATATTAATTTTTGCTCTTTGGTTTACAAAAACTGGGCATTGACATCCATGGCACTTTGGAAGCCTCATCTGCCAGATGCAGGAACAATGAAAAAGTCATTCTTAGTTGGGGGTGTGAGGGGTTGGAGGTGTGTAGAAATGTTGTGAGTAGGTGAAACCAAAAGATACTAATTGTTACTCATTCTTTAACAGTTAACAAAGTATAAGATAGGAATAATTATTAATTTTAAAATATTTACCTTGTGAAAGAAACTAGCAAAAAGTTGATCTATGCACCAATAAATTAAAACTCAGAGCCAGGCTAAAAATCCAAATACTGCTCAAAGATGACTGAAAGTTAATATTCTGCCTTGAATGCTAAACATATTTATATTTGCATACAAATGACTACATGTAAAACAAGGTGAAATAATTATTTTACCTCATACTTGCCAAATGGAAACTTGATGGTGTCAAATGACACCAGTTTAAAAACAGATGCAGAGAGCTCTTAACGACTGATGGGCCTCGTTTTCCTGAGAGGAAGAGGATTACTTTTTACGTCTACTTCTTACAAAGTCTTAAAAAAGACACAAGAGAACTAGAAACCTTATCCCTTTACACAGATTGTTATTTTGTCCCCCATGAGCACGCATTATAACACTAAAGGGTTCAGATCTCTTCTACGTAAGGGAGGGAGACTTAGCTGTATCTTCTCACACTGATGAAGTTAAACAACTTTCACAAACTGAAAGAAGTTTTTAGTTGCTAAAGATTCAAGGCACTTATGATACAAAGACAGTGAGGAGTGCAAACTGTTTCTTATGAACTGAAAGCGTATGCATCAACCTCGATGTCAAAGCTATACAGCCAAATGAGAGAATTCTGGACTCTCCTCACCTGGTTTTTATCCCTGTTCACGAAAATTTGTGAGTGAAGAGGGAATGAAGGGGTTTTAACATTTCACTGCTTTTAAGCCTCAGTAGGAAATAGTGTAATTTCTCCACTTCACTAGAATAAAGACGCATGCCACCTATCCACCCAGCGCTACATACATACGATACTGAGCTAGCCTCAAAATCCTCGCTCCTTGCCATCCCTGAAGGAAGTCAGCTTGCAGCCCCTACCTGGAAAATGCCAGTCCATAAATTCCAACCTTGCACTTTCACAGCCAAGTAAGTCCCTTTTTAAGCCTCTACCCATGCAGTGGGAACCTGCGGCCATGTGCCACCGGTTCCCCTCACCCCAGGAGGACAGCAGACTGCATGCCCATCTCCATTTCTCCCAGACACACCTCAACCCAATGCCAACCCTCCCCTTCCATATTCCTTTCCCCAGCTCCCACGTTTTCTGTTGTCGTGGATCCAAGACAGTGGGCTGCCAAACTCAGCTCCTCTTTTTCCTACTGCTTCGCTTGCCCTGGGAAATAATTTTAATTCCTCCCTCTGCCCACCTCTATTATCTTGCGTAGCGAGAAAGCAGGTCTAACATTCCCACTTTTCTGCCTGGGAAGGTGCCACATCCCTTCCCTGCCACGCAGCCCCCTTCCTAAACGACATAGGGTGGCTGGAGATATTCTTGCTCTACCTTCCTCCACCCAGCCCTTTCCTCCCACTGCCACCTTCTCGCTGGAGGAGAGAGACACATCCCACCTCTTCCTCCGACTTCCCTGAGGAGACCAGCCCTCTTCCCTTAGCCTGCCACCTCCTTACCTTAAAGAGGTCGGGGGCAGGACATCCAGCCTCTTCCCCCCACCCCGCTACCTAAGGAAGGCCCAATTCCTCCCCTCCAAACTTTGCCCCCGCCCGCCGGCCGCCCCTCTGCCCGCGGGCCCCGCGCCGCCTCCTCAGCCCCGCTGCGGGGCAGGGAGAACGGGGGCGGCGGGGACCGCATCCCTGGGCGCCCCCGCCCGCCCCACCGCCTCCATCCTGCCCCGCTCCACCCCCGCCGCCCCCAGGAAAAGCTCGCCTCGCCGCCGCCCCGCTTCCTCCTCCCACCTCCGCCGGAGAGGTGCGAGGGACCGACGAAGAGCCCTGCGCCCGCCGGCTCCACCGCCGGTGTCGGCGAGGGGCGGAAGCAGGTCGAGGCGGGGCGGCGGGGAGAGCCCGGGCGGCGAGCAGGCCGCGCCGCGCCGTCCCCCGGCGGGAGGAGGGGCGGGGGGGGCCGAAGGGGCGCCGGGGCCAGCCGGTGTCTCCGGCACCTGGAGCGCGGCCTGCTCCGGAGGTGGCGGGGAGCAGCCCGTCCCTTCGCACGTACTCACCGCCGGGTTCGCCATTACGCGGCGGCGGCGGCGCCTGGAGCCGCCACCGCTGCCCGGCAGGAGGCACACGCGCGGGGGGGAGGAGGAGGAGGAGGAGGAGATGCCCCGCGCCTGACAGCTCCCCGCCGGGGCGGCCTCGGGCAGACGCGGCGGCTCAGAGGCGGCGGCAGGAGCGGCGGCGGCTTCCCCTCCCCCCTCGGGGATTCCCCCCCGCCCCCCCGGGCGCCCAGGGAGCCGCTGGCCGAGGGCGGCACTTACCGGGTGGCAGGGTGGCTGGCGCAGGCCGGGAGAGGCGGGCGGCGGCGGAGCGGGCGAGGGCGGCGCGGCGTGACTGGCTCTCCTCCCCCCGCCGCCCACCGCGCAGGCAGGGCGGGAGGGGCGGCTGGGCTGTGGGCGAAGTTTCACTCGCTCCGCGGCGCGACCCCACCGGCCCCAGCGAACCCGCGGGGACGGGCTGGGGGGCGCATTTGCATATTTGTCACCCCCGCGCTGATTGGCCGCCCGCGCGGGGGCCGCCGCCGCGCGCTGACACGGCGCCTCGGGAAGGGAGGGAGCGAGCGGGGTGTGAGCGGCGGGGGCTGGAGGGGGCCCGCGAGCGGGGGGAAGGAAGAGGAGGGCGGAGTGAGGACGCGAGCAGGGGAAGGGGTGTGCGCAGGGGAGGGGTGTGCGAGGAGGCGGAGAGGGGAAACGGGAGCGTGCGGATTTCCTTCCCGAGACACCTTCACCTCGCGCCGCAGCCCCCGCGGGAGGGGGCAGCCCTGAGCGGGGGGGGGGGCGGGTCGGGGGGAGCCGCGGCGGAGCCGATAAAATGGTGTGTGAGCGGCGGGGTGAGCTGATCCAATATGGCCCCCTTCGCTGAGAAAAGCCAATCCCGGGCGCGTTTACTCTGGAGGCTCCGGCAGAGGCCAGGCCCGAGATGGCTGGGCAGGCCCCGCTGCCGGCGGCGCCCCCGCTGAAGAGAGGCCGCCGCGGCGCTGGCTGGAGCGGCGCCCGCCCGGAGTGCCGGCCCCTGGGCGGCGGGGGGAGCGGGGATTTTCCCTGGGAAAAGGAAACTTGGGGCTCCGGCACGTTTCCGCGAGGCGCTTACGCAGTCGCCGTCGGTGGTTTCCTCATGACGAGCGCGGCGGGCGGCCCAGCGCCTCGGGGCAGAGCCGAGCCCGCCTCGCCGCCGGGGCCGGGATTCCTGCCGCGGCGTTACCTCACGGGAGGAGGGCTGCCGCGTGGCCCAACGTGCATACGTTCGTTCACTTTATTAAAATATTGGGGGTTCGCTTAACACCTCCACTCGAGTACAGCTTGGTACTTAGCTATGACTCTCTCTAGGGAGAGCCTGGGCCACCGGGACTTCAGTTAATTTGACCTATTGGTGGCATCGCCAGATTTTGCCTTGAAGCCCAAGTACCAGCAGTGAGAGCAAAGAGAATTCCCGCCTTTCAAAGGCAAATAAAGGTGGACACCAGACAGGGCGAGCATAACCTCAGGCACACCATTTCAAGCCATTTTCAAATGGATCGCTTGAATATGCCAACAGGGCACGTACATTCTTACAAAGTTAACTATAAGCCTTTCCCTTTGCTTTTACATAATACTTGTTCAATCATATAAAGCAAAGTGCATTACATAGCAAATACTGATTTCAAGATCAAAATTTAGAACTAGCTGTTAATAAAGAAAACACTTTACATTCATATTATCTGAAGTAACTTTTAAAGAGTCTTGAGCAACAAAGTTGTTACAGGACCCATTTCCCTGTAGTAGTAGACCAGAGCAAAAAGTTGGAGGCGTGAGTTTCTAGCATGGTTGAAAGGAGAATCAACTGAGGGGGCTTGCTTGCAGTTTTGTCTATAGTGGCATATAAATAGAAAAAACTCTTCAGGTGAGCAATTACATAACTCTTGCTGAGTTGATCTAAGGACTAAATTAAGAATTTCAGGAATGCAAGAGAATTCCTGATCAGAGTTACCTACACTTGGATATTGTGCCTGGGAGGACTGGATGCACAGAGGTAATGAGTAATCTCATCCTAAGGCTTCCTTCTGTAGTTTGCTAACAGGGAACTAGGGATATACTTGCAGTTATCTCCAACCTGTTGCTTCTATATTTAGGATATCATTTAAGATAAGAGTTTGTCATTATACCCAATATCAGACTTCTTGTGTATCTTATATGCTTAATTATATATTGTAATACATTAATCAAGTTCAGGGTTTCTCACTAGCTCAACTGAGCTTCTGTAGATGCAAGCATAAGGTAGGTTGTTAGTCAGCATTCGTTCAGAATGCAAAGCTTTAAGCAAGCGTGAATGTTTTAGTTTTACAGCACCTTTGTCTTTCTCCTTAATTCTCAGTACCTTCGTAGCTAAAACTTTGATCTTGCTCTCAGACTGTTCAGAAAGACTACTGTTAACAGTTATGCTAAAGTTTCTATACTATCTTTCTTCTTTTAACCAGCCCTATAGGTTTTACTTCTTTTTAATTTCCCTTTCTCTCACTAACAATTGAGAGCAACTTTAAAAAAATGAATATACCTGATTTTTTTTCATCATAGTGTTTTCTAAAAGAAAACACATATATCTGCTTCTCTAATCTCCAGAGAGAAAGAAGCAAGTACTTTTAGGGAAAAAAAAAAAAGACAGCCTTCACCCTTTTATTAGAATTAGCCAGCCAATTGTAGTACTTCCTTAATAAAGCTATCAACACTATTGTAACATTGTGAAGGGCTCTCAGCTGTGGATAGCATGAATGGTAATGTCATAAATTGAGAGCACAGGCTTAGAATGATAAATCACATGAATGACTGAAAATAGGATCATGTGACTGGTTATTCTGTTGCTCAAAAGGATATTGACTCTCATGAACACTTAATGTCTGGATGGATCCTCTTAGAAAAAAAACCAGGTTGCTTAAATGTACAGAATTAAATGTTGATTTTTGTTTTGGGCTTCATTTTCTTAAACATGTCAATATCTCATCAGTTTTGGAGGTTGCTTTTGCGCAGTGTTAAATTTTCTTTCCATCAAAACTTCTGCCACTTTATATCACCACCTCAAAATCTTACTATTGTTTCAAACAATTGTAATTTTAGTAGGTTTAAACTTCTACCACTTTATATCATCACCCTGAAATTCTACTATTGTTTCAAGCAATCATAATTTTAGCAGGTTTTATACATTTTATGAGATCTTTGTTTTTGCAGCACCACTACTTCACAATGTAATTAATTATATTGCCTTGATCCATCATAGCATACAGATGACTCTTCTAAAATGTTGGGTTTGGTAAGTGTGGAAGAATACCGTGTCCCCTCCTTTATTTCCATAAATATTTTTCTTCAGATGTCCCATGTACAACAGAGTTAGAACACATGCATTTTTTTATGGTCTTGACTCCTGCAGAACTATAGCAATTCATTCTGCCTTAGGATTTACCATGTGTGTGCCTTGTAACACATTGTAGTCTATACAGGGAGAAGTCCTGGGTACTCAAAACAAGGGCTCTCATCCTTTATCCTTCTGTGAGTGTGGGATAAAATTTTCCAAGAAAAAACAACAGAGGAAATTGGTTGCTGTGCTTGCCTGGTTTCTTGTACTTTGATTATCCATGGAAGTTGCTGCAGGGGTATTGAGGTCAGGGCAGGAATGACGCTCACATGCACTGAATCAGCTGCTGAGATTCCACTGTTGCCACAGTGACTGCTTTGATCCTTCTCAGTAGCCACTCTGTGTGACTTGGGAAAGCAAAGAGCAGCTGTCTGCACAGATTGCTGCTATTAGAGCAACTCTTCATATGTCTTTGTAGACACGCTGTAAAAGCCTGGTAGGAATCTGTGATGCAGGTGAAGACTTGTAGTGCCATGCAAACTGGGCCTTTGCTGAGGTGCTTTGGCTGCTTGGTGTATTGCCTCTGCAACCTGCAGCATAAGTAGGGAACAAAACACTTTCTCTGGATTACTTTTGGAGCCATTAACAAGTCTGCAAGGTGAGGGTAAGCTCACATCGTGTCGTTTTACCTCTGAATATATTCAAAGTCGTAGGTTCCCATACAGTTCAAACTGGGGAGCTCTGCTTGGTTTTGTTGTGCTGTTGGCTGGCAGTTTGTAGCTTTGTTTGATCTGGAACGTACAACTGCTGCAAGGAGCAGCTACGCTGCTGTACACCTGCAGATGTGAAACTTTGCTGATGCAAAGTAGGTACCTGGAAGCAGATGGTTTCTCTCATGGCCTTGCAGAGGCAGATGTAGACACGGGTATGGTTATAAATCTTTTTAGATTAGGACAAAATTTAATTCTTTTGACTCTGTGTGTGGGAACAATTGCCTCCAAGGGTATGGATCAGAAAGAGAAGCTGGAATTTTGAATATAAACCTTTAATATTGTGATGAACAACTACAAATAAAAATCTGATTACTAATTAAATTTGCAAGTAATCTACTTTGTAAGATGGAAATCTCTCGGCAGCTAGAATGTTTTACTCTCAGGAGGATATGTCCTAAAAGTTTACCTGGCAGCTGGAAACTACTGATTTAAATTGAGTAAACCTGCAGTTAGGGTATCAAAATGCTGATTTCTAAAACTGCTTCCATTACTGTTTCCTCAAACACCTACATCTGTAGTTTGACTGTCTGCTTGCCACAATGACAGCCACAAGTACACTGTTAATTGGTAAAACCATAATGATAGTACTAAAATGAAGGCTGTCATGAAATAGGCAGCGTAAAAGGAGAACACTTTAAATCTGAACTTACTGAAAAAGTTTTTTTTTTTACTAAGTTATATTGTCATTAAGACATTTAAAAAGCATATTTTTTAGGGGATTGCTGGCAGTAACCAATTTTAGGTTTTGGCAAAGGTTTGCTGCATTGTCTTTTGAGAGAACAGAAGTTTATATCTTGATAGGCTGAGGCCAGTTTGTGGATCTGGGTGCTGAGACTTAGGAGATTTGTGAATTGGGGTTTAAAATGTAGTCTATAAAGATCACGTTCAAAGAAGAAGGGTGATACAGGACCTCTTCTAGGCACTTGTGCTAGGAAGAAAGTAGCCCTTATAGTTAATAGTTGTAGAAATAGCAGCTAAGAGGTTTTATTAAAGTAGAAATATGTTGGAGATTTTATGCTGTTTCTAAAGTCTAGAGGAAGCCTGGAAGTAGCTTAAGTGATCTGGTAATAGGGTGAGTATTTTGAATTGTGCTAATAAGTAAGATGCTGAAAGTGAACGCAGTACTTAGAGCTTTTAAAAAATGTATCTTTCCTGTTTTTATCTTCAATTCTTTTCTGTTTGTTTCTATCTATAGAGACTGAATGGATATGCCATTACTTGATTTTTGAATGTAGAGTTTAGAGTGAGTGTAGCATTCTCTTTGAAGTTTTGTGCTGTTAAATACTTTTTACTAGGATGTATTTACTGTAGGACTAACTATTTGTGTTTATTGTTCCTGGGCTGGCTTTAAATGTTGCTGGAGTTGAGAACTGCTTCTTGACTTTGGGAAAACTTTTAGGATTTTCTTAAGTAAGGACTAAGTAGCTCTTATGAGGAGGAGAAAGGAGAGGGATAGTATATGAGTGATTTAAAGTCAAGGTGTGCTTTTGGTTTTTTAATACAAAAACTATTATGGAGGTGTCTGGTTCCTGACTGTGAGATGGTAGTAGGTCTCCTGCTAGAACTGAATTCTGTTCTTTGCTGTTGTTTTCCTTTGCTTTCTTCTTTAGTAGGACATGCAAAGAGCTCTTTTCAGGTGTTGTGAGACAAGACTGTCTACTCAAAGGGATATTTGAGTAGTTATAGCCACAGGGTTTTCTTTGTAAAGATGGATAGAGGATTAGTGGTAACTACTACTCCCTGTTGAAGGTTTTTGGTGCTCTTACTCATGTGAAAGTGGTAAGCACATACTATGGGAAAATCAGATATATGTTAAAGATTCAAAGCCTTTGGTAAGGAGTGGGAAGTAAAGGCAGTATCAGTGTGAAGCTTCACCTAATTCCAAATACTAGATAGGGAAACACTTCAGACTAGTTAAAAAGGAGGTTTAGAAACTCTTCAGGTAGTTTGTACAAAATAAAATGTAAGAGTAAGTTACTAGTTTGTCAGCCACTGTATTCTGAGACTGTAGTAGGGAAGGAACCCTCCTGAAGGAAAAACAAAATTGTAGTCAAGAACAGTTGTACTATAAATAGGTTTACTAATCATAATCAATAGGCTTGTGGCACTTGCCCATGTAGCTCTACTAAACTTGTTAGGGTTCCTAGCTTCAGGACTGTTTTGCAGTCCAAAACTAGCTGTGAAGTCGGATAGTAGTGTTGTGGCTCCTTAAACTTCTCAGAAAAAACAGTAATTCATGAGTACTGGTATGATCTATGTACTGGGTTCTGTTAGGCACCTCTGAAAATTCAGCTGGAAATACTGTTTTATGTAACGTGGACATCCATATTGGTATGCATAGTGTCATCAAGTGTGAGCAGCATATGAAGTAAATCCCTAAAATGTTAAGTTTTAATGTAGTACTATGGTGTAAAATGCTGTTTGTTTCCTGACTTTATAAAAGTGTACTGCCACAAAACAGGCAACAAACTGTTAATTATATTAATTATATTATGTCTTACTCTTAATTCCCTTTTACTCTTTATGTAATACTAAGCCAGTGAAATAAACCCTGGAAATTGACTTGTTTCCTATAGTGCAGCATGCATGTATTGCCTCATGAGAGCCCTATCATCACAGATAGGTGTTTGAAGAGTTTGGGCTTGATATCTTAGTTTTGCGTGAGGCATTCATTGATCTGATGTGACTTGATAAAGCAGAGCATGACTGAGCAGTATGAATGGGCGCTCAAAACCAGCCGTACAAGACTAAACTTTTTGTTACTAAGTGTAGAAAGCTTCTGCTGCCCTCTTGTGGTCTTTGCGTAGATACACTTTTGCTCTGAAGCTGTTAACATTAATTTTCCTTTTTTTAAAGCTGAATTTTTAGCTGCCAGTAAAGTTAAAGATGTCCTTGTCTGGTAGGCAAGAACTAATGTTACAGGATATGGAGTATTTTTCTATGATAAAATCACTAGCTTTGTGGATGACAGGAGAGCAGTGGATGTCACTTATCTCAGCTTTTGCAAAGCTTTTCACACCATCTCCTGCAATATTCAGATGTCCAAGTTAGGACTTTATGCTCTGAATGGGCAGATAACCAGATGAGTGGTAGACTGGTTGGATGATCGGGCGTGGAGAGTGTTTAATGGTCTATACAAATTCTAAACAGAATACCACAGGGATCCATCCTGAGACTAGTTCTGTTTAAAGTCTTTATCAATTGCTGAGAGGAGTTTGCAGGTGACATGAAAATGGGGGAAGACCAGTTGACATGCTCAATGACAAGACTGCCATTCAGAGATCTAGACAGGCTGGAGGAGTGGCAAGAACTTGCTTTCCTGAAGCTTGTTTTCTAATACCAGATCCCTAGAATGTCTTCAGAAATCTCCTGTGCTATCTTGAACATGTTCAGAAATTTGTTTTGTAAATCTAAATCATGTAACATGCCAAACCAACTAGTCAACTTTTTGTCTGATGAGAAATGTGGATTATCATTGGTTGCTTTACAAAACTTGTAATGAAGCTATGAAACAGTGATTCAATCTCTTGTCAGTGTTGGCTTCAGTACATAAACCTCAAATTTGCACTGAGGTAATAGCCAAGTAATAATGAACCTCAAAACGAGGATGTGTTCTTTATAATTCTGTATTGTTAACTTAGACTAAAACTCATCTGCTCTTAAATTAAAAATTTAAAAAAATATATTTAATTTTTTTGGTCTCAGTCATGCATTGCATTTTTTAAGTGAACCATCTTCCCTTTGCTTTTAACTCGATATATGTAGAAGCAAGATCTGCAGTTCAAGACTTGTGTGAAATAAATTTGTTACTATGTAAATTTCATCAGTACCATATAGCTTGTGCAGATTGTTGTCTTGTGAGTTCCTAAGGTATCATGGAATAACTGCTAATATTACTGAATTCTGTAAAATGTGTAGTTGAGCACTTAAAATATATGCACTGCAGTAATCAACTTGGATCATCTGCTCTAGACCACAGATCTTGTTGGTCTGTATAGTACACCTCCTGTACTCTGTATAGCGGCTCTGTGTGACTGCTGCACTTGCCATGCAATTTTCAGTAGGGTACTGATTGTAAAACTTCTTTAGAAGTTTTACATCTGTGTTCCCCAAAGTATCTTCTCTTGAGGACTGATTCGAGGTAAACCGTGTGGGATTCATCAGTCATTTGGTTAAAGTGATTTACGCAATTCCTAGTAAAGCCCGAGTACTGTAAGAGCCACGCAAGCTGGCTGCAGCCGTTCTACTCGTCTGCAGTACTGAAACTGTCCAAGAGGGAGCTGAAGGCAGAGCAGCGATGTGGCTGTCTGCCAGTGGTTTTAGAAGGTCACAGGAGAGAGGTTTTGTTTCATTGGGGTTTTGCAGCAATTTGGACCCGTGTTCCTAAATTCAGTTGAAATAATTCTTTGGATCTGGGCCTAAACAAATAAATTTCCTTTGGACCTTGACTCTCTGGGCTGAAGTCAAATATTTAACATCTGCTTACAAGTGATTACTTAATGTGGTAAGATGAACTTTTAAAGACTTGTGAATGTTCTGGCTTGCATTTCTTGCGTTAAGCTTAATTTCTGTGAAACTTCTTTACCAGTCATGAAGTGCAAGAATATGGCAAAATTTAACTTAAAGGCCTTTTTAAATGTTACCTGTGGAAACCTTACTGAAACAGTAATGCACAGCTTAGCCTACTGGAGATTGTATTTATTCAATGGTTGACTATTACTGCAGACAATAAACCAGATCTATGCAAGGGAAATGAGAAATTTGAGTCTTTTAGCAAAATATTTATTGGCAGATAACACACTGACGCTTTTCAGAAAGCTAACATACTTCCTAGGCATTAGAACATTCTAACATGTACTTCCTAAGCAACAGAATCAATTGTATGGTACTGTTTCTGGTCCTTCTGTGTTGTTTAGTTTTCTATTGGTGCCATAAAACTTTAGTAAATTTTCAGATATTTGTAACTGATCTTGTATTTTGTAATGTGGTGAAATACAAAAATTGGCCTTGGGATGACTGAGAGTTAAATTGCTGACTTTTAACTAACTTCTAACTGTAGTTCACTAAAAATGAAATCTTAAATATTTGTTCTATCCAACTAGCCACACATTGCCTCTACAGACTTTTATCACCATCTTCTAATTGTTCCCCATGGACATCTAGGAATTAGGATTGCATTTTGGCTATACTGGGTTTGATTGTTCAACTGCTTTACTGCTTTTACTCTCCCTACTACAAATGGTTTTCCTTCCTCTTTTTTTAAACTTCCACCAATAGTTACCTTTCCCTCCAATCCTTGTCAGTCTAGTTATTTAATGCTTAAATTGTAGGAGGGCTTCTTGAGTGTGTGTGTGCACGCATGTGGTTTTGTGGGTTTTTTCAATAGCACGTTATAAAAGGAGATTGTGATCCATGATAATGGCTCCAAGAAACTGGTTTTTGGTTTCTCCTATTTGGAATTTAGGAATAAAGAAATTAGTCTATTTCCCTTTTTACTGAGTTCAGTGTAATTTAAGTATTCTTTCGTTTTTTATATGAGCATCTTTATCAGTTTCAGAACGGTTAGATGGAGGAGGTGCGTATATATATGTGCCGTGCTTCTACTTAAGAAAAGGCAGTTTGTAGCACAAATGCTGCCCAACCCTCACAATATCAATGCTAAAATTACTTCTGCAAAAACGAGATTTGACTGCTCACAAGAGGGCACTGCAACTTTACTTTTGTGCATGTTATTGTGAGACATAAGCCTTGCCATGAGATTTGAGTAACAGAAAGGCAAATAATATCACTCTCCAACATAACTCATTTTAAAACCAGGCTCTTATCAGTAAAGATTGCCAACTCTTTTTTTTTTTTAAAAACAGAAATTAAATTATTCAAAGTAATGCAGAAATTTGAGTTGAGAGCTTTGAAACGGAACATCCTTTTGTCAGCTTCAGGGTCAAAGTATTGTAGTCGGTGATGACTGAGTAAGGCAAGCTACATAGAGAAATCTGTGATCTTTTTTTTTTTTTAAAAAAGGAAAGACTGTCTGACCATAATGAACTAATTTATTTACTTATCAAAGTCTTAAGTGTCATTAGACAGCTCAGTAGGCAAGTCATGGTAAGAGGAGTGTTCACTTAGTAAAGATTAATTATAGCCTCCAGCATATCAAGTTTATTATGTCCAATAAGTATGGCAAACAGCTGGAGGAACATGTTTGTCTTTACACTTGATAGCGTTCTCTTGCCTCAAGGTCTGACTCCTGAAAGAGTAATTAGTTGTTGTGGATGAATTGTTCCTAATTCTGCAAACTGTTTTTTGGTATATATATTTAATTCTGTGCTTTAAGGAAGAAAACCCAAAGGTATTGGGTCTGATACGGAAGTTGTCATTACATAACTTCTAAAATAGTGTCTGAACTCTAAAGCAGAGTCCTTTTTTTGTATTGTTTACCTTTAATCCACACATTCATTGGATTTAAAGTTTTGGTCTAGAATGGTTTTTCTCAGTGGAAATATGAAAGACTGGCAACCCACAAATGGTTGGACTTTTAGGGCCTACCTGCTGAAGAAATTCATTATAACAAGCTGTTTTTACAATTTTCCATAATGGCTCTTTCACTTCTAAAATTACTTCTCATTGAATGGCATAGAAACTCATGAACTCTAAGTTACAAAAAAGCATATATCACTGAATAGACAAGGCAGGTTTGGAACCAAATTATGTGAATAGCTAAAGGGGTCATAAAAATACACTGAGGAAAACCTGTACTTTATATTATAATGTTTTATTATATGCTTTTAAAAGCATATATGCTATAGGATTATGACCCAAGCTGGAAGGGGGGGGGGTGGGGAGGGGGAGGGAGGGAGAGGAGAGGCTGGTAAAAGCTAATAGAGACATCCAAATATACAATCAGAAAAAAGATGACTGAAGATGTGAATAAGAAATGGTGTAAGGTGCTGCAGTAAAGTAAGGAAAGCTTCTGACGGCAAAATGAATTTAGGATCACAAGAACAGGATTTAGCTGAAGAATTTAAATTTGCTTTTTATGCAGTGCTTTGAAAGTAATGTCAAAAAGGAAGATAATTTTTGGTTTAAACAATAAGAACTTCATATTGACAATTATTTTGAGTTTTGGAAGTTAAGAAGACTGAGCTGTCAGGATGAACTTGTTCCAGTGCAGTTTTGAGATGGGGGACAGCAATTTTTCTTAAATAAGAATGTCTAGATAAATGATGCATCAAGAACAGTGCCTAGATGAGTCTTTTTTTTTTTTTTTTTTTTTAAGTGTTGTATGACTGCTGTCCCTGGCACATGGGTGTGACTTACTAAATTTGATGTGAAGCTATGTGGGAAGGAATAAATCACAGCAGTGTATTGCAGTACACTTGCAAATCTACGTGGTGACACTGCTATGTTCTAACTTGAAAGTATTAACTAGCTGGAATACCTTACTCCTTAACTTACTCCTTATGAAGACCTACTCAGTCATGATTAACAGTCAATTGTGTGAGGACTGGAATCTTAATTCCAGCTAATGAGCCTAGTTTGCAAACAGAGGCTCATGCTCTAGGTTTGGAAGTTCTGCTTCAGCAGCTTGTCCAATGGTATTGTTAAGCTTGGACTCTGTCACTGTTCTGACCTGTGTTGAAGTGGACTGTTTCAAGGTGGAGCTAGAAAGAAGTTGAATTAAACAACAAATTAAATCAGAAGTCCTTTACTTTGTTTTTTTGGCTGTTAAACCCTTCCACTTGGAGCAAGAATCTATGAACCCTATTAGCGAAAGCATTTATTTCTTAACTGGAGCTGATAGGCAACCTTTTTCAGCACTTTTCATAAAAGTGGTCTTTAAAGCTGAAATAGCAAAACTTTGAGTACTTTATGTACCCAACATTCTTGTTAATGATAATATTAGGAAGATATTGGAACACAAGAAAGAAAACACTTCCCCTATGACACAGTCTGCCTCCAAAGAGAACTCAGCTACAGGAAGTATTTAATAAAATACTAGAATGTCTTACTTGGACTGCATTAATACAAGAGCCTCAGAAATGAAAACCAAACCTATTGTCAGTATGTTTTCCTTTAATTCAGTTTGTCTTTAGGTCTAAAACATAAATCCAAAGCTCTGTGTTGACAATATATTGCTTAGGTTTGTGGTTTTCTATTTCAAGCCATAAATGGCCCTGCAGAGCTCAGGAACTGCTGTGTTTGACAAGCTTGGGGGGAAAATACACCAGTTGTCTGAACTTGTTCACATAAGTTTAAATATTGCTGTATTCATTTGATGAATTTAACTCCAAGTTGAAGGGCTAATATACATTTCATGCCCGCATATGCTCCATATGCCTCTCCTTGGCAGTCATTAGTCCAGTTCTCTCATTTTGTATACTGCTTCCGATTCTGTCTGTACAGATAATCTTGTGTGGGTTTTTTCTGCTGAGAAATGATGACTCAAGGTGCATCTCTGTTACTGTATGGAACAGTTCAGTGTTTAAGGGGGAGGCCTTAAAGGATGGAGGAGGCTCTGCTTATTTGGGGTACAGAGAGACTCATTTTGTAATTCTGAGACATGGTTTGTGTTGTGTTTCAGTGCAAATTAATTCTCAGGTATGCTTGGTCTCCTAGTGTCTGATTACTTTATCTGATTCCTATTCCCCTGAAACTTCCCCTTTACTTGGCTCAGCAGCTACTCTTACCAGCTTACCTGTTTTCTCTATCTTCAGTAGCTTTGCCTGTTTTCCATTTTGAGTTGTTTATTCACCTCTGTTTTGGGAGCACCTCCCCACCTCTTAAAAAGGATTCAAAATGAATTGTGGTGTGCATTCTGCTTGGGTCAAAGAGCAAACAGCCATGAACAGACTGTGTGCCAAAATCTGGTTCAACTGTCTTTTGGGAAGAGCGTTTTGGTCATGGTGTATTTTCTTAGCATGTGTAGCACAGTTTCTACAGAAGTATCAGGGTACCTTTCCTTATGTGTTAGGTGGGTTATTTGGTCTATAGTAGCTGATAACTAAACTCTAGTGAAAAAGATCAAGGACTTCCCCAGAAGGTGTTTCATTAAGTGAGAACTGTGTACTGGGACTTAAATCTTCCGGTTTCTATTGACAGGATTGAGTAATTGGACTCCATCTCTTCAAGAAATAGGCGAATTTGAGTGCAACTGAAGGAGTTTATTTTGAATATAGGTTTTTCTGCAAAGTTAAAGTCTGGTTTTGCACAGCTGAAAGGATTGATTCACTGCATCAACAGTCTACTATAAAGCCTGTTGGTCACATGATGCAAAAACTTGCTATGAGATGCAAAATAATTAAGAAGCTAATTCTCAATTGCCTATGTCTTCTCTGGTTAAAGGAAAACTCTCTAACTTTGTGGTAGTACTGTGAAATCACTACTTCTGAAGTTTATAGGTCAACTGGAGCTTTCTTCCCCCAAATTGTTTCTGTACTATAATCCTGAAGTAATTATCATTGTGGTGGTAGAGCTTTCATGTGTTGTTGAAAAGTCAAAAAGTTACTGTGGCCATATTGGTTTTGAAATAGTGGTTGAAATGCCTAGTTTGATTTATTTTTAAGGATTACTGATGCTTCATAGTAACTGAAGACCCTTCCATCCTGGAATACGCTGTTTATCACAGTCATGACCTGTCACACTGATGGAGGGCTTGGCAGGGGCAGCACACTATTTTTCTGTGTATTTATTTATCTGACACCTGGAGCATGTCACTAAAGCACTGATTTCTCCCCTAACTTGTCATGGTCTCAGAGTGAAAGTGCTTATGTGACCTTTGCCATCCAAATTGCAGACCTCTCTCAGTATTTTTATTTGCAAAATTTTGTTATGTTGTCTAGGGCTAGAATATGTCCATGTCGTAAATCCCCCAGTAGAAAAAAAAGAATGACAGGAACGTTTTTCTTTGAAGCTTAGTGATAAGATATGCTTAGAAACTGTTATAAAAATAAAACTTTGGAATACAGTAAACCTGCACTGGCTTGTGGTATGGCTTTCTACTTTTTTGCTATGCTGTTTCTGACTCCAGAGGTACTGGGTCAGGCTGTCATTGCTGTCTGTTGTATCTTGTGGGCAGATGCTTGCTGGCATGTGCAGAACTTTTATTCTCTGATGTCAGAATGGGATTCTTGCAAGATTTAGAACTGATATATTCAGCAGAGTTTTATTGTTTAATCTTCAAGAGAATGATTTAATAAGTACAAACTGACCAAGTGTGTGTGTATGTACAGCAACCAATAGCACCAATTAGGTAATATCAAACTCTTTGATTATTTTAGTTGCACAAAGTTGAACAGACTAACTGTCAAATATGAAGAAAGGCACAGAAGTACTTCGTGCTGCTTTTTATTCTTGTTCTTTTAAGTTACCTTCTATTATGTTCAGTTTTACAGTAGTTTAAGTACATAAACTTGTTTTATAGCTACTCTAAATCTTCACACCTTCAACTCTTGTAGAATCTCATTTGTATAACAGCACTATATATCCAATTTTCTTGTAAGGATTCATGATCAATAGGTATAACTCTCATGGGCAGCTGAAGCTTTTGAGCGTGAAAGAACAAGAGGTAGAACATGGTAGTTATGAGAATAGCTACACTGGACAAAGCACAGTGGAATGGTCTGTGAGAAAATAATAGTGGACAGAAGATATGATTGGATAAATTAAATGGATGTTCAGCCTCTCTGTTATTTATGAAGGGATAAAAGAAAATAACCCTCTATTCAGAAGGGTACTGTTGACTATTTTGACTTCAGTTTATCTTTTTAACCTACAGCTCTTCCATGAGCATGCTGAACTAACAGCACTCTTCTAAAAGCCTAATGTATATCTAGCTTACATGTATTTTTTTTTTACCAGTCTCGTTGTCCAGCTTGAACCTGCTTGTTTATTTCTAGCTACACAAATTGACTCCTTTAATTTAAAAGTTGCTCATCTTAGAATAAATTGAATTGAATACTACTCTGTTCTAGCATTCCTATGAAAACAAAAACTTGAAAAAAATTAATGTTAAGGTAGTGGTCTTGGAATTCATTTGTGAATATTTATCATCTTGATATTAATTTATAATGTGCCTCATCTTGAAAGGAGGGAAAGGGTCCTAATTTTTCTCTGTGCTTCCAGCTCCTTAAATGTGCCAAAATTTGACTTTGCCATTTTGTTTTTGAAATGTAGTTAAATCATGGCCCCAGTGAGTTCATGGCAAGTCTTCTGATCTCAGCAAAATTAGTTAGAATTTCAACCACTATGTAGAAACCTTAGTTAAGTGAACGAATGCATGATTCTGGATCTGAGTTAAGACTCATAATACAGATGATGCCCTTGATATGAAGAGTTCATGGATGGCATTAGCGTTTGGATAATGGATTGCAGTGGCTTAAAATAACAAACTCCAAAAGAGCTGATGAAAATATTGAGAGTCCAGATAGCTGATGAGATATAACGTCAGGAGTGGCTGATGTACAATAGCTTAAGTTCTGATTCTAAGTTGATCAGGAAGAACTATTTAACTTAAATAGCCTTGGTAATTTGAAGATACAGAACAGCAAAGCTTTCAAAATAATACTTAAAACTTTGCTTCGCAGTTTTGCGGTAGGTGTAACATCTTGGCTGGTATCAAATTTGGCGGCCTCAAGTTGTGATGGAATAGTGTTGTTACCTTTTTTATTAGTACTTAAAGTTTTTCATGTGGTGGTGGGCATCTGGCTGTTTAGGAATGCTGCTTCCAAACTATAAATAGTATGTTTGATATAGCTGCTTATATGAATGAGTAAAGCTCAATAATCTCTGTAATAAATTGAAATAATGGAGCAACTGGAGCCACAAATAAGCTTAGCTAGATAAGGTACTATGAAAAACATATTGAGACCAAATTTTAAAAGCTCTGAATAGACCAAACTTGTGGAATTGATCAGTTATTTGTCTTAATGCTTAGCAAGTTATTACCCTAGTCCTGCAGATTGTTAACCATATAGACCTACCAGATATTGTTACTGTAGCACTTCATTAACAGTGTTTTTGTGCACAGTAAGACAATAATTCTTGATACATGTAAGGTAACTAAAGCAAAACTTACGTATGAAGAAAAACTGGGAAGTCACTTGAGAGACTGGTGTGCTTTTATTGGAATGCAGAATGGGAATCCCTGGGTTATGAATCTGTGCTCGAAGATCCTGTTATGAGCTTTTTGGGACTTAAAATTTTGGGACTTAAAATAGTTGGGTTTGTATGTTGGTGCTCCCCACCCTGAATTGGTAAATTTCCCAACTCTTTCATGAGCCATAGAAAAAGATGCATTTCCCCCTCATTATCAGCCCATGCTTTAGTTTGACTTTTCGACTCTGAGCTCTGCATTCTTTCTCTTTCATTGTTCATTCTGTCCCA
Source organism: Mycteria americana (assembly GCF_035582795.1). Taxonomy (NCBI): domain Eukaryota; kingdom Metazoa; phylum Chordata; class Aves; order Ciconiiformes; family Ciconiidae; genus Mycteria; species Mycteria americana. Next base: position 32,058,548 of record NC_134372.1, read on the forward strand.
AACATGATAGAACATGTCTCTATGCAGGTTCTATCGCAGGTAAAACTGCAATTTTTATATTGATAACTTGGAACAAAGACCGTGATTTCAGTTTATAAATCTAAGGTGTTTGCTTTCTGCTTCATTGTTAGAGGAAGGTATACTATTTAATTAACTATTAAAACAGTCTAAAGTGGAAGTGATCTTAACTTAAAAGTGTGTGTCTTGTTAACATCTCTAACAGGTACAACTATTCACTTCTAAAATGTTTGTTCTTATGTCCCTTTGCACTGGTTTTATGTTTATCTTTTGATGCATTATTGTAGGCATTGAGTATTAAGGCAGTACTTGAACATCAAGTTTTTTAGACTATTTTGCAACACTGAACTGTGTAATAGACTATTGATGCTCTTCTCTAATGCAGATTTTGGAATTAGGACATGTATGTTCTAGGTTTCAGGATTTTTGAAAAGTTTTGGTTGCAAAGCAAGGCATCTAGGATACAGAAGGGGAAGCTGGAAAAAGAGAAAGCCTGCTTTTCAAATTAGCTTTGTGCTTTTTTGGTGTGTGTAATAATGCAATATTGTAAGTGAATACTTCTGTAATTGGGCAGGAGGGGTGGGGAAGAGGGGCAGGTAAAGTAGCTTGACATGTCCTGTTATAATAACAAGAATAGCGTTGTTTTGTGTGTCTTGTTATTTTGTGGAGGTTTTTCCTCCCTTGTCTACAGGACCTTGTTAGGTCGTAAGCTTTCTAGTAGTTAGCTGTAGTTGCTAAGAGGATACTGTGATTGCTTGTGACAAACTGTGTATCTTAAGGTCTAATGCTGTTTCTGATATTCAAGGACACAGAAGAATACTTCTACTAGTAAATCTGGAAGGAAGCTGTATGTGATCTGGCTGATGGAGAATACTTGTCAGATCATTAATGGAAATTATTTTTGGTTTGCAGTTCAGGCTAGGTAACAAGACTTCCAATGAAACAGAAAACAAGTTATGATAGGTAATAATTTAATGTGGGAAATTTGTAGTGTGTGTTTTCTTTGCAGAGGTAACCTTGCCTTCTGGCAAAATGGACAAAAGCCTAGAATCTCAGGGTCCTTAACTCTATCATTTCATATTGTAGGCTTGCTGTTTCCGTTTGTCTTTCTCCCTCACGTGGCTGAAGGCAGAAATTTGTCATTTAACAATTTAGTGAGATCCGTTTCTTACTGATGTTCAAAAAGCATGCACACAAAGCTTAGAGTGATGTAGCTCATTTAGGAATTCTAAAAGCTCAGTTCTTAAACTTAGTTCAGTGAAATTGTCAAGTACTATAACATATTTACTAGTTTGACAGACTTTTTTTTTTTCAGCCAGCCAAACACAGCTTGTGTTTCTAAAGAGAGAACAGATTGTCGTGGTTCCTTCTCCTTAGTGTACAGAAACACAGGCATATTTGACAGCAACAGAAACAGCATGTTAGGATTGAGACACAAAGATAGGCATATATGGATTTTTCTGTTGAGCTATTTACCATCTTACTCTTTTAGGTTAATAAATAGCAAGTAGGCATTCTTTTGAGAGTATAGTGCTAAATTAATCCTGGAGGTCTGCTAATTAAAAATAATTACAAAATAGTCTTTTTATATTGCTATTTGGAGCTTAAACAAGACTGACTTGACATGAATTTCATAGCAAAATCTATTAAGGTTACTTATCTGAGGTAGCCAGACCACTTCTCAAAGAACCATAACTAATACAAGTAAAGAATGTCACCAGTCTAGTTTAGCCATTCAAATTAAAAAACCTCTGGTAAATAAATAGAGGGATGACAGTATGTACTTTATGTGCCACTGAAAGTTTTAACACTTCCTTTGTATTTTCACTGGAAATGTGGAACACAGTAGTGGGGAAGTCATATATTATAATACCCACAAAACTTGGGTATCTTGTGTACCTGCAAAGTAATTGCAGTTCATTTTTCTTCCTTCGAAGTGCTTGACCAGGTGGATCTAGCTGCTGGTGATGAAAAACTGCTAGTCAATAGGAGGAAAATCATAAAAGTACTAGCTAAATGCATGACAGAAGGTAATTCTCCTGAACATGCCAACGGACCTTGTCATCAGTATGCAGTGCTGAGTGAACATTATCACTGGAGCAGTGTACAGCTATATTTCATATTATGGAAACATTTTTCAGGCATCCTGAGGAAACAGTGTGCTGAGCCTGCTTGCTGTGGGAAGATGCAGCTGTTTCTGATACAGAATTTGTACATACAGGGATTCAAACTGTTTGAAGATTGCTGGCTTTCCTTTAAGTGAGTCTTCCTGCCCAAAACCAGTTGTAGGCCTAATATCTAATTGTGTACTGTAGTTGTAGTATGAAATAAAGCCATAATGTATTCCTGCACAATCCGTTTAACTAGCCTGAAATATTTTACTACCAGATTTTGCTTTCCAGTAGACCTATATTTTTAGGGGTCACATCTGCAAAAACTTCTAGTTCATTACCTGTGGTAATGAGCAAGAACTCTTTCAGTTTAGCTGTTTGATTAGATAAGTGTAGAGGCTTGGATTGTATCTTAGATAATTCAGTTTTGAACAAGTATTATTTATCTTTTCAGTTACTGTAATTGCCAAAGCAAGTCAGTGTTTGAGCTAGGTACAACACTGAATACTAGACTGAGGACCCTGTATTATATGTGAGCAAATTCTCCACTTTTTTATAAAAGACTTTGGGGGATGTTCCTATGCTATTCCAATGTGTACTTATTAAATGAAGAAACATGAAGAAATCTTTAGAAGCCTTAAAGTTTGTGTTTCTTTTTTCATTAGAGACTTGTAAAAACTAATATGATGAATTAAAACAAATTCCATTGAGAAAAGCTGGGATGAAGATGAAAGCAATCCTTATTCTCCAGAGGAAGCATGACCAGGGTAATACAGGCCACTGTAGGGTCTTCAAGAAACAGCATCTAGCTAAAGCTGTTAAGAGTTGCAGAGGAGATGTGCTAGGTGAATGGGGATGCTCATGTTCATGTGTGTTATGTGACTTCTGAGGCTGGTCTCTCTTGCTTCTTGTAACTTTCTCAGTCTATCCTAGGTAAACTGGGACCCAAAAATCTGTTTCTTCATTCTCTTTTGCCTTGATAATAAAATTATTCAGCTAGATTCAAGACATTGATTGTACAATCTTCACTTTATCATTTGAATTACCATTTATTCAAATGTTGGATGCTTTTCAAAGGTTGTGCTGGAAAGTGTTCTCAATCTGCCCTTCAAGAACTTGGAATGTTTCTTCCATTACTGGATTGTACATCTGTAATTCATGTAGCTGACTTCATAGTGAACTGGCTTACTAGTCACTATCCCTAGACTTCTTAAAATATTAGAATTTTAACACAGGAGTTCATAAAATAAAAAGTCAGAAACTGACTAAAGACTGTGTCTCTCAAAATGTGGTTTAAATGGTTTAAAGCATTCGGTCCCCCAAGTCAATTAGCTGCTTCCTAGTTTGTCAGCCAGATTGATCTGCCATGCTTGTGGCCCCCATTGCTTATGATTGCATGTTTGCTGTCATCTTTCGACTTGGTATGTGACTTCCTACAAAAGCTTTGAGAGGAGATTTTCTGCTGGTTTTAGGGGAGATAGATGGAAGCTGCTCAACTCAAATCTTAGAAGCACAATGAAACTCAGACTGCTTTGTAAATGAGGTCTACTAGGCAGCCTTTAAACCTTGGAGATGACGGGCTAGTTATGAGATTAATCAGGTGATCTCCCTTACTGTCATGGGAAATAAAGGGTACAAATATACCCAATTAAGACAGCACAACATGCTCAGAAATATGTTTCAATGTGGAGTTTTCTCTGTTGCTTTCAAGGTGCTTCTATAAAAGTAGTTGGCGAGTAATAGTCTGTCTAATAAGTAGACAAATGAAAGAAGTTGTCTTTTGGTTCATTTATAGAAAGTGTCTTTTAGTTCATTTGTTCAAACATAGTAAAGTAGTATTCTAAACTTAAGCATGCAGTAAACCTTCTCATTTGTCTGGCTATTATGCACTTCCAGTTTTGAAAAGGAAATATGGGATGGAAAAACTACTATTGTTGCTATGAGAACAGTAATTTGCTGGAACTGAATAGAAGCTAGTTGTTGCTATTTAAGTTTGTAGCACATCAGTACATTGACTGCTGCCCAGATACTAAAACAACATGCAGCCAGACTGTAGTAGAGGGAGGTCAGAAACTTTGAGAATGGGATATAAGTATAATCAATAACACCTTAAGCCTTTTTCAAGTACTCTTATATAAAGTGCTTCTGCATTTATTGTCCAGTTCTAATATATGATACTTGCTGTCTGAATTGCACTGAATCTTAGGCTACTAATATAAGCAGGGCATTAGTAGTACTTTAGCTGAATGATTTCTCATTTTGAAGAAACCTCTTTTGGAATTTTTCAGTATTGTCAGGGACGTAATGAAGAGCCATACAAAAAAAGCATTCTCTTTCAACGGAGGAAGGAAGTAAATGTGTTAAATCAAGAGAATGTTCCAAATACCTGACTGTAAAAGCTGGCAAATACGTTTGCCCACCATTGCAAAGAAAACTGAACTAACAAAGTGAAATGCAATGAGACCAAAGTAGTCTTAAGTAGCAGGATAGTGTAATTATCTAGGTACCTCTTATCCTTAAACTTACAACAGTGTCATCTCTGAGCACACCTTATTTTTATTAAAAGATATTGTGATTAACCCTGTAAAATAGTAATGATCAGGTACAGCTCTTGTGGCTACCATAGACTGTATAATACTGCACAATCAACATACTGTTCAGCTACCATCTAGTGGGGAATTTGAGATAGTGTTCTGAAAATGCAGACCAGTAAACACTCCAGAATCATTATTACCTATACAGGTATTATACTTTGGGGAACTGCTGAGATTTTTGTCTGATCGTAGTCCTTACAAGGAAGACCATTCTGCCTCTTAAGAGCTTACCTGAATTAAAAGGAGGAAGTATACTAAAGTGGATGAAGCATACAAATTGTGAAATGCAGAAGGATAGAATTTTATTCCTGGGTTTTCCTTACAAAACCAAAAACTACCCATGTCCCTTTAGAGTCTGAATGCCTTCATCTTCCTCTCTTACATTTTTAAAACAGGCATGCTGGGTTAAGTCAGTCTGGCAGATACAAATTCTGAAGTTCAGTAACTAGATTACAGTTGCTTTGGCATCTAGACTGTACATACAATTAAATGCAAGAGTAAAGCAGTATGAATTAAATATCGAAAACAGATATGTTACATCAAGCTATATGTTCCTCGGGTATTTCTTAATGAAGTATGTTTTTCCTGCTCTGTTTACCTACCAATGCTCGTAGAGCTAAGTGGTTGACTGGGTGTTCCTAATGTTAGTTGAATAAAATGGAGGGTAGTCATGATGTAAACAAAAATAACTCTTGCTTAAGGGCCATTACTAAAACAAAGAGAACAAACAATGTGAGCCTCAAAGCAGAAAGTGATGTTACCTCTGGTGATAACTGGGCAGAGGCAATGATCTGGGAAGCATTTGGAGTCATGGAGTCAAACTCGGTGTGGTGCTATTCTGACTTGCTTCAGATGCGCAAACCAGTGATCCTCCCGAATTTGGGGCAAAGAGTGCTTTCTTAAACATCATGCAGCAAATTCAATAGTCTCTCCCTCAAAAGACTGAAAATGAGTTTACCTCTTTATTTCCATTGAACATCTTTGAGGCACCTGTTTAATTGTTCTTCCCTATTTCTTTCTTTCTTTCACACTAAGACAGTTTATCTTAGTGTACCTTTAATAAAATTTTAAAGTGTATGCAGGAAAAATGTGCAGTTTAGCGTCTAGTGATGAAGCTTACTGATGCAGCTTTCAATAGATCTAGAAGATAAGGGCCTACTTAGTCCCATACAGCCAACCTGTGCTTGTCACTTACGTTAAATGAGTAGCTAATCATAAAAGAAGTAGTGCGTGTGTATGGCTCCATTTGCAATTGTGTGGACCTCAGTCTGACAAACTACATGTAACTTTAAGCCAAGCTAACTCCCAAAAGCCACTTACACTGCATGTTCCAGTATTGCCAGTAATAACTAAGATCACTAAATGGAAGTGAAACTCAGCCTGGTTCAGAGGGTTTGGCTGAAATGCGTTGACTTTGTACTGCAAAGAGAAAATGTGGTCCTGGACTGTGTTTAAAAACAGTAAGGGAGGAATTGCAAAATGTTCCAGCACAGCTATAATTCTCCTCTGCTTCTTCCTCATACTTCCATTCATCTCTTTTATTTCTGGAGCTGCTGGATGCTGTATGCCCTTTGATCAGCTGAGGTTAAAATAGCTCTAGCCTTGGAATGGAAATGAGTCTGGAACTTCCCTCCTAAATTCTTTTTCTGATTTGGTGGATGGGTCCCCTACAATTATCAAAGTTCTTCAGAGGTTGTCCTTTCTTGATCCCTGAGTATATTATGGAGAATTGCTGCTCAACTTCAGTGTATTGCTGATTGAGTGCTGTGCAGGAGGGAGGATCTTCCCATAGTCAAATATGTATTTGTGGAAGCCCATAGGATCCATGTATGGCTATAAGATCTAGTACTATTGAGCACTTCTCTACTATATAGTTCTGTGAAATACTGGCATATTTTGTTTAGCTAAATACACCTCTGCAGTTAACTGCTTAAAAAATTGAGAAGGCAGTTTTTTCATGGGGGAACAAACAACTGAGGTCTATCTGCACATGAGGGTGTTAGTTTGCAGTGGATAAATGATAGTATGAGCCAGTCATTGTGTACTGATTGTATATGACTTACTAGAAAACTTTGTCTGCTGGGTTAGAATGTGAGTTGGTTTGTTAGTTTAGAATCTGGTAGAGATGTGCTATTTGACGTGCTTGAGTTTGGAGTGTATACATTCAGTCTTGCTTTTCAACTGACAACTTCAAGCTACTCCAGTGTTGAGAGATTTTGGGGGGTATTTCTTTGTTTTGTATTTCTTAAGTCTAAGATTCAAGCTGATATTTTAAGAGGGTTTAGGCATATGGACTTCTCTCACTTCTGAGAGACTAGTGTCTTGAGCAAGGTGTCTCCCTGCTCTTGGGGCTCTTTCTTGTGGCTGGTAGTGACAAAACAAACATTTTGAGTAAGCTTGAGAAAATCAAAAGTTGTTGCATGGTGCTAAAACATAAGCTCTACGAAATCACCTACATAGTGATGGGTTTAGTAATCACTCTGCTACTGTTACTTCACAGCTGTATTGAAATGGAAGCCTAATCTGTCAACAGGAAAGACATTAGGGCATGCCAATAGCACATTTTTTTGTTACAGAAGTTGTCATGTTTAACGTGAAATGATAATTTCATGACTTAAATGAGGAACTTGGATTATATAAATGAACTGAGCAAACTGTTTATCCCTCAAGGATGGATCAAGGAGTTCTATTAAAACTAGCATTGGAACTTGAAAGTTGCAGACTCAAAGCCATTAAAGCAACAGGAGCAAAACTATGGAGATATTACTGTTTATTTAAAATACCTGGTAGATATATAGTAGTATAGATTATGATCCTGAAGATGTTTACAAGATTGTACAGAATTGCTACTTTGACAACATAGATTTTTTTTTTTTTTTTTCCCCCTGTAGCCAGACACTGGTTCCTAGTACTGAGCTTTAGGGTGTTTAAAAGTTAAAATAAAGCAGACTTCCTTGGGCAAGGCAATTGTATTTTTTCCTAAGAGTAACTCACTAATGAAGAACAGTTTCCTAGTCTGAAAACTTGCCTTCTGCTGGCTGCAGTAAACCATAGCTCATTATTAGGCAGTGCTTGATTGGCAGGATCAGTGGGTTGTCACAGAAACCAAACATACTTGCTCTTAACAGTACAATAGAGAAGGCTATTTAGCTTGGAGTTCCTTTCCTTGTTCTTCATTCCTGCAATGCAGGGAGCCTTCTATAGACATCTACAAAAAAAGAGAAAAATCCTTTCATTGACTCTTTAAGACCAAAATGGGCTGCATTACCAGTAAGAGCACAACAGTTATGGAATCTGTCCAGAAGCCTGGAGGACGGCCTGAGGAAGAAGGAAAAAAATTAAGACCCTGGCACAGAAACAACTGCCAATGCTATCCAAAATTTAGCTATAACGGACAGTGCATGTGACAGAACAAGCTGAAACTGGATATTGATGTGCTCCAAATACAGACTGTAACTATGAAGTAAGCAACTCGTTTATTGGCATTTTATGTTTGAAGGGATTGATCTTTGTGTAACTGACAGACTGTGGAGTTACAGGCAAGTTTCATATTGGATCTTAAGGAAATCTGCGTTTAGACACTGGTGTGAGATTGACATCTAAGCTGATGAATTCCCTGCATGAATACTCAAGGAAAACCATGTATGTTGCATGAGAAGCCCTGCCATCAATATCACCTCCTGGAAACTTGTGCTGGATCTGAAGTAATCTCACAGAAATCAGTGAAGTCCTAAATCTTGGGCATTAACTGATTTTAAAACAAAACCTAAAACATATGTGTACATCTGTTTTAATTCTCTGACTCTGAAACAGTTTCTATTGCAATGACTTCTAAGTATAAATAGTGATTATATTTGTTGAATAATCCAAAAGTGTTATCTAAGAAACATTTCACAGAAATCTAGTATTTAAAAATGAAAGTACATATTAAGTTCTGTCTATTCTCAACTGTAAAAGTTGATCCATTGACCGGTCTTCATATTTACTATATAATTCTAATGTATCTGATTGTAATGAACTCTATTGTAGCAGTTTAAAAATCCTGATTATAATCCATCTTGATTCCTCTTGATGCAAAGACTTGCAACAATTTCTCTACAGTTCTGTGCTTAAAGACATAACTAAAGTAAATTATTGTTCTAACAAGGCCTATACCACTTGTATTTTAAGTTGATGGGAATCTGGCTAAAATTTACCTGTCAGACAATGGCTCCTTCCATTATTAACGTTTGTACTAGAAGCTGTACATATGCCAAGACACACTGCTAGGTGTAGATTTCTTTGTGGACTAGCCCATACTTCTAACTGTTTCTTCTATTAAAAAGTCTGACAGTTCTTAAAGTCATTAATTAAGTGCTTGTGAATAATGCTTATATGTGTTCATTTTGAGAAGGTGAAATTTGAATTGTATGTCCATTAAAAATGTTGAATGGTGTGTATGTCTTTAATGGAGGTATAAAACTCGAACACATGTAAACAGAGCTTGTAACTCTAGATAACTGATGTATTTACAGAGCTGAATGATTGCTCTATAATAGCACTGAACTTCTGGGTTTTTTGATAACTATGTATAATACCTCAAGAACAAGAAAATATATTTAGGAACCCTGTTTTTGTAAATATTGCAGCTTTTAAAGTTATTTGGTTAACCTCTTAATAATCTGAGCCTGGTGTCTGGTAGATATGCCCGAATGAGGTAAAACTATCTTAATTGCTTTGAACTAATGTAGTGAGCCTGCAAAGGAATTGATTCAAAAGTATAGTGAGCTGGAAAGGAACTTCTAGCTGTTTCTGAATCCTGAACAAACTCTAGTTTAGTCATGGGACTGTACATGGCTTTGACTCCAAAGCAGGCATATACACAATATGCTTGGCTGTCTGCTTAAATATCTGAGCATGAGCTATCAACTGTTGGGTTGGGTTTTTTTTGGGGGAGAGCGTGCCCCTCTCTTGTTCTGTCCTTGAATGATGTATCAATCTGGAGACAAAAAAAGATTCATTAGGTTAAGTCAACTAACAAGTAAAATCCTGTAGATGAAAACCCTGTTTTTCTTAAATCAAATACTTTTAAATACTTGAGCCATGTGTCACTCACTTGTGTTTAGACAGAGTAGTATTTCTGTTTCTTATTCATGTATCCAAACCTCATACAATTAACTGTCATGTTATGTTATACCTGTAAAGAACAAAAGCTTTGAGTAGAGAAGGACAAATAGAAGATACATTTCTCCAAAGGGTATGTTTCTTGCTGTGTTGGATATCTCACTAATGTGGAGTCCAGTTAAGTAGTCCAAATTCAGTAAATGACACTTTCTTTAGTGTCATTTGGTCCTACTGGACCTACCTCAATTTGCGCTGAGGGAGGGATCAGTAGGAAAGAGATCAGGTCTGTTACTACTTGCTGTGTTTGGTTTTGGTTTTTTTTTTATTATACCCTCAAGAGCGAGTGAAGAAGGCAGAAGTTAAAGGTGCCTGGCACTTTTAAATAAATGTTCAACACTTGTCAGAACGAAACCATAGTTCAGCAGATTTAGAGCCTCTCTTTAGCCAAATACATGTTGGTTGCTGATTTTGTATGTCTGCATTAGTATCTCTTGTTTTAAATGCTGGCGACATTCACTTGTTTTTGTCCTCATCTACATCCAGTCATCCTTAATGGAATGCCTTGGGAACCTGGAAAGCATTAAGCTGATGACTGAACTACTCGAAGGTACTGTTTTTGTGACTTTGTCAAATGTAGTGAGACTCGTGTTTGTGGTGCCCCCTCAAACTGCTTTTGATAACCACTAACATTTCTCAAGAAATTACCTCTATCTTGAATGCTTAAGAGAGTGTGTGTCTGTCTCTATGTATAAAACTATACATAGATAAATAAAAAATTACTTTAATGAAAGTGCTCTATTCCATAACAAAATTAAATGCAACTTTTCAGATAAGTTGCTAACAAAATTTAATGTATGTGGTATGTGTCTTATTCTCCATATTAGCAAAAATATGGAGTAACAGAGAGGTAAATAGTAGTCTGAATTGGAATTTGTGTCGAGATCCATGTGCTAGGCTTTTTTGGAATTAACCGTCCTTCCCATCTGCAATTAAAAATACTTTTTATAGTTAACTGAAATACTAAGAATGTTAGGTTAGATGAAGTGACATCTTTTCTGCATATCCTTCTCCTCCTCTCCCAGCTGTAGAACACTTATTGCATGAACAAATACTTGGTGAGACCTATTAAATTTTCTTCAGAAGTACTAAATCACTGAAGCAAGGGAACTGAGCTACTGTTTAAGACAAGATCTGCAGTAAAACCCACTAGAGGGCAATGTTGTAAAGGGAATTACGAGACTAAAAGCTGTATTAAGGAATGTGGGTACACAGTCTTTGCTGACGACCAGTAGAGAAGAATGCAAGACACTAATCTTGCATAGCTCTCTTAAATCTACCAATCGGAAAGGCTATATGTTTTTAACTATCAAGGCTTTGATCTAAATTGTTGTTGTTGTTAGGAGTTGAATGCTTAAAATCTTTACCAAGTGCTTATGTTCTAAAGTATTTTCTGTTGCCATTATTGCTGTTGTGTAACCAGTGCCTATTGGCCACATTTGGGCATCTGTAGCGCTAAGTTATGGAGGCTGTTTTTAGGGGCAGACTATTTTTGTGTGCCTCCACTTTGTCGAGCTCTTGGGTAAAACTTTAAATCTGTCCTTGCTGTTGTGTCAAATATGACTCCAGAAGGGTACAAATTACTTCTAAAATTAAAGTTAAGCGGTAGTGAAAGATAAGGTCAGTGGCTCGATGGAGGATCCTGTTAGGAGACCCTTGAGGAAAAACATGCTGCCTCTAAACTATGTTTACTTTGAAACTCACAATATTTTTTGTTCTTCATACTGAAAAACATACTTTTGCTTCGCTTTGCAGAAATGTGATGGTAGCACTCTGGGGAAAGTTCAGAATAGTGCTGGAGATGTAAACTTTTATTATAGTGAATGTCTTGAACTGCTGCATACTCCTCTTCAAATGTGAGAAGAAAATATTCTTGAAGTACAGTTAAAAATCATCATGAGTTTAGGCTTGCTGTCTTTAGATGATAATTGACAAATTGGAAACAAACAGCTTTAGGTCTACCATTGAAAACAGTAGATTTAAAATATATTTTAATTTAAATGTATTTCACTCTCTTACAGTGCAGTAAGAAAATTACTTTTCAGTGTATGGAGGTATGGTATGTATGGAGGCATGTATGGAGTATGGCTAGATGATACCATTAAGAAGTTAAATTCTTCAAATGAAATACTTATATCAGAAGAAAATGAATTATGTTTTATTCATGAGTCTATGCACGTAGCTCTAGAAAACTCCAAAGGTAATGAATCCTTGAAAGCAGACTTTCTGACTGAAAGCTATTTCCTGTATTTGTCGTGCAGTTCTGCAGTAAGTAAAAACGATCTCAAATTAAAAAGAATATTTGTTTGTCATCTACAAAGTATATGAAAGAGTCTACTTAAAGGCTGTCATAGTAAATGCTACTTTCTTACATCCTTGATTCTTTGATCCATTTAACTTCTGTAGCTTCTGTCAAGCCAAAATTGCAACCAAAAATGTCTCGGATAAATACTACAAATACTTGCTGTTTATCTGGTTAAATTCCTAGGCTCTGCTGTGATGGGAAATTATTATTCTAAACAAATCCTCAAGAGAAGCCTATATAAGACTTTGAGTACTATATCTCAGCTGCACATTTGCTCTTCACTAAGACTGTGCTTTATCATTTTTGTCTCTGTAGCTATCTACTCCTGGTTCCTGATCTGTCCTGGAGTCAGCTTCCTAGCTCTCGTCCATTTTATTTAAACTTTCCAGAGCTTGTGTTGGCTCTCCCTCCTTATCTGTCAGACTCCATCTTACTGGATGTATATCAGAACAATGCAATCTCTTGGCTTGTATGTTTTTCACTGTGGCTGGTACTGGGATGGTTGCTGTCTGCAGTGCTGGCATCCAATCCCATCTGGATAGGCTTAAGTCCTCTGTTAAAATAAATGTTATAACTGAGCATTGTTTGCTTGCTTATTTTTAGTGCTTTTACTCAAGCTGGTCATGTGTTACGTATGTGTTTTGGTAAGAGATATTCCTTTTGGGATGACAGTCACTTGCAGATCCATAGTTTATATCTAGGACTCTTCTGGTGTCTAGAATGTAAGGATACTGGGTGATTCTTTAAGTGCAGTCTTTACTGCTCTGAAAAATTTTGTAAGATTGCAGTGGAGTTTATGGTCACTTCCAGTTTTAATAGTAGTTAGTTACGTGGTGATTAGTCACTAAGAATGTTGAAGATTGTTGTCCTTGGTTTTGGCTTCTCATTCAGCTAAGAACACATAGCTGCTCTTCTGCCTATTTCAGATCACTCTGTATAATCCACAACACTATGTTCTACAGATACTAAAATATTAAACATGGATTTTAAATTTTTTTAATCAAGTACCTTGGTTAAGTACCTGTGCTCAGTAAGGTGCCAGATGTCCAGAGCTTATAGGAGTTGGGGCCAAGCTTCTGTCCTCAGTTTCTGCAAGTGTATAGCAATATTTATACCTATATTTAGATGTATTTTACCCCATATCCCGTATTTTCCTTCTTCTTGTGGTCTCTTGGTACTGAAGCAAACAATCTGTACCCAATTTTCCTGGTCCCTACACTGAGTCTGGTATTTGAACACATGTTCAGAATACAGCATTCTTTTCATTGTTCCTTAATTATTATCACTTGAAAGACAATAATTTTGAAGTGAAATCTAATTGCTCTGTTAGTTCAAACATCTGCTAGAAGATTTCAATACATAATGGTACTTTGAATTGCTGCAAGCTGGATTTTGTTACTGATGGCTGGCAAAACTCTTTAATATATTAACCTTGGAGCTACATTGGCTAACAGTAATATAAACAGTTTGTACAAATGGAGAAGTCCAAGAGAAATACTTGCTTAAAAACTATTCTGATATTTTTTTGTGTCTTTAAAAAGGTTCATTCTGTTGACTGGAAATTTTAAAGTTTATTAGAAGTTGGAAATTCTTTGGAGGGTTTTTTAATTCTGCAAAGCCATATTAAAGCTAATCATCAATTGGAGCCAAAATAATATTGGAAAATCATTCTTGTACAAATGGAAACTATTATAATTTTAAAAGGTGCAAATGAAACCATACTTTTTCAGAAAGAGATCAATGAAAAGCACTTTATTAGAAAATATAAATCACTTTTTAATTTTAGATGCAGTAAGGAAAAATACTTCTTCAGTTTCATTGAAATTGATTGGTACACCTGCAGAGAAAAGCAGCTTTATCATCTCATTATCAGTCAATTAATATTCAGGTCTAAATGTGAATTCTGTTGCAGTTAACTGTAAATGAATGATTTTATTGAAGTCTTAATAGATGAGGAAAAGCAGACTTCTGCTGTGCTAAATGAGGTCAGGTGGGGAAAAAAAAAAAGTAATTTTGTTAGGGATTTAAAAATCTTCTAGTGTTTCCAGAGCTTTAAATGGATACTTTTTTGAAGCAAACTTCCATTTTGATCATATTGAAGTTTCCTTATAAGGGGTGCTACTGCTTTTATTGGTAAGCCTTCACATTTAGGCTTTGTAATATTTCTAAGTGTAGAAAGACTTTTCTTAAAGTTGGAAGAATAGATTTGCATACAAAAGAGAGCACTATCTAAATGTTTATCAGACTCCAATACTTGAAGTTCATCTTGAACAGTTCTGCTTTCTCCTTCAACACATGCCTTGTTAGTGTTTTTCTGGAATAGTTGGGAAGGGATTTCTGAAAGGGAGGGAAGAGTGGGAATGATAAGCTTTTCTCTTGTAGCAGGAGTAAACTTTGTGCTAAATTATAAACAGAGAAGGCCCTACGTTGCTTCAGTTACTCCTTGAAAGTTCTTAGGGTATAAAAAGACAGAAGTCAGCTGATCACAGCTAAGGTTTGTGTATTTCCCTGTACTGCAATTATCTTCTTGGGCTTGGACATGAGTCAGGCTTTAAGTTAGTGCTTTGAATTGGGTTGAAGTATGATAAGATCCCTTTTTTGCACAAAAAAGGGGTAAAGAGCAGATATCATAAGGCTTTTAAATGGAATTACTTACACAGAAAAAAGCTGTTAGAAGTTGGTTGAGGTTGAAGTTTATGGTGGATCCAATTCTTGGATTGGATTTTCTTTTATAAACTAGTATAGTGCTTCTAGGATACTAAATACTGTGTATATGTAGGACAAGAAGTATTACCCTATAGGAGTAATGGGTTTGCTTTGAATTTCAGTAACTTTTGCCATACTTGGACGTTAACTGTAGCCAAATAAATAAGTAGCCAAGGAATAAAAAATTCTGCTTAGGATGGAAAATTGGAGTAACACTCAGCTTTCTTAAGTTGTAGTGTTCTCTATTCACTTAAACTTCTCAAAAAAAAAAAAAAAAGGAAATAAAAAGGAAAGAAATTGGCAATAAGCATTTGATTCAAAACAGCTGCTCTGGAATTTCAGAAAACACACTTGTACTCATTGTTCAGTACTCCATGATGATGACATTATTGTTTGGCTAACTTTGCTCAATAAAATCTTGTGTAACCAAAAAGGAACTTATTAAAGTGTAAGTAGTAAGCTCCTTCATGCATTGGCAAGCTCTTCTTCCATTAAGTGTTAAGGTGGAGAAAATAGTGATCTACTTGGTACCTCATTTGATGCCAGACAGAAATCCTCAGACTCAAATGACTGGAACTGGTATAAAAATTTTTTTAGGGATCTGCCTCATCTGGATAATTTCAAGGGGTGAATGGGTACCTGCTTTTGAGTTGTGTTTTGTTTTTTTGTTTTGTTTTGTTTTATAAATAATAACAATGAACAAATAAAATGGCTTCCAAACCAAACTCGGGAGGAATAGTGACATTTCTAAGACTTGATAATAATCAAAGGAAAAGCACTGGAGTGAGCAGATGGCTCGTATGATAATTGTAAGTTAACTTGCAATGTTTTTAAACAAAAAGCTGTTCTGAAGCATCAAATATGTTCTCTTCATTTAGAAAATGTAGAACCATTTTAAAACTTTTTTACTTTCAGAAGTAATCTTTTATAAATTTTTTCTGAACAAAAAGGCTCCATTGGAGAATTGCCAATTATCTCCATGTTTTATAGAATTGTTTTCCTGCTCACTTCCGCTTTGGTTTAAAGCTTTTATTGTCAACCTATACTGTTCCCCCAGTTCCCCCCAAAACCCAAAGAACCCCCCCAACCTCAGCTGCTATCAGGATTATTTCAGCTGTAAGCATTTCTGTGGTCATTGTTTCAATGTATAATCAGGAGGAACACCTAATTTGAAGATACATGAATATTAACTTCCTAAATGTTTTCTAGTTCATTACTTTCAAGTGGCTAATGAGCTGAAAAGCCTGCACAGATACTATTATTATGAAGTTGTCACCCAACTTCATACATTCTGCCTAGAGAACAAAACATCCTGACCATAGGCTCAAAACGCATGGTCTTATATTTTATGTATAGAAGAAACTCATCCACTGTTTCAGTTAACAAAAAGAATTTACAAGAAAAGACTTTTGTGACCCTATAAGCAACTTACTGTCTTAAGGGGAATATGTTTTAGTGCATGATGCTCTTGAGCCATTACAATTTATAAGCGTGTGTGTCAGTATGACTACCTGTGTGTTTCTCTAGGGTGCTCTTATATTTGAGAAATATATATGCTTCTGTTGAAACATCAGTTTTACTGTCCATTATTTGGGCAGATACCTGATATCTGCCAAGCAGTGTATGCTGGCATTAGTTACATTTCTCATATATGAAAAATGTTAAAAGTGAAGAGAAGGCAAATTACTCATTGATATATGATGATTCACAAACATGCAACTGCAGATGTAAATCAGGTAGAACTGAAATGTATGGAAGGGGAATAAATAGAAAGCTGTTCCAATGTCTGCTTTAATCATTAGCAAGCTTTTCCTCATGATCCTTAATTATCTCATTTATCTAATCTAGTGAGGCATAAGACACTAACTGCTGCAAAAGGACCAAACAATCATTAGTAGCCAGCTCCTATGGATAGGATAGGTGAAGTAAGAGTGTAAACTCATTACAGTCTTTTCTAGAGACAACCTCTGCAGGCATCTGCTTAAGGAGACTATTACTGCTGATACTTTCCCCAGCTTCTTTATTTTTAAATTGCTATAGCAAATCCAAGTTATTGATCTTAAATTTCCCACACTCTGTAGCTCTATTGAACGTTCATCAGAGGGAACTAAATCTCCTGCAAAAGATTTGTCATCCTCTTTTTCATTCAAAGTTAAGGCTTCATTATCTTTGTACTGCATTTGATCTGACTTTTGATACCTGAATTTTTTGCATGAGACTAAAAAAAAGCATCCTGTAGTTGATTCTGACCCTTGCATAGAATGTTTATGCCTCTTTCTTCTGATTTCCTTTTCCCACCACATGAGTTAGTTACATGGCTAGAGCAAGTGATAATGTCTCAGTCTTGTAATAGCTGAATACTGAAAATTACAGTTAAATATTCCAAATTACTCCACAATTGTGAAAGCAAGCTGAGTAGGATATTCTATACAAGGGTATTTTTCTTCTACATAAGAATGTGAAATGTTTGTTGAAGTATTAGCAGTAAGTGTTAGTATCTGGTCATATTTAGTTTTGAACATTTGAGTCTAGGGATCTGTTTCTCTGTTCTATGCTATCCTTCCTTTCTGTCAAAAAATCAGTTCTAAATTCCTTTACCTTAAGTACATTAATATGAGTTTATCAGTGTAATTCTGTGGAATCTGACACAACAAAAACAAGAGGGGGACAGGAGACAAAGTTGTTATTGTGTGCTAATTAAAAGCTTTCTCTTTAATGAGGCAGCAGTGAATGAGATCTTTGTACTTGTTTGATTCCAGAGTTCTTGAGTTTGTTTATATTTTCACTTAAATGCAAAGGGAATGTCTTTGTCATTACATTACTGAGCATATAATGTCTCATATATAGTGATGTTCCAATAATTTCACAACTGTTACCTGCAGAACTAAGTAAATAGTCAGGAGTTTCACTTGACAGCAGGAACTTAGGGACCTAACAGCACATTTCCCCCCACCCCCAGCCAATTAAATGCCTTGACCAAGTAATTTAGCCAAAGCCAGCTTTTCCCTTTCTGAGTACTTCCAGTATCTTTCAATTGTAAGGGTGAGGGGGACCCCAAAACACATACACACTTTGAGGTTAAACCTAATACTGCAGAAACTGCAGCAGCTTCTCCCTTTTCCTTCTCTAGAAGTGTTCTAGATTTATTCTTGGTGGTTGGGGAGGCAGAATTACTCCCATTATTATCCATTTTCACAACTTCCCTTGCACACCTTGGAAATGTAATACAGGCAGCCAAGCTAACAGGTCACTGGATCATTGAATAGATCATTACAACATCCATCTAGTTCAGTATTTACCTGTGCCTCGTGTTCAGCCCCTTCTGTAATAAGCTGAAAGCTAGGCAACTGCCTGGTATCATTGTTTAATCAGTATGGTCAGAAAACCCTTTGATCTAATGAGTCATATATAGATTAAAGCTGTGAATGTGAAACTTTATTAGCCCTTCTTCAAGTATTCTGAAATACCTTACTCCTTTCTGTCCTGTTCCATGCTGCCCCTGCGCCTTTCAGTTCTTGCTGTTGTCTTGAGCCAAAGTCTTTCAGACCACTTCTACAGAAGTACCTTTTTAGATGTACTGGCTGACAGTTTGTATTGTGACACATCATACCAGGGTCCATAAGCTACATCATGCTATGTCGTGTAACATAGGGCATGTCAGAATCAACATGGCGTGTTAAAGAAAAAAATTTAAAAGGTGCAACATTATGAAAGTTAGTCAGAGAAGAGATTTCTATGGTACAGAATATCTACTTTCCTGTTTCTAACCAGTTTTGTAAGCAAGTGTGCATATTCTCCTTTTTATCTCTGTATTAAATGCTATACGTGTACAGTGTTTCAGAATCAGATTGGGTATAAAAACTACTGCAGAATCAAGCTGTAGTGAATATTGCAGCTAGCCACTGACCCATTGCAACTCAAAGATTTTCCTAGCTTTGACAAATTAGCTATTGTGTCCATGGATTTAACTCATACCAAAAATCTCTTGCAGTTGAAACTTACACAGTTAAATTGGTACGTACAATGTTTGTCACCATTCTTGGTCGTGTTTTCCTAAGTATAAAACTGGTGGCAGGGATGAATTGAAGTCTGAATTTTGTGAGCCAGCACCTGAAACTATCTTGAGCTTGTTTAAAAAAAAAAAAGTGTAAAGGTTCAGTTTCAAGATTCTGCCTTTATGTATAAAATGTTTTATGTATAATATAGGGAATATATACTGTATGCACTTATATATATGTACGTATTTATAAGATCCCTCCTTTATTGATTCTCTAAAATAGGAAGAAGGGGGAGGATGAAAAATAATACCAGAAGCAGCATCTCTTCTCTTGTTCAAGTTTCTACCAACCTACTCTTTCCTCAAAGTGCCGTGGGCAGGAATTTCTTTTTTTTCTTTTTTTCAATTCACCTCAGTTAAAATAAATGGTTGATAGAGGGTAGATACTAGATATGGAATAGTGATGAGAAATGTGCCTAGGTTAGGTAAGTCTTGATTTGTATATAGTTGTGCTAGTACATGCTAACAGATCTCTGGGACCTGTGGATGATCTTCATAAAGGGAAACAAGATATAAATTCAGTTCCCTGCCCAGTACTTGAGCATTGTGTGTTGTGTTGAGGCTTCAGGTGGGCTGTAACAATCAGGAGAGGAAAGACAGCAACTACTACTCGCTAAGGAAATACATATCGTGAGAAATTTACCATTTTTGTGGTTGTTGTTCACTAAGGGTCTGCTTTTAAACAGCTGAAAACTTGCAAATTACTCTCCCAATGGCTCCATGTAGGTGTCTGACAAGATCGGGCCCCAGAATTCAGGTTTTTAATGTGAATAGATCAGAAACCAGTTTAGCTAAAAAACATGAAAGTGATGCTCTCTTAGTTGATGACAATGCATTGGAGGTCTTTCCCTTTAAAATGTTTTTTATTTGTTGCTTTTAAGAGTATATCTGTGTGGGAACTAAATAAGCAGTGCTCTAGCTCAATGAATGTAAGGAACTGAGTATGAAGTATAATATAGCAAATCTTCATTGTTACTTTCTCACTTCATTTGAACTGTAGTGGAAAAATGTGAAAGTTACTTGGTTTATCCTTTATTTATAGTTTAACTGAATGTTTTTGTTCAACAATATTGCTGTTTGGGTAACTACAAAATGTAAACAAATGCAACAAACCCAGTGTTCTTCTGGTATGCGGGCATACATTTGTATATGTGTGTATATTTGTGCTGAAATAGAAACCAAATACAATATTTATCTCCTGCTTGAAAAGAACAGCTGGTAAATCTTGGCAACTGCCAAAGAATAAACTGACAAAACAGGTAGTAACTTTCAACTTCTGATTATATGGCAATATCTGTATCTACAGCAACAAAGCAACTGATCAGCTGTCTGTAGTTACATCTGACACTAGGATATGACAGGGATCCTAAACAAGGTTTGTATATTTATTTTGCTGTTCTGTGTTAGATTAGCCACATATTTGAACATAAGGAATGTGATAATTCTCCTTTTTATCCAGTAAAATCTAGTAGGACTCATGTTTTTCAAGGAATAGGCAGGCATATGTTATCAAATGGTATAGAAACCCAGAGGATAATATAGGAGCACCAGTTATGCAAAAGCAGTTACTGGGACAACTATGCCACTGCTGGTTCAGCAGACCTCTTCCTTTTTTTAAAAAAAAGGTAAAATTATTATGTCTCTCTGTATTTTTTCTGCTTTTTAAGCAGAAATTTAGGGTGAAACAAAAAGATGGGTGCAGCTGATATGAAAATGATCACTTGGTCATAAGAAAGGATGGTTTGCCAAACATCTAAGAAGGAAGCAAAATATTTAAGAGTACAGAATGTTCCCAAGCATTAGCACAATAGTATTAGAGGAGCATGCAGAATATGTTTTTGGACTTTTTGAGGAGTACCCTGATATATGGGAAGAGAAGTTTGGCAGTCGCATCAACATTAAGAGAAAACTAACCATCTAGGTGTGGTGTTGCGTGTGTGTGTGTTGGATTTTTTTGGTGGGTTTTTTGGTTGGGGTTTCCCCCCAAAACTTGTGATGAGATACCACCTATGTTTTGTTTGGCTTATAGTTTATATGAGGATAGCCACTGCAGGTGTTCCTGGTGCTTTGTGGGTAAGGTGGTCTTGCTGAGAAACTTGATTTAGAAAGAGGACAAGTAGAGTAAGTGTTTGGTACGAGGTGCTGCAACAGAGCAGGTAACTGTAAAGAATAATATTCCAGTCAGACATGTTCTGTAGTTCTGATAGTAAAGCTGTTAGTCTTTTGGGGTTTTGTCTTTTGAGAAAGAAAAATCCCTCTTTTTGTCACCATACTAGTTTGTGCAAAATTGTTGTCTATTGTAGGTATTGTAAATCAATTCTACTTGAACTGTACCTATACTGAACTCTGACCAAGGGAAATACGGGTTAGGTACCTATTTGGAATTGGATCTAGTGACAGTGAAGAAAAATAAAAGATAAAGTGGAGATTATGACCTTCTTATATCTGGTCTTCTCCCTAAGATGAACAGTCTTTAGGGAAATTATCTCCAATGGCAATGTTAATCTGGCAATGTGAGCATGACTCTAACATTTGAAGAGTCTGGTCATGTTGCCTGAATGTAGATTATAGCTAGTGTTAAACTGCACTGTCCTTCTAGGCTATGTTTGTTCAACTAAGTAGCAGGAACAAATTAAAAAACCAACCCCCAAAAAACCCAAAACAACAGCAAAACCCAACCAAACAAAAATCCCCAAAACAAAACCAAAGCTCAGCCTCTCCCTAAAACCAAACAAAAGACATCCTCAACACAGAACAACCCTTAAAGTAAACAAACAGACAAAAAAATCCTCCACCGAACCAACCTCAACTTGTATTAGTAACTTCATGTTTCTGCTATTCAGGGAAACTAAGATAGTATACAGTAGTTTCCTAGAATCTTCACATATTAAATTTGTGCAACCCAGTATTTTGCAAATGGGTACATTCATACAACTCTAAACTGATGATTTGGAGCCCTGATAGGAGAATTACATTCATTTGAAATTGATGGATGCAAAGGTTAGATCTCTAGATTGTGGTAGCTTTTGATATATTTCAATATAATTTCCCTTTTATTTCCCTCACCTTCCATGTTCTATAATACTACCTGTATCTTCCTGATGGTTTATAAATCCTAGTTAGAAAATAGATCCCTAAGATCCAAAACCACATTGTTCTAAAATAGCAGGAAGTTATTTTTCCCTGATTGTGGCAGATGTTAATGTAATGTTTTAACTGTGCCTTGTTTACCTATAAAGGTTCTTTCAAACCAGGACAGGTAGTATTTGACACTCCTGTGAAAACAGGAACTAAAATTATCAAATTGCTCTGTATAGTAGATACCTGTCTCATCACAAGGCACTGAATGGCAGATAATGTCATCTTTGGGGTATTTAAAATTTTATTTAATATTTTTGGGGGTGAGATGTAGAGTAAAATAACTTGAATCCAGTTATATTTGTTTTCCCTGTGAATAAGACATCCATTGTTAAGCAATCTTAATTTTTTCATCCCACATCTAATGCTTCAACTTAACCCTTTGGCACTGATCTTTCTTGATTTGAATGAAAGTTGAAGGTGCTCGGAACCTTACAGCATTAGGCTGTTGTAGAGCAAAATTGACAGTTTTCAGCTTTTGTGACTCTGTACATGGTTTGTTTTGGTCCAAATTTAGGTTTTGGAAAAGAAAAATCTTACTTTACTGGTGGTGGTACACTACTGTTCACAGGTGACTCAGAAGTCAGGGATAATTTGTTTTAGTAGACGAGATGAAGCAAGTGTGTAACAGACAGGCTGTCTGCAGCAGTAACATTTATCTGAAATATACATATGGGAAATGTCTTTTAAATTTTGTATTCTGCTGAACTTGATTATTTACTTTAGAGAACTTAACCTGTTAATAGATCTAATGTATATTTCACAGCAGACTTCAGATTACATCTCTCCAAATTTATAAGTAGAATTTAGGTGACAAAATGATTGTGCTTCTGTCTTATTTAATGTTGATGGTTTCAGAAAATCTTTTTATTCCCCCTCTCTCTCATACAACAGATAACGTGGTGGTAGAAATGGAATTTTTCTGTGCTAGGTATAGATTTACATAATACTTCCAGGAGTTCGTAATTGTAATGGTTACTTTTTTCCCCAGGGGCAAGACAGCTCCCTTTTTTCCTAAAATGCTGCCTTAGTTTGCATCTCTTTGGTAAATCTTGTTTTAGTATCAAGCAAAACAATAGGATGGGGTGAGACTTGGGAGAACGTGCTATCTTTAAGAGTGGTATGACAGATTAATACCACTGAAAACTATAGCATGAATGTTTACAGATTTATCAACTATATAAGGCATCCATCTATTACTTCCATGCCTGAAAGCAAGATATTAAAATGATGGCTCAAGTACACTTAAACTGTAAGACAACTCTAGCTAATAGCATAATATTAGATTCCATTTAAACAATGTGAAAACGATGCTCTTTTATAGGACTTGTGGTTGTTATTGTTGTATGGACATAGTGAATCTGTATTCATGCTGAGCAAGAAATCATCAATTTCAATGCTGTATGGTATTATGTGAACCTAAGTAGTGTGAATCTTGGCTCTGATCTTTACTTTTGCTAGTAATATAAAATTAATCTTAACAGCTGAGTTAATTGGAAGGAAAAATGACATCAAACCCAGAAATAAGCCTAATGAAATCCATTAAATAACTTAATGATTACATAATTATATTCATTTAAATTCAGGGACTGATCACTCCAAAATTAATTTTTGCTATCTTTGTACACTTTAAACACATTTATTTATTGTTGAAGTGAGGGATCATTTTCATTTGATTAGCATTTTGCCTTTTATTGTTATAAAAATAATGTAAAGTTTTGGAGTAAACTTATATGACCATTATTAACCTTTTAAGGGAAAGTCTGTTCAGTGGGGAGATTACTGCACCTTAATGGACAATAGTGACCTAACCACAATTGAAAATTGAATGAACCAAAATGTATGGATAAAAGGCCTTAAAGTGCTTATATTTGAATAATTGAGGCCAGACTTTTGGCTGACCTCTAGCTGTTCTCTTAAGTGTACAGATTTTTTTCTATATATGTAGTATCGGGCACAATCTTGTGTTTCACACTTTGATTATCTTTTGCTGTTTCCATTCTGTAGTTTTGTCATTAGTACTATTTTCCTACTCCTTTACTAAACTGCAAGGGGAAGAGGGTCTTTAAAGTTTCTTTACTAGTAGAGTTTTTGTAACGCTTTAGAACTAGATGTAAGATCTGATTAGCTTCCAGTGTAATAATGAAGTAACAAAAGAAATCTTAAAATAGCTACAACCCATATTCTGCTGTATTCAGGACACGTGGGCCCTGAACACCCCCACCCATTGCATAGGTTTAGCTGCATGTGCTTGTGGCCAGCTCTGATGTGGTACAGCTTTCTGGCCTCAGATCAGACTGCTCTGTTAGCGAGAGTTGTGTGAAGCCTTGCTGGGGTCTGCTTCCTTGAGCTCAGAAGCAGCACTTAAATTCAGGCCTTTGCCCTTGTTCTTTGCCCTGGCTACGTTGCAGCTATGCCTGTACCTGACCAGCAGACCTGACCCTGACTCACTGGCTTAACCTCGGACTGCCTCATCCCTACGACTTTTCTGACACCCATTGGACTGTTAGCTGACCCCGATTACTGTCACCAGACCTGCTCCGCTGCTCTTTTTTGGCTACTGTGGTCTGCACCCTTTGCTGGTGAGGACACTGACCTGTGCCTGCCTTGCTGACATGCTTGCCTCCTGGCTTATCTTCTCAAACGGAACAGTCTGTTCCTGCTGCTTGCTGACTCACAGTTTCTGAAGTCTGCAGCAGGGAGGCTGCAGTAGAAAGAAATAATGACAGCTCAAAAATTGAGTGTTAGGTAAGTAATGTCAAGGAAAAAAACCCAGACCTTTGGGAGATTTCTTTATTGTCCTCAAAAGCAACTAGGCTGAGTGGAAACTCCCAGCATACAGGTAGGCAATAGAAACTATGTAATTTTCCCTGTTGCGCAGGGCTTTTAAATATTCTGTCAATCCTCACTTTACCAGATGAATGAATTCTACAGATCTAGAAAGGAGTGGAAAGAATATGCCTGAGTCAACTAGCAAGTTCAGTCAGGGGAGATTTTAGTAGATCCTGGGCTAGTTTAAATGGCAGGTATCAATCAGCAGAGGTTTCTGACACTGTCCAAATAGCGCTGAAGCACTAATGTAAAGTGGATTCAAATCAGGTATTCTTTCACAATCTCTTCATTACAGCTGCTTTTGTACTTTTTGCCAGAGCACTGTTGATCAGTTTTAGACAAAACAAATGTAGAGTATCTTGAAATTGTTTTTTACACTTGCAGTCTGTCTGTTCCTATCATTGATTAGGCAGCTTTTTAGAAGATAATTTCCTAGCAGAGGTGTAATTTAGTGCTAGGATGTTGAACCTCCTTGGAGATCCAAGCTAGTATTGCAAAAGGTTGCAAACCTTGCTGTTTTTGAACATGCTAACATACTGATTTTCTCAGTATCCTGTTTAGTACAGTGCATATATTCTTGTGGTATTGTCATATGGAAAAATGATTCCATCCCATTTTAAAGGAGACTATGCTGCAACTGTGTTGTAATGCTATTATGATGCAAAATTATCATGGCAGAAGGATTTAAAGATAGAACAGTCTCTAATGTGCTTCCATTATCACACCATTAGTAGTTCAGATTACAATACCAAAACAATTTCAGCTCACCTGCATGGAGTGTGGAACTTGTTGCGCTGCCATTTTGATTCATTACAATTTGCATTAAGAGTTCTAAAATGATTTCCGTATAATCTTATGATCAACTAATTATAATGTCTTTCCAATTATTAGATGTGGTCACAGTGACAAGTAGACTTAATTCAACTGTTAATGCCATCCTAATGCAAGTATGTGAAAGCATGTTGTGGTAATACCACAATTTCTGATTTGGATGATGACATAATAATCATAATGGAAAAGTCAAAATAATTTCTAGTTTATTAGTGGCCCTAAGGAGTTAATATAATATAGGAAATCAGAGTGCCAAATAAGGGTAACTGTTGGTGAGATCTTTTTAATTTTAAAGTTGGTTTAGGAATCTGTGCAACTTAGTGGATTCCAATTTGGCTGTAGGAACTGTCAGTATTTTTATTGTTCCCTTTTACTTTATCATGTATCATAACTTTTCTTTTTACATAGTAGATAACTTGCATTATAAAACAACAGAAAAGCACTGTAGTGGGAGAAGCGTCTAAATAGTTATCAGAGATTTTTTTTTTTTTTTCCCCTGGATAGACAGCTACTGTGGAGACCTGACCAGGAACTTTTAAATCACTGAGTTGGTCACTTGACAAAAGGTCAAATAACTTTCAAAGAAAGAGCTCTCTACACTAAAGTAGAAGGGGGCAAACCAAGATGAAAAATGGACATGTTCACGAAGGATTTGCTAGTGATCGAAGAGGAAGCATGGCAAAATGTGGAGATACAAATCTAAACTAAGCAGTGAAGGCTCTGGGCTTCTATGCATTGCACTTTAAATCACTTTGCATGAAACATTGCTATCAATAGGTAGAATTGAGAAAAAATTAAAATAATTCTGTCCATCCTATGCACAGGTTTAAGATTTTTCTCTAGTCAAGAACTTAGTAGTTCTTGTATTTGTTAATTAAAATACTGACTCTTTAATGGAAGACTTTCAAAATCCTAAGACATACCATCATTGAAAAACAAAACCAGAACATAAAGTTAAGGTATTTCTCTGCATACATGCATAAATATTTTTTTGAGAGAGTACATGTATAAAATTGCAGTCTTGAAAATGCAGTCTTGAAGTGATTTCTTTAGACGTTTTAGTTTCCTGCCTTCAAGACCAGAACTACTTCTTTCTCCACCACTACCTTCTATCTCTTACTCTATCCCTATAAACTTCTGTTCCTGTGTTGTGAGGATATTCCTCTGCTATCAAAATGTCTCTCAGGACTGATGTTTTCTTTCCTCCCTTTGGTTTCTGTCTATTACCAGTCCTCTCTTTTTCCTTAAGCAATTTTTTTCTGCTGTTCTATACCCTTCTTACATCCTCATTGTCATCTTTATGCAACATCATCTTTTGCTGTTTCTGGTTATTCTACAGTACTGCTTTTCTGACTGCTTTGTTCAAAGTCTAGGGTGGTCAAGATGGAATTTGGTCATGACATTTGGTATTTAATGATGCAGCATGAGTTCATTGTTGTGTACTGTGATATTAGCTGATTGCTAGCTAAACATTTGTAGTAGAGGATGTTTCATTCTGGAATTGATTCCCTGTGGATCTTCTGTATCCCAAATGTGCAAGTTATTTGTCTCTCATCCAAGCTGTCAGTTGTCCTTTTTTTTCACAAATTCTGCTTCAGACAATTTGCTTGGAATATTGGCAGAAGGTTGAGCTGAAATACTTAAGATTTTGATCTAGGAAGAACTGGTTGAGGAGGAGAATTCAAGGCAAGATGCTACTTGATTTTTTTAAAAACATCTCTTCCCTTCATTCCTTCTCTCCTCAAATAATAAGGGTAAACATTGAAAAAAAAAAATGAGACTATCCTTACCTTTTTAGCTCCATAAATATTTCTATTTAAGTGAAGCCAAGTAGCAGTGAAAGCTGTTTCTCCGCTGTTTAAATGATATAACATATAATGAAGCTGAAATTGACAAAAGCAAGTAGTCACTGTTCTGAAATCTCCTGTACATAAAAAAATCAGACTCTGCGCACATTCCTCAAACAGCACTAGTAATGACATTGTTCAGTATTGTGAAGAATTCTAAAATAAAATGCTACATGGCACTCAGTGTTTCTCCAGCAACAGTGGTTAAGCATATGCGTAGGTAAAACTATGTTGTTTCACACCTGTATAAAAAAGGACAATTTCTTTGTAAATAAGTGTTCAGAGACTCAATCACTACCTAAAACATTGTGATAGTGTTCATTTTTATAGAATAAAAAATGGAACAAACTTAATGTAACTCATAAAATAATAGTAGCTCGGTGTTGAGGGAATTAAAACTTACACACGAGTTTGCCATTTTAGAAAATTGGTCAGCTGCAAAACAACAGACTTAAGTAAACAGCCTTGCCTTACAAAAATGAAAAGTGGAATGTCAGCAAATGTCCTTTTGTGTAGTTTGGAACATTGCAAAAATTGGCCTAATGCCAGGATAAAAAATTGCTAGAAGTTTGAGAGTGCCTGAGCTATTAAATTGGATGTACTCTGGATATTAATAGAACCTAGAGGATGTAAGTAATGAATTAAATAGTGATTGAAATCCAACTGTCTTGCAATCATGCCTGGGGTAACCAGTGCCTTTGAAACCAGTCTGATTTTTATCAAATTATACATTTGAAAGTTTCCTTCAAATGTTCTTTCAAATAAGTATAAATTATTGTATGTACCTTGTATGCCTTGATCTTTAGCTTCCATGACAACAGGATACAGATAAATATATTTCCATAACAATTGTAGACAATGTTCAGTATCACTGCTACTTTTTGTTAGTGCTGCTTGCTGCAAGAAGAAAATAGCATCACTTTATATGACATGAAAGGAGCTTTTGTTGTAATAATTGAAGAAAAATGTGCACAAAGATGATCATTTGAGGAAAATTGAATGACAGTAAAAATGATACAGAGTAGGAAGAGAGAATGCTATTTTGTACTGATTGGAAGTTGGTTTTGGCCAACTTTATTGGTGATGCTGTTTGATAGACTTAAAGGAAACTGTTTATTTAACTGACATAATACTGGGTTCAGATATTAAACATCTAAAATGGTTGCAAGATAACCTCCTAATAAACATCAGCCATTAGATTTTTACTTTTTAGAGCTTTAGTAATTTTGAAATTGAAGAGCCACAGCTTTCAGATTCTTGAATGTTACATAAGCTGGTATCTGTACAATAATGAGCTGTTCCATCTCCCATTCAAACTGAGAAAAAATAAAATGACATTAAAATCAGTGTTTAGGGATACTTATATTTATTACATCTTAAATTGACACTTGGTAAATGTAATCCTGGTATAGTATTCTGAAACTGAGCATGTTTTAACAATATATAATACGCTGAAACTGGATTGTACCTTGTAGATGACCACATGCTAATTCAATGTGTATGAAGAATTAAAGGCCAAGTGCTGAGCATCCACTGTTTACACAGGAGAAAATTGTAAATTGATAACCTCTACTTCTACATTGTTACAGAAACATATTCATAAACAAAGGATCAGGTCTAGAATATTGTTTCTCTGTTAAGTTGAGACAGTCCTCATTTTGGAGGTACTAGAAGCAAAGTAGGGAAGGCTGGGGATCCTGCATTCTATCCAGTCTTGATTGGCAGATGGAGTAAACCCATGTTTTTAGATGAAAGTACTCACCAAAGCATTCTGAGTTATAGATAAAATCCCTTATTCTTGCTATTTCTTATAAGCAACCTATACTATTTACTTTGTTGAATAATCTCAGTGAAATTGTCTTGAAAAGTAGAAATTCCATAAGCCATTAGGCAGTTTTCCTCAGAATAAGTGCCTACTCACATTGTTTTATTAACAAGTTTTAACTGAGCTCTAAGATACAAAGGATATGTTACTTAGCTCATCATAAGTCTTTCATTGTTATTCTGCTTCTGTATTCTGTTTGAAGAGTAGATATTGATGTCAGCTTTGTGCCCAAGTATTCAGAAACTTGATTATGTGTAATTCTTGCTCTTGGGTTTGTGAAATTTAACAGGTTATTACTGCTTTGTAGAAGAACTCTTCTCCAGTATTTAATTAATTATCAAATTTCATAATTTTATATGATTTTGTACATAACTTGGCCATTTGAGTGAATAATCTGGCCATTTGAGTTTTTCCAATGTTTTCTTAGGGGAGAGATTTTTTCTAAACTGAAATAAATTAAATATAATTAAGAGATTTCTGGATATCTGAAAAAATCAGAATACTTATGTAATGTTAAACAATTTTCTCTCTTAGTCAATATATCTAGGTCTCAGTAGTCTGAAAATGAACCTTCTTATATGTTATGGACTTCACTAGCTCTGCTATCTCCTGAGGGTTCTTCTTGTTGAAAGAAAAATAACATGAAAGAAAAATAACATGAACAACACTTTTGGCTTTAGAAAACTGCTTTAACTGTCACTGTCTTGGATTTAAATTGTGTGCTCATGCTAATGGGAAAAAGAAAAACCCTTTTCTTTCCTTTTTTCCTATATTTATATTTTTTTATTGAGAGCAAAGGAATCATTACTACATAAGAGCTAGTGTTTATCAAAAGAGTAGCATCTGAGTTTTAGTATTTAATATCCAAGAGTATTCATTACTTCCTAAAATGCAATATATTTTTGTTTTAGGTTTTTTGACAATGTTATTCTTAATTTTAAGGACTAGTGTCCATATCTCTCAGAGAATCTTGTGTAACATTGGTGCTTTATGCACTGAATGTTATTTCAAAGAGTAATATTAAATAATGCATCTCTGCTTGTTCTTCTGCAGATTTCCCTTTCTAGGCTCCTTTATAATAACCTTGACCCTTTCTGATGAGAGTCAGATGTAGATTTGCACGTAACTTGAAGGTCCATACAATTTTTTCTCAACATTGAAAGATGAATAAAAAAAGTATTATAGACTTGAAATAACTTCCACTCTTGCCTGTTAGACTGCTTTGAGACAATGTTTCAGTCTTTATAAATATAAAAATAAATATATATTCTTGGCAATAGTTAGTAGAAATATTCAGTAGTGCCTGTCACGTGATATTACTGATTAGCCAAAGAGATACATTAGACCACAGTTGGAAAATTCCAACGATGGAAGCAAATGTCAGGATGTGAAGAGTTGGCTGAAGAACACTGTGTTTATCTTTTCAGGATGGAATGTTTTTAATAGTTGAGTAAAAAAGCCCATAAATGTAACTTTGGGAGTTTTAGTGATGTAAATATGTTTATATTTTAAATTATTTTCTTTGTGATGTAGTAATACTTTGTGCTCTGCCCATAATATGTTTTTGATGCTTCAGCAGGGTAATGGAGAATGGTATCTACAAACGTGCTCATAAATGTATGATAAATATGGCTTGCAGTATACAAAAAACACATCTATTTAAAGTGTTGCCCTAAGTATTCCTTGTAAATATTTGAACAGTTGCTTAAAATGGGTTTTATGAGATCTTGTAACAGAATGACTAGCTTCAGTATAAGGGCATATTTGTTCACTCTTATGTATGTTTCTGTACTTCATGAAATAATCTATATTGCTTCCTATGTGGTTTGTGCTTTACACTTTTCTTCCATATAAGTGAACAGCTCTTTATAAAAGGGAATTAACTGCTTTGTTTTAGACAAGTGAGTACAGTGTACAAACAACAGATGCGTAAAATAGGGTTAAATTGCTTGCTCACTCTTGTATCAGGATTCTGTGGCAGAAGTGGAGGGAAAACGAAGGAGTCTTGTCATTCAATTCCATCTATATCATGTGAGCATAAATACTGAATATGTGTAATATTAAATACTAAAAAACTGAATTATCAACAAAAATGATTTTAAAATATTTAAAATATTTCAAACCCCCAGCAGCCAAGAATGAAGCGAGTATATAATATTTATTTTATGTAAATATAGTAATGTTACAGCATTGAGAAAATTATATTTTTATGGAAAATACTTACTCTTAATTACATGAAGCTACTACACAAAGAAGCAAAAGTGGTCCAGAAATGCAATAGTTTGACAAGAATGAAAAGCAATGTGAAAGTGTAAAGTATTAGTACAGCTTGAGGAGCAGTGCATTTACTTAATTCAGCAGTAGAAGTATTTGTGCCAGCACTTCCTTGCCAGGATTGGGGCCAGAGGTAATCTTATTTTCTGTGCAGTGTCAGATTTCCATATGGATGATTTTTGTGTGTAATCCCTGTGCTTTGCTTATTAAGATACTATGGTGGAAAAATCTGCTCTGTAAAGGATCTAAACTTTCCTTGATGGAGCAGGATGGTGGACTAGACTTTATATAAGGGTCCCAAAGTTAGTTGACAACCCCACTTCCCCCCATCTTTATTGTACTTCGTTTCAGGCATGACAATGTAAATATTTTGTGCTATTTGTTTCAGTGGTTCCATATATATATTTAAAAAGTGTATATACTCACGTGTGTGATATATGAAAAACATATATGGAATAAAAATTATGTATTCCTCTTTTATATACATTATTTGATATCTTGAGAAATCTTCCTTGTATTTAAGTGGATAAGATGACATTTTAAGGTCACGCATGCATGATCAAACATGATGCTGCTGTTTACAATACGTTTCCATTTTTGGACTCCTTTCAGTAAGTTAGGATTGGGTTTCTCAATGTTTTTAAGAATTTTTTGTTGGTTGCTATGATTGTATAATTCAGGCTTTGAATGCCAATCGTGTATACCCTTTCTGTATAAATACCTAACCAATTTTAAAAAAGTGGTACTTAAATTTAAAGAAACTTAAATTTCTTTCTACTTCTAATATCATGGAATCATGCAGAATCATAGAATACCAGGTTGGAAGGGACCTCAGGGATCATCTGGTCCGACCTTTCTTGGAAAAAGCATGGTCTAGACAAGATGGCCCAGCACCCTGTCCAGCTGAATCTTAAGTGTCCAATGTTGGGGAATCCACCACTTCCCTCAGGAGATTATTCCAATGACTGATTGTTCTCATTGTGAAAAATTTTCCTCTTGTGTCCAGTCGGAATGTTGAACAACACTAGAATATTTTCTGTAAACTATCCCTAGTACTTTGTAGAGAATAACAGTGGCTTTAACCTAGATTATTATTAACTATTAATTCAATGAAACTGACCCTCTTCTTGTTTGTAACTTAACTGGCAAGAGTCTTATGATTTAGTATGTAGATATTCAGAATTGTTTCTCAAAGCGATAAGCATTTTCTAAAATTTAGGTTCTTATTAAAATTATGTTTGAGAATTTGTTTTTTAGTAGAATTCTAACCATAACTTGAAGGTACGATTACCCCCCTCCAGCATAATCTCTGTCCTTTGTTCACTAATTGAGAGAGGATGTTAAATTCTATTTGTATCTATTTCTCCAAATACTTATTCCAAGCATAGCATTTCCCTTAAATACTTATATGCTAATCATAATGTAAGGGAAGCATGCCAATTATATATTTTAAAGACCACTTAATACTTGGATATTCTATGCATGAGACCTGAAAATTTCGTCTTTGTTTTACTTTTTAAAAAATGTATTTTATAGCAATTTCATAATAGCCTTGCATATTGACAGATTACTGTATTTTGCATCAGTTGTACTTAGAATATATTAAAAAAAAAAAAAGTATTTGTCCCAAAAAATTTATCCATTCTAGTAGGCAGGAAAAACTATGTGGTAGTGCTAATCATGGTTTGGTTTTTTTGGTCTTTTTCTTATTACAGTACAGTAAGTGGAAGAGAAATAATATTAAATTGCAGGGAACAAAGATGAATGAGGTAATCATACTTTTATTTAGATTATATATAAATGTACTTTGAAGCACATATTTATCATAGACTGTGATTACTTATCCAAGAAGAAAAAAAGAATGGAGGAGGCATTCCCTTCCACTGACAGGTATTAAAGAAACTGTAGTAAATTAAGTCTTTTAATATAGACTATATTGTATTATCAATGTAACTTTGTTTCTAATGTTTTCTGCAACAGTACATGTAATTTAATTAAAAAAAAAATTAAGTGGCCAGATCTATATTCTGCTAAACAGGAAGGAGGAAGTAAAAGCCTTTCCTCCTTGAACAAAATGGCAATCCTGCTTCCTTACTTATAGAAGGTGGTAACAAGGGGCCTTAAATCAGGAATAGGTTGTGGACAGAGATAGTCCTTCAGGGAACAAAGTCCCAAGCTTCTCTTCCACTGTTGGTGTCGCTGCTAAAAGAAAATACTCCTTTGTAAAGTTGTGTTTTGTTTTTTTTCCCCACCTCACATACTGTTAGCTTATAGACTATGTAAATAGAATTTTGGTGTGTGTTTCCTGTAAGGTATCTTGCTCTGCAAAAGGTGAAATTTGATTGTGCGTAAATACTATTCACCGAATTGCTCCTATGAAATAACAACTTAATAACTGTTATAATTTCTCTTTTTACTCAAATATTCACAACTTTCATACCGAGTTTGCCGCTGCAACTGTTCTTTACTTTGCAGGGGGAGGAGAGGGAAATACCAAAACAAGTAATATAAAACAAGTAGTATCTATATTTCTAGGGTATATCCTACACTATACATGTCTTTGAAAAATGTTACATTAGCTATATTCAAGATGTTCCTTAATATATTGTCCAGTGTGGAGAAAAGTATTCATTATCATGCTTTCTGAACTTGAAAATACAGGTGCAGTACTGTCTGTTTTGATCAATACAATGCCCCAGAGGTCAGTTAGCGCTTTGCCTCCACTGCTACACGAATTACTTCAGGCTGGTTTTGATCCACTTCCATTCACAGTTAAAAATGTCATGGATATTTTTGTTCTTAAGGAGAATTTTTCTAGTTTATAAGCTTTCTAGAGTGAACCTTTAAAAGTTAATGTGAATTTGAGTTTTGATGAGCACTTTCAAGGAGTCCAAAATGACAAGCAAAAGCAACATTTAAAAATACTTTGCATTCCTCATATGATGGCATTCATGTACAATGTCAAACAGTTTATGTACTGTACCAGGTGAGTTTTTAATTAGCTTCAGTCATTGCTTTTTCCCACCACTTTTAGGTCTTGATGTTCTTAAAAGCAATTTCACAGTATCCTGGAATTGAAAGGGCGGAGTGATGCTAAAATGAGAAGGAATTTCAACATGCATACCGTGGGATTGGTTATAGAATCTTGCAGTTACCGAAGTTCTAATACTTGTAGCATTTTTCCCCTTTCTTAAAACTTATACACAAAGCCTAACACATTTGGAGATGACTCAAAGTATTCTAGCAGGAGTGGGTCCAGTACTCTTACTGGACATGTATTGGTCAAGTTTAGGGTTAAGTATTTTATGTAGTGTCTGGTGCATGGCATTTGAGCGCTTTTGGCAACAGAGTGGCTCTTCTAAGAGTGAAGATCAGTGCAGTCCAGGCTTCTTCACCTTTTGAAGGTTTCCTTATGGTATCATGTCAAGATTGCCTTTTGGTTTTTAAACTTTTTTCATTGTTTTACCTATGACAAAAGAAGTAAAAGATAATATAGAAAGGGGTTAGCTCATTTTCCCCTTCAGCCATATGCTTAAATAATCAAGA
Organism: Mycteria americana; assembly: GCF_035582795.1. NCBI lineage: Eukaryota > Metazoa > Chordata > Aves > Ciconiiformes > Ciconiidae > Mycteria > Mycteria americana. The sequence goes on from NC_134372.1 coordinate 32,093,792, forward strand.
CTCTTGTACTTGCTTTAATGTATAAGTTTGTTCTAAACAAACATCTGGTTCATACTAATGGCATTTAGGAGACAGATTCCAATTTCTTTTTTATTTTTAATTCAGTCGTTATCAGTCTACTATTAGTTTCTGTAGCTGGTCACAATGTAAAGATGGTGAAATAGGGATTTGTAAGAAAAGCAGGTTAATGGAAATTGCACCAGATTACAGCACGGTGTGTGACTTCTCTTTCACTATTTACACCATGCAAAATTTAGCTGTTTATTTTTGATACAAAATTATTAGACACTAAAGAGGCCATATGTTTCATGTGATTACCTTCCCGCCCCCCCAATAACAGACCATGATTCTCAGGAGTACTTAAGTCTCCTATTTTTCAAATATGTTCTGTGGAGCTGTTTCTGAATTTGCAATATGTGCTGTGTTACAAGGAATTCTAAAGATTCTTGCGCTGCAGCATGTTTTCCTTGTTGCTTATCAAGAAATGTTTTCATATCATTGCGATAAGACAATATAGAAATTGCAGGTTATACCACGGTCCTTTTGTTTAACAACCTACATTGATCATTAAGCTAAGCTTTCTGTATATTTGAAAGGAAACAATTCTGCAAAATCAAATTAGGGAAATTTACTGAGAAATAAAGACATATTTCTGTTGTACTGTCTCATTGCCTTTCAGTTCAGCTTCAGGTAATATGTATATTTAAGTTAGTATTATGAGTTCAGATGCTGCTTGGATGCAAGAAATTGGTATCTTTGGATTTCTGTCAGACTTCCATTCTGGAGCCCATAATGTTACTACGGTACAAATTTTAACTGATGGATTTGTGGTAGTTCATTGATTTTTCACCAGTCAGAAGCAGTCAGAGCATTATTTCAGGGTTTAACTCCCAATTTGTTCTCTGTATTAATCCTATATGTTTAATGTGTTGATTTCACCTATGTGACTTCTAATATGCAGCCCCCTACCTAAATTTTATATAAACTGCTTTGCTTTAAGCGTTTGTAAGTTGCAGTTAGCTTGTAGACTAACAAATTATGAGAGATTTCTTAGGTGTGTGATTTTTACACGGACTTAATTTTAAAAAAAGCTTGAAATAATCCTCACGCCCTCTATTTGATCAGAGTAATTCCCTCTTATATTTTGAAAGGATCTGTGCATGTGTAAGTCAGAAGGGAATATGAGCAACAAATACAAGAGTAGTATGAATGTGAGTTCAGGAAGACTGTGTATTTAGCATCTGTCCTCTCTCTAGCTCTTCCAACTAATTTCTGTGTGTGTTCGCTAATGAGAAACTTGTGGTCTCCATGGCAACTCTTCCATTTTGCCCCTTCATTTCCTAATATGGAAAAAGAATTTCCATGTGGAAAACTGAAACAGAAAAACAAAATATCCCCCTACCCTTCATTTCCTCTTTGTGTTAGCCTTGCCTATGCCCTTACCTCCAAAATCCATGTAGAATGGTTAGGCTGGGAAGAGATGTCTTGAAATACCTTCTCTCAGCAGTCCTATGCTCAAGTTACTTATGCCTGAGGTGAAGTAGATATTTTGTGTGTGTGCACCCTCAGTTTTAGGTGTCTTTTACTAGAGTGAAGGTCATCTGTTCTGTAAGAGGCATCCTCTGAGCCTTGAAGGATGGAGCCCTGAGAACATGTTGCTTGACCCAGCTTATCCTAAGTAGGATGTAACAGGATGTCCGTTTCCCGCTCCCTGATACCTGAAACTTTTGGATTTGCACAAAACCAGTTTCAGCTAGGGTTAATGTAGATAAGAAAGGATATAGTCTAGTTAAATAACTCAAAATGTATCTAGTAGGTACTGCTGTTTGAGATTAATGTTTTTTCAGGGCAAGTCCATCTTTGGTCACTGAAGGGGGGGAACCCCCTTAGGAAAAGTTATGAGCTGTTACCTTCTTGTGAAATGTTAAGTAAAAATTAATTGAGGTACGACAAGTGCCATGTTGTTTTAGTTCATCTATTAATACAGCAATGTGATGAGATTAATATGTATGTTGCAATATATCTAGACATAGTGGATGGTATAATTTTTCTAGCACCTTTTCTTAATAGTGACCAAATGCTCTTCCTATGTGCATAGTTTTTTAGAAAAAAAAACCAAACACCAACAATTATAATAGTAATAAAAATGGCAAGTTAGAATTTTGCAGGCTATCTTAGCACTTACTCCACTGTAAAGAATGATGGCACTTTCTGTATTACTTTAAATATTTAAGCATTCTTGGATCCAAATGAGACCCAGAAAAATACAATTATCACTTTCAAGTCAAATTATGCAACTGTCCTGGAATGCAAATACACAACGTAGGAAGAATATTAGGGTCATACTGTCTTCCTTATTTGCTCTAGTTTTAGTGTAGTGTTGGCTGATTGTTTGGGAAGTGAAATACAAGGAAAATGTTTACCAATTTTCCCATGACAGTATCATTAGAAAATAGATTCATATATTTTCTACGAGGTCATGTATTTTCACCATTTACTTAGACAAAAGCTTACTGCGCACCCGTGTACTACAAACAGTTTACTCTTAAAAGTGTATGGAATACACAAAATGTGATTGTTAGAACATTTTGAAGCTGTTTTGTGCATTAAAATACCTGGTATAAAGTATTGCTAGCCAAACCATGAAAATCTTATTTGGATTTTGCATAGGCTTGAAGACTGGTACTATATGAAGTGATATTGTTTATTTTGTATATAAAGATTTGAGTCTATCTGACTCTCTAATGTATAAGTGTACTTAAAGAGTTTGTGTTTAGGTACTTGTAATTTACTTCCCATTAGGGTATGCATGTAGTAATCTCATCCTAAAATTTCACAGGGTCATTGATGGGCAGGGGCATTAAAAAACAAATGAAAAAAACCCCCAAATACCCTAAAACTAAGTCCCTCTGCTCCAAACCTAAAGGTTATACTTTGTGTGACAGTCAAGGTTTCAGATGAGAAGCAAACAACCAAAGTGTATATAAACAAGTAATACCAATGTACCCTGTTTCTATCATATACTTCTGCGAAGGCGTCTAAATGTTTTAAAAGAATCAAATAAATTAGTTGAAGCAGATGTTGTGTTCTGTGGCTATTTCTGTATTGGGGCTGATTTAAAACTTCAGATGAAAATATCCTCAGTCTTTGGAAAAGCTCAATTTCTGGTTCTGTAGTGCACTTTCAGTTGAGATTTTGATAGCAGTCAGTATTTGCTGCTTAGACACCTGCAGGAAACCTTTAGAAGTCCTGGTCAGTGCTTTGTCTGGGCCTTAAATCGAATGGGATATCTATCATGCATCTCCTCCAGGTGAATTTAAGTCTGGTCAATAAGTGAACCCTAATCCTCCACTTGATACCATAATGCAGGTATGTCATCATCCTATTTTTCCAGCAGACTGGTGGTGGGTGTGTTTGGTTCCAGCATCACTTTCCCTGACAGCACAGACAATCGTCCTTAAGGAATAATGAATTTTGACCCAGGTACATTGTAAACCTCATTTCTACAAAGCCAGAACACCACTTTATATCTGGCTTTGAAATATGGTGTATGTATGCATCGCTGACTTCTTGTGCACTGATTTTCTTGAGTTAGCATTTTTAGTTGCATTTTGTGCATTTTCTCCTGCTGCAGTTCCCAAAGTACTTAATGGGCCCTTAGTGACTAAAATGGCTGCAGGCTTTGCAAGCGTCTGTCATAAGATCATAATCTTATAATTCTTAGGAAATGCCAGAGTCTGTGGTTTCAGACGGTGTACAAAATGTCATATAGGACTAGCAATCCAACACTACACCTTGTAAACCATACCCACTGATATAGAGGATGGGGGAGATATAAAATTAGGGAAACTCTCTCTGAATGTAGCCACTCATTTATTCGAATTTTGTAGAATATCTGGATTTAAAACAGAAATACTATAGAATTAAATGTAAAATGACGATGATGTGTCTCTGTATAGTACTTCTCACCCATCGGGATCCCCACGCATTTCATGGTGATTTACACAACATTTACAGACTGTTTCATTCTCACTGAGAAACAGCAATTATGCATAGCTGACTTTGTTCTGAATAGGATTAGAATATACTGTAACCTGATCTTCTGTTCTGAATTCTGCTAAATTGCTTTGGTTCAATTTACACTTGACTTCTATATTGTAGTAATAGGAACATCATTCTTAACTCAGACTATAGAGATGACTTTTTTAATGTAGTATACTTCTATCAGTCCAAGTTCTTATGAAGAAAGTTTCGTCAGTATGGAAGTGTGATAAGCTACTCAGTATTTCTTCATGTATTTTTTCTTCTTATACAGAAAAGCTAAACACACAACTCATTGTTTGTTTTTGTTTAAATAACAACGAACTCTAGCTTCATCTAGGTTTATACCTAATATGGTCCAAATGCAGTTAAGTAGCATAAAGCCTAGATAAGGAAGGACAGCATCCTTCTGTCTTGAGAGCATGGGCTATCTGCTTGAGCCCAGGTTTTCTTCAGCCTTCCTCTAGGATCCTGCCTGTGCTCCAAAAGGAAATGATGACACTCAACTGAATTCATGTCTGTTTCTCTTCCCCCTTCCAACTTCCTTTTTCATATGGAAGATTAGCCTTATGAAAAACCTCTAGAGCTTGAGGTCCCACCCCTGCCATCCCAGTCTGTGCATATGCAATTAATATTCAGTTTCTTTCTGTAAGTGTTTTTGTCAGGTAATTTGCATCTCTTTTCCTAATACTCCACACAAACCCCAAAAGGAACCACCCAGTAGATTGAAACAAGAGTTTTCTAAGAATGTGCTTTAAATAAATTTGCGGACAATTGTTTTTCAGTATTGTCCCATCACAAGTACTTCATCTTGGCAGATGCCCTGCCTTTTAAAGATCAGAGCCCCTGCCTCTTTGAAAAATCCCATCAAATATCATGGCTAGCTGTATTTCTTTTCCATGAAGCTTTTTTGAACACTTAGGTGCATATGAACCTTTTTAACCTGAGATTTATCAGCTAGGTGAAGCCACAGCTGACCTGATTGAGTAGTTCTGCTTTGAGTGGGAGGTTGGACTGTATGTGCTGTGGTGGAGTCTTCCAATCAGAGCTTCTAAACTGAATCCCCAAGCAGCTCTTCTGTTTATATAGCAATGTACCATTGTCTTCCCATGCTCTAGAGGCAATTTTTTCTTTTAGTAAAAACTGTGGTACCTGGAGTTCTGCCTTTGAATGCCCTAGAAGAAAGTGTTCAGAAAGGTGACTTAGGATATTTAAGATGTAATCAGGGAATCAAGGAAAGAAACAGCTGGTGTCATACTGGGTTCGCAAAACAGATAAGCCTGAGTGCCTAGAACAATGATGCTTTGGAGAAGTTGCAAGACACCTCTCAATGAACACCTCTAACAGCCTCTCAGATCAGGCCAATTCCCAGTTGATGGCTCTCTGCTTGCATTTCATAATTTTACTTTCCCCTCTCCTTAGAGGGGGGTGTTGGAAGTTGATTACAGTAGATGGTTCTTCTGTACAATGTGCTTAGTTCGTTCTTGTTTTTTGGAAGCCTCAAGATTTTAGTTTTGCTTCTGCCTTTAAGGCCTAACTAATTTGAAATATCACTTTTATAAGTTTTAGCATGCCACTGTTACTTCTGATCATGATAATTTTCTGGGAGTGCTCTGTTTGCACTTGATTGTACCACAGTTATTAAACTTGTCTATTACACTATCAGAGTAGCCTTGCTTCTTGATGGCTATAACCTTGGGTGGTTCCAAGGAGAAGTATTTCCTTAATGTCTGGAAAAATGAGTTCTCGGAAATTTGCCCCTCTGTTATAAATGCCTTGTTTTTTACAGACGTAGTTTAAGTAATTTGCTACTACTCCTTTATTAGTCTTTTTTTCCTCTCTTATTCCTCTTGTCACTTTTTCTTTTTTTTGCTGAACAGGCAGTCAGCACCTCTACTAAATTCTGTGGTTATAGGACATGGTTGCTTCAGGCAATGCGGATTCTCTTGTGTGCCCTCTTCTCTTCAAGGGCTGCATGGGTGAAGCTAACTGGGCTGTGCCCAGCAAGCTGAATGTGAGTGTTCGTGTGAGCAGGATGAATTAGGTTGTGCAGGGTCACAGGACGTCTGTAGCGTGACCTAGTCCTAAGGCTGCTGCTGCTGACAGCATTTCTGCTGGAACAAGGGCAATTGGTTATTGCCAACCAAACTTCAAAAAACACATCATGAAAATGGAAAGATTTTTCGTAGTTCTTGTTAAAATATTTTCAGATGCAGAAGTAAGTGTGTGTTTAACCAAACCACTTAAATCCCAGGAATACCCAGCAGATGGCAGTTTGATCAAGTATGTGTTTATTGGATTTACATGGGACTCTAAAAAGCTTTAAATATTTATCCAAAGTCAATAAAACTCTGCTTATCAAATCATATGCTTACAGTTCTTTCAGTACATTGAAATGGCATTAAACTGGTAGTCTAGCTTCCGATAGTGTTTGATTATATAAAAGCTGATATTTTGAGTCATAAAGCTAGGCTGAAACTTTACCAGTCCTTGCAGTAAACTTAGGGAGTCTAAAATCACTTTAAAAAAATCTAAAGACTAAATAGCACAGTCTTGTCATCTTGTCTTGTACTCAGTATTTGTAAATGATGTCTTTTTCTACAAAAGCCCATCTGTATCTGGGATAGCTAAGAAACTGTATGTGTGAGAGGTTCACTCTTGCATATATTCCAATAGCTATGTGTTTGTACATGTGAGGCAGTACAAATGATAGTATTAAAGCAGTAAATTGGCCCATGCCTATTCCTCTCTAGTATAAACTGTGAAGAGATCTCTTTTTATATCATTCTACTATAGTTGAACAGAGGTGAGTGGTATGCATACTTAAACTTTAAAATACAAAAAAAATTCAACTGCAACCTGTATTTAAATCTTGTACTGGAACCCTGCAAGTATGGGTTGTTATGGCTCTATTTGTTCTTGTTCTTAATTACTGTTTTTCATGTCCATTTTCCACTTATTAAAAAAAAGAAACAAATACTACTTGCTCTTGTGCTTCTTGTCAGAGTATATGTATGTATCTGAGTGTGTACATGTAAACCTCACATAACGGTTCTTACTCTATGGTCACCTCGTAGGCAGAGTTCTACATTACTATGTATGATCCTAATAGTAGTTACTGAGGACATGTAGAGGAAAATTACGTAAAAACTTAACGAGCCAGGGAAGCTGTGTAACTTCACTGAAATGTAATGCACAGTAATTATTGCAAAAGCAGTACAGGGTAAGAGGTGTAAAAGGCAAAGACCATGAAAAGAAGCTGTTTTTTCTGAATACTTCCTTACTTAACTATAGTTTTAGAATAAATCAAAGTAGTTAATGTGCTCACGTAAATGATTGGATTTTAGTTTGGTTAAACTGTTTCTCATTCTTAGCAACATCTGTTTTCATGTGGGAACATTCCAAACTCTGAAAGTTTCTTGTTCTTCTGTAAATGTCTATCAAGCTTAATTTACTAAGGCCTTTAAGATGCGTCTTTGGTCTGTTTTCTTGGGTTCTGTAAGTGATTGTTTCCAATAAACACTTTATCTGAATATTTCACTTACAATTATTTAAATGTTTATTTAAAATACTTTAGTTACTTAAATGAGAGAGGCATGGAGACCTCTGAAACAGAAACACAGGTTGCACCTCTTCTTCATCTGAAGAGGAAATGTCACACTTTGTAATGGCTGTGGTCTTCACCCACGGTCCTACCTGTGCCTAGATTGGAAACATTCAAATACTGGTTCAACAAACAAGTATTTTAATAGTTATCATCAAAGAGAACAGTAATATAGATTGATTGGATGGAGTTCTTATTCTCTGTTTTTGTTTACATGCTATTACTTAAGTATGATTGCTATCCAGGCCAGAAATTACTGTTAGTGTTTCTGCTGGGTTTTCTAGGACCTGACCAGGAAAACCCAGCTGCACCTCCTAGCCTTCAGTTATGTGGTTGACTTCCTGCTTGATGCTAGGCCACTAGAATAAAATATACTTGGAGAAAACCATACAGATTTTTTTATTACTTAATTTAATATTTCCTGGTTAAAGTCAAAGAAGACTCGAAGGGGATATCTAATGCTTTTATTTTCTAGTTGGATTTCCCCTATCATGGTAACACTTCCAAATGCTGTTATCTTAATGATAGTTCTTCAGTTTGTATGGAGACACTCAAAATCATCTTAAAGTGAAAAGGAATACCTTACTTTTATTAACAAATTCCTAGAGTGAATCAATATTTTCTGCTCTGTTACAGTTAGGTTTTTCATTCGGCACAAGAGATGTTAATACCTATTATGCAAGTCTTAGACTCTTGCACAGTCTGTGCCTTGTGCTTTCTGTTAGTCCTGCCTAGTTTCAGGGGGTGGAAGGGAAGGGTTTCATCACTGGAGTACATACAGCAAAGTAATATGATCAGACTCAAGCTTGACACACTGAGTAATCTGTAATATGCTAACGTTTCAGTATCATGTTAGTATTGCATTAGACTAATATGACACTAATACAAAATGACAGGAAAAATGACTAATACAATAAGACTTTCATATATTACTTTAGGGCTGCCATATCTGTCCTTTTTAATTCACCTGAAACCCTGCTTAAATGCAGAATGAGAGCTGCATCTAGAGCATAGCTGGGGAAAAAGCCCATTTTAGGAAGAAGGCCATTTCAAATGTTGTGTAACAACTAAGATAGATATAATCTTACAACACTTGTGCTTTATATACTAAGAATGATGGCAATTTTCCCAAAAGGATACAATGCAGTGGTGAACTGTAATAATGTATTTGAACTGTTGGTGTCTGCAACGATGATTGAACAGAATTCTCTCTCCATTTTAAATTGAGGACAAAATATAATTTTAATAGAAGTTTCCAGGATACTATCCTGTGTCTGGAAACTCAGTCATGAAGATTGGTTCTAATAATGAAGGTAGTTTTGTGGAATTTATTTTTTTTTTTTTACCAATTCTTTCAACTTCCTACATTCCAAAATGGAAAGGACACAGAAGTAGTACTGTACTTGAAAGCGTACACAATTTCTGATTTTTGATAGTGCATACAGTTATTATGGTGAACAAGATAGTACTTTTTCCAAATCTTCATGCTCTCTGTTAACTATCCTGCAGAACTGCAGTTTTATAAGGTTTTACATTTACAATGGATTGCCTTAAGAAGCATTTGCTGATGCATGTTGCTGACTTTACTGCTCTTCCCTGTGTTCCTATTACTAGAATGTAACAGTGAGATTATTTTAGAAGCTTAAATTCTAGGCTATTAAGTAATAGTCATGTTCAGCTAGTTGTGCATATGCATGTATGTGTGTGTATGAGTAATTAAATAATGAGCTGAAGTGGAATTAGACATTTAAAAAATGGATGTGTCAAGTCTAAAGATCTGTAGGGATTTCAGATATGGTGTCAGGGTAACACAGCAAGCACCTCAGTGGAGGTCGTAAAAAGAGGCATACAAGTTTAAAACTGAAACACTAGGTTTGTTCTCTTTCTCTGGGTGTTGCTTTTGTGGTTAGTAGAAAGGTGAATGAAAAGTTTCCTGAAAGATTGTCAGCTTTCTTAATGAACTCCACTCCAGTCCCTACTGCTTGCTCAGGACCAAGGACATAATGCTAAAGATGTCCCTGGGCGTCTTTTCAAATTAAACCAACCCTGAGCAAAACTGAGTGGCCAAATGGAACCACAGGACATCCCCATGTTAGTAAGTCTTCATGAAGTCTATTTGAACAGTGTTGGATATCCATCTTCCTTGCTTCCTCTCACTGACTTCCTATATTGTTTACTAGCTAAGACAGCTTTATGATTTATCAGGTTGCTGTGACCATTTGCTCAGAAAGTTTAGGTAAAAGCAGCATGGTGGTAGAATTTGACTGTAATGGTAATGCAAAACCAAGTAAAATAACCTTTTTCTCTCAAAGACCAAGTAATAAGATAAAAATATTTCAAAGTATTTAGTGTATGCACCTGTGTTAAAATAAGCAAGTTCAAGTAATACTTTTATTTTTTCATATTTAAATGCTGTAGCAGACTGTGATGTTATTGGCAATAGAATAAGCCAGTATCCTGTTGTGAAAGGTGCACTGTCAGGACTACATAAACCATGTGAAGGCTGCACTTGTGCCTAAAATGTTCTGTCATTCTCTGGCTGTGCCTTTCCCAGCTTCCCAGGAAAAAAAGCTCAGTCAGATTACATTACTGATGTAAAAAATGCCAGTGCTGGTGTGAGTAGAAAGGGAGGGAATGTGAGGGGGGCAGCAGTTCAGTCTTACATGGTCTTAAACCTTGAGTAAAACAGCACATTAAGTAAGTGAATGAGATGCTTGAATGTGTAAGCAGGGATACTGAAAACAAGTACCTAGCCAATATTACCAGTCTAGATGGCATTACTGAAACCAAAAAAGGGATGCTGGTGTCCAGTTCTGATGTTAAAACTTTAAAAAGGATGTTGATGAATTGGACAAGGTTCAGAAAGTGCTAATAATAGCTGGAAAATGTGTCTTTTAAATGAACTTTTGTCTCTTACATGTTTCTTATCCAAAAGAAACTCCTGCATTACTTGAAATAAGAATACAAGCCAAAATCCCACCCAAGAATTTACTTTCTGCTCTCTCAAATTCCTCTTGTGCTCTCTGTGTGTGTCTAAACAATTGCTGTGGTCAGCTACAGAGCATAAAGTAGAAAAGAGGCGGTCAGAAGCATATGTAAATATGAAGTCTGTATATTTTTACAGTTTCCCCACATTAACTTAAAGATTAGTGAGTTCATCTTGGTTTTTTCACTTATCTAATGCATTTATTTGAACATTCAATATAATGGTCAGATCATAACAATTATCATCAACTAGAGTTGATGAACTCAGGTTTTGTAACTGAGACCAGAATATTCCTCGGTGTATGGAGTTCATAGGCACACTTTATAGGTAATGAATTTGTAGGTACAATTTTGGAAATTGAAGAAAGTAGTAAGGGATTGCTTTCTTCTGCCTCATTTTAATCAAACCCATAGCATTATGTTAATGTATTTCTCACTTCTTAGGGATGAGAGTGAAAGAAAGTGTGGATTCTGATATTGTACCTGCTTGCTGCTAAGTAGCTCTTAATGTAGCTTGAATAGCATTGCACATGTAAATTGTTGGAGAGCTCATCAGTTTGGAGAGCTTATTTGGAACCTTGCCATACTTATTGTACTGGACAGTTCAAAGCTCATGAAGCTCAAGATTTAGGACAGATGTTTGTTTAAGTTACTGTTCAAGATGTGAAATGATAGAGACGCTGCAGTCTCCCCAGGCAGTCTCTTCCAGTCTTTACTGATAGAAGGGTTTTTGTTTGCGCTTAAGCTGAAGCTTTCTCATTGTAATTTAAAGCCATTACTAGTCCTGTTCACGATGGGCATGGAGAACAGATTATTTTCTTCTTCTTTGTGTAGCAGTAGGGGGTTATAAATGTGTCCCTTTTTGTACAGAAACTTCAGGTGAGAGTTTGGGAACCCTGCAGACTTATTCTTGTGTATTGCCTATGTGAAACTACAGGGAAGTATCTCTATGCTGTTCTCATCAATATGTAAACTATGATTCCCTTCTCAGCGTGAAGATACTCATGAGACAGTGGTCAAAACTAATGTGCATTATCACTGCTAGCATTTTAAGAGAGGGCTTCCCATAGTTATTTCTTAGCCTGACAACCCTTCTCAAGGATGGGAAGACTGGAGAATGGAGATGAAGTGTTTTTCTAATCTTCCTAGTTAAGTAATTTGTCAGCAATGAGTAACATCGCAAAAAAGTATTTTGAGCCAGATATTAGAATACCTTTGCTAGACTTGATTTAAAACCAGCAGAAGTAGAAAATCTTTTTTTCACAAAGAATACATTGGATGGTGTGATAGCATAGGCTTGTAGCTACTTTGTATAGTATGCAATAGGATAGAGAAAGTTGTAAACCTTGTAAAGGAAGCTGTTTCCAAAGCAGCAATCGTAAGTTTTTACAAAATGTCAGGGTGTTCTTGAAGTTCTCTAGCAGTCACTCAGGCATTCTGCAATTATTGCCAAGCTAGAGCGTCTTCAGAGATACTGCTATTTTACACCTATACAAAATAGAAAAGGCACGTATGTATTTCTTGTGTATGTGTTCTCTAGAGTTTCCACATTGCAGGCATATTCTGTACCCAGCATTACCCATAAGAACAGACTGGGGCAATCTCCAGGAAAGCGAACAACAGAGTCAGGGTCAGAAATGAATCTGATCAAATAGGGAGTAACAATCCAGAGATGGTAATCATTAAGCAAGAAGTTGGTATGTGAGTTATGACTGGGGAAAGGGGAAAAAATCTGGTGTGTTACTAAAGAACAACATGTGAGTTTTCATGTTTTAATGCTGATTGTGCAGGATGTGACCTAAATCATATTAACTCATTGTTAGACCTACGTCATGTGGGGCAATGGCTCTGCACAGGCTTCCCATTGTTAAGCTGCCTTTGCTACAGTCAGAGGAACAATGGTTGTTAAAGTAGTATACAGAAGAAAGAGGGGTCCACCTCTGGTATGCAGAGGTGGCTCTTTCCCAAAGAAAGACTTCCTTGCAGAGAATATAGCCACATCTAAATTTTAATCAAATTCTCCATGTTATGTAACTCCAGGTATTTTTTTTTTAATAGTTTTTATATATCATTTTCCAGGTGATGCCTCTTTCTTCTTGCATACTTCCTGTCCTCAGCTTTCAATTTCACAAACAGCAAAGAATAGAACATGAACAAGCTCCAGAGGTCACAAGTTCTAAAAATTAAGTAGTACGGGAAGGAACAAACCTTCCTGTCTATTCAATTCGTGTGTATACTACCAGTATCATGTAGCAGATAGCTGTTGACTGGACCGGTATGGTTTATAAGTTCCTCCACTGTAAGTGTAAATATTAGCTTATCTGTAGTTAAAATTCAGAGTGGATTCTGTTATAAAATATGAGAACCAAAAGCTAATAAAGGTGAACAGATCAGGGTTTGCATTGGATTTTTAATATCCATCTGTATCCTCAAGTAACTGGACTTGGACTGCTTATTAGGGGAAAAAAAGACACAGCATCTGATTCTAACGTAGTATGTTCACCATTAAAAAAAATCACAGCAACATGCAACCAAAGTGAAGTTAGTATCACTGAAACGAAATTAATAAAGAATTCTAGTCAAAGTAAATTCATGTTGTATTGATTTAAACAGTCAAATTGATCAAATCACCAGGATAACAAACAAATGGTTGTGAAGCTTATAAAGTATGAGAATGGATCTACAGAGGTGTGTGTTCTTTTAGTAAGTTACAAAATAATTGTGCAGAAAATAGCAAAATTATTTAGTCTATTAATTTGCCTAGTGCTTTAATGAAAATATTCAAAATATTTCATGTCGGAACAATGAACCCTTTTAGAAGGAATCCTTAAAACCTCCTCCTCCTCCAATCTAGTCTTCTGTATAGTGATTAATTGTTTCCTGTCAGTATTCTACTTCCAACTTTAATTGTAGTAAACAAATATAACAAAGCCTGGGTACTAGAATTGTATATGATAATTTCAAATATTTGAGTTTTGATGTGGAGTTCAAAATGTGTGGGGATATGGGACTTTTCTTTCTAATGCTTTTTTGTACGCTCTTATAATATGTGCACAATTGCACTTTTTCTCACCTGTTAAATTGCCTACATATGCTGAATCCTCTCACAGCCAAGTGCTTTTTAGAAGTATATAAGACAATAAGAGAATAAAAACTTTCTATCTTCTATGGTCTTTTCAGCCTTATAGACTGGGAGCTGCAAATGCTGGACTGTATCAGAAACAGACTCTAAGATAGTTGATTGTTTCCCAGCAATCCAAGTTGCTCATCTTCTGTCCATCCATGTGAAAAATTTATCAGACAATTGATGTTATGCTATCTTTCTGCTTTGATTCAGAGTTATAAAGCAAATGTTTGTTTTCTGGGATGTTAATCTTGATGGCATTATCAAGATGGAACTAATTTAAAATTAAAAAAAAAAAGTATTCTGTACCCTTAGACTTTTGCCCTTCCAGTTTTCGTGTTTATTCTCTGCTTTAGTGCTGGACTGGAGTTTTATTTTGCTTCAAAATAGAGAGCTTTTGAAGACTATCAGAGGAGGAGAAAAGAAGGATCTTAGAACTGGCTTCTGTTACATGCTTGTACTGGTTTTGGCTGGGGTAGAGTTAATTTTCCTCATAGTAGCCAGTATGGGGCTATGTTTTGGATTGGTGCTGAAAACACTGTTGATAACACAGGGATGTTTTAGTTCCTGCTGAGCAGTGCTCACACACAGTCAAGGCCTCTTCTGCTCCTCACCCCACCCCACCAGCGAGTGGGCTGGGAGTGCACAAGAAGCTGGGAGGGGACACAGCCGGGACAGCTGGCCCCAACTGCCCAAAGGGCTATTCCAGACCATATGGCGTCATGCTCAGCATAGAAAGCTGGGGGAAGAAGGAGGAAAGGGGGGGACATTCGGAGTGATGGCGTTTGTCTTCCTGAGTAAGTGTTATGCGCGATGGAGCCCTGCTTTCCTGGAGATGGCTGAACACCTGCCTGCCCATGGGAAGGAGTGAATGAATTCCTTGCTTTGCTTGCGTGCGCGGCTTTTGCTTTACCTATTAAACTGTCTTTATCTCAACCCATGAGTTTTCTCACTTTCACTCTTCCGATTCTCTCCCCTTTTCCACCGAGGGGGAGTGAGGGAGTGGCTGCGTGCTGGCTGGGGTTAAACCATGACAATGCTGTTAAAGATACTTGCTGTGTCAAAGAAGTTTTCTTCTACCTGTCATTTCTTTTTGCTTCTGTATTTATATTGTTTTTAAATTGTCTTGCCATTTTCATCCAAACCTTCTAGCCTTTAATATCTTCAAAAACTCAATTTGCATTTGATGGAAAGGTATTGCAACTTAAGATATTTAAAAGTTGTTATTTTGTATTCATTTTGTATTCTATGCTCAGAAAAAGGGGTTCGAGACTAATGAGTTACTGAGAGGCTGTTGGTTGCTGGTACAAAACAGATAATGTGCTCAATTGACAGTAGGTTTCAGTAACTGCTTCCCTCCTACACACCCTGCTAATTTATTATTAAAACAAAGTCAGTGTTGGCTGGTGACCATTATTAATGCTTGTTTCTTGTTGATCTGCATATTTTGATTTGCTCAAATAGTATTTTATTTGCAAGAAAAAAAGGCTTTTAAAATTCTGATTTATACCTTTGTGAAGTTGTTTGTTGTGATACGTATGTTTATTTATACTTGATTAATGTAACATTTATGTTGACAGTTAATGATTGATGATGTCCCTAACCTATTCATTTCCTTGCTTTTAAGTAGATAATTGTTAAAGGATGTGAGTTTAGTGTGTTGTAACTCAGCAACCTCAAATAATTTTTGAAATGTGTTTGCTTATAGAACTT
Organism: Mycteria americana; assembly: GCF_035582795.1. Taxonomy (NCBI): domain Eukaryota; kingdom Metazoa; phylum Chordata; class Aves; order Ciconiiformes; family Ciconiidae; genus Mycteria; species Mycteria americana. Next base: position 32,109,259 of record NC_134372.1, read on the forward strand.
TATGCCTGCATGACACATTAAAAAAAAAAAAAATTGAAGGAGAAAGATTTGTGATCTCACAGTTTTTATAAGTAAATAGTTTCTTTTCCCATAAGCTAAACTGATTTTCTTGCCAGTGCAGTTGGAATTGTCTTTTGATGTGTCATCAATGTTTGTCTGAAATGATGGCAGTCTATCATGCTCAATTATGTGAATTAGCTCCCGTAATTCCAACAGAAGCCTCATGCCATCTCTAATTCCAGTGTGCAGGTCCTAATCAGGAAGCTTCCACTTCCTCTTTACCTGTTTGTCTCTTCAGGTCCTGTGTTTCACAGAGCAGGTCATAGGCTGTATTTTCAGAGGGTTCTGTGTAATGTGTGATTGAACAGAAGAAAAATTTTTAATATGTATAGTGAATCTTGCTGTGGTGAGTTGGTGTCTTATTTTTCTAGGTGTCAGTAGACTTGGAAGTACTTGAAAACCTATATTCTGCACTTTGCAAGCCTTTTAATATTGACTTCAGAGCTTTGTATGTGTAATAATTATTTTCAAGTAACTATTATCTGCTTGCATTTTAGAAAGGTTGTTATGCTGGGGGTGTGCAGTCTGCTTGTCACTTTGCTAGTTAGCATCATTAGAGAATTAATCTGGCTGATTATGTTGTAGAAAAGTAATGTTTGTCTTGTTTCAGCTGCAATGGTCTATGCATAAAAATGAGGAAAGGCTTGAAAAGAGAAATAATATTATTAATTAGGGTATCTGGTATAGGTAGAAAAAGCAAAATGGCTCTCTGGAATACAGAGGTTTTCCTGGGGCCTGGGGAAAGGTTGTTTCCAAAAATTGAGTGCTTTTTCTAGCTGTACTAGTTTATGTAGTAATAACTACCACTTCTCATTATGAATGAGGGGAAAAAAGAGCCTAATTAGTTTACAGTTCTGTAAGTCTTTAGAGAAAATTGAGGCTACTTTCATGTTTAAAGTTAAGGAGGTAGCTGTATTTTTTTCAGTATTAAGGCCTAAGGCTTCATCGTGCTGATGAATAACAAGGAATTTTGACATCTAGATCGTTAGTAGATTTATTTTGGTTTATGATTAATAAACAGGCCAGGAAAAATATTGTATTTTGTCTGAAAAATAATAAAAAACTGTAAATTTAAAAATGTTTGCTTTGCTGAGGTACTTAGTGTTTTGTAGCCCAGAATAATAATGTAGCTGGAAGAATGAATAGCAAGTGATAAGTGCTTAAATGGTACCATAAATCACATTTTAGAAGACTGCCAATATGTTTTACAAAATGGATTTCTATGGACAAATGGAGAAAAATGTAAAATAAAGGAACACACTGTGAAAATGGCAGTAATAGAACAGCGTCTTACAGGAGTACGTGGTGTAATTTAAATTTGAGAGAACTATAAAATAAAGTTCTGGTAACAGGAGCTCTGTGATGGTACTGCATGTTTGGGTTTCTCGTTTTGGGGTTGTTTTTTCTTTTAATTTAGTAAAAATAAATCTCCTTTAAAGACTTATATTTTGGTGCAAATGGGCATCTGCCTCAGCAAAACAAAGCTGTTAATCATCATTTGTGACTCTTTGTAAATACATAGTTGCATTCATAAAATACAGACTATTGCTGGAGCAGAGGCCTAGTTGCCTCTGCTAGGCGCCATTGGAGGCATGTGCTATCTTCTTTAATTTCACTCTTATAAGCTCAACAGATGGAAAGTAGTGTTTAATCAGGAGGTAGGTAGGCATCCCGTGCTCTGCTCCCAGTGTAGTCATCAGTGTGTCATATGATCTTTGATGTATCATTGAGTTTTTGTCATTTGGCTTCCTCGTGAGCCACTGGAAAAGGTAATGCCTAACATACAGACTTCTGGAGAGCATTGTCTTTGTAATGAGTTTCCTCAGGAGAGGTATTTAAACATTGTGAAATATGGAATAATGAAATAGTAACTTCAGAGCCCTTTGGAAGCTGCACTCTTGTAGATAAAATAACCAATAATTATCATTACTGGATGTCCAGAACTTTACCCAGTGTGTAATGTCCTTGCGACTGCTTAACTGATGAGAGATGTGTAACTCCCTTTTTGGGGCCATTTTCCCTATCTTGCGGGCATTTTCCACATCTTGATGTTATCAGAGACATTTTTGGCAATAGCACTTCAGCTTTAAATAAATATCCCGTGTTTAATTCTTTGAAATTTTTTTCTGTCTTCCTAAATTGAAGCTTGGATGGAAAATTTCTGAAAGAGCAGTAGCAGGTAACTTCATATTTAGATCTTTTGCTGATGTGATTTCTTAACATGTATTTGACTTTTTTTTTTTTTTTATCTGGCTGAGGTGATGTTAACTGACACCCTTAAAGGATTTGATTTAACCTTCTGTTTTCTTAAGAGATTAGATTTCAAAAGTTTCTGCATTCCTTGCCAAGTACCAGGCTGGGTATTTGCTTGTGGGTTGGTTTTTTGTTTGTTTGTTTTAAATCTGCAGACACTTCTGTCCTCCTGTGAGTCTTTAATTGAAACCTGGTTTATATGTGTGTTGTGGTTTAACCCCAGCTGGCAACTAAGCCCCACACAGCCGCTCATTCACTCCCCCCCAGTGGGATGGGGGAGAGAATTGGAAGAGTAAAAGTGAGAAAACTCATGGGTTGAGATAAAGACAATTTAACAGGTAAAGCAAAAGCCACGCATGCAAGCAAAGCAAAGCAAGGAATTCATTCACTCCTTCCTATTGGCAGGCAGGTGTTCAACCATCTCCAGGAAAGCAGGGCTCCATCACTCGTGACAGTTACTTGGGAAGACAAACGCCATCACTCCGAATGTCCCCCCCTTCCTTCTTCTTCCCCCAGCTTTCTATGCTGAGCATGATGCCATATGGTCTGGAATAGCCCTTTGGGCAGTTGGGGCCAGCTGTCCTGGCTGTGTCCCCTCCCAGCTTCTTGTGCACCCCCAGCCCACTCGCTGGTGGGGTGGGGTGAGGAGCAGAAGAGGCCTTGACTCTGTGTGAGCACTGCTCAGCAGGAACTAAAACGCTCCTGTGTTACCATTTCCAGCACCAATCCAAAACATAGCCCCATACTGGCTACTATGAGGAAAATTAACTCTACTCCAGCCAGAACCTGCACATTCTCCACCTCTTATTCCATACTATTTACGTCATGCTCAGGTCCCACACCATCCAATACATCATCATTAACCACCACCCCCCTTCCCATCCTTTGCTACAATACAGAAATATCATTCCCCTAGTCTATAGACCACCCCTGTAAAATGCCTGTAAAATGTCCACAAATGGCCACAAAATGTTCACTGAGTTCATTTAGTCCATGACTTTGGGCTCCATCGGTTATGGTGGTCACTCAGGACAGGAGAGGTGGTGTGTTGTGTGGAGTTATCGGGCACCAAAGCCTGCTCAGGTCAGGTCACTGCTGCACTCGCACTGCTTCTTGTAAGGCTTGTCCTCCATTGGTTCGGGTGGTTCCTGCTATAGTAATTCCTCTAACATGCAACTCGAATCATGGGTTACAACAATTTAAAGGTATTTCCATTACAATCTCCACCCCTGGTCCCTTTGGGCCAGGTTATAGGGTTTAACATTGCAGTGAACTCCTCCCCTTGCTCCTAGCCTGGCTAGCAACAAGGGGTTCCTGCTATAGTAATTCCCATAACATGCAACTCAAATCCCAGGTTACAACCATTTAAAGGTGTTTCCATTACAGCCTCCACCCCTGGTCCCTTTGGACCAGACCGTAGGGTTTACCATTGCAATGAACTCCTCCCCTTGCCCCTGCTCTGGCTTGGACTTATCCACAGACTGCAGTCCCTTAGGGGTGTACCTGCTCCACGTGGAGCTTTGAAGCCACAGAAGAGCTATAAGCCACAGTCTCTCCAGGAGTATACCTGCTGCAGGGTGGACTTATCCACTGCCACAGTTGCTTTGAGGTGCACCTGTTCCAGCGTGGCCTTATCCATGGACCACAGTCCCTTCAGAGGTACACCCGCTGCAGCACAGACATAACCATGGCCACAGACGCTTTGAGATGTACCTGCTCTGCATGGGCTTATCCATGGCCACAGACGCTTCGGGGTGTCCTGCTCCTGTGTGGACTCATCCACAGGTCACAGTCCTTTCCACTCGAGTTCACACTGGAGTTCCTGCCTGTCCAGTGCAGCAGCACAGCAACAGCAGCGATGCCCTGGCCATCTGCCAGCCCAGGCGCGTGGCCATTGCTGTTATCAAATGTTCCCAGGCACAGCAGAGTAAGATGATAAGCAGTACAGCAAGCAGCAAAAGCAAAAAGCAACCGCTAATGAACATTAGACTCTAATATACAGTAAGGCAAGCAAGCCCCAGGGCCAGCGCAGGAGCCTGCTGATTAATGCTAAACAGCAATAACAGCTATAAATTCTATCTAGCACATTCCAATCAAACCTGTCATCATCTCGAAGCCTTTGAGCCCCACATTGGGCACCAAAAAGGACTGTTGTGGTTTAACCCCAGCCAGCAACTAAGCCCCACACAGCCGCTCACTCACTCCCCCCCGGTGGGATGGGGGAGAGAATCAGAAGAGTAAAAATGAGAAAACTCATGGGTTGAGACAAAGACAGTTTAATAGGTAAAGCAAAAACCGCGCATGCAAGCAAAGCAAAACGAGGAATTCATTCACTCCTTCCCATGGGCAGGCAGGTGTTCAGCCATCTCCAGGAAAGCAGGGCTCCATCGCGCATAACAGTTACTCAGGAAGACAAACGCCATCACTCCGAATGTCCCCCCCTTCCTCCTTCTTCCCCCAGCTTTCTATGCTGAACATGACGCCATATGGTCTGGAATAGCCCTTTGGGCAGTTGGGGCCAGCTGTCCCAGCTGTGTCCCCTCCCAGCTTCTTGTGCACCCCCAGCCCACTCGCTGGTGGGGTGGGGTGAGGAGCAGAAGAGGCCTTGACTGTGTGTGAGCACTGCTCAGCAGGAACTAAAACACCCCTGTGTTACCATTTCCAGCACCAATCCAAAACATAGCCCCATACTGGCTACTATGAAGAAAATGAACTCTACCCCAGCTAAACCCAGCACAGTGTTGAAGCTTGCTATTGATCAGTTGCACAGAACAGCATGAGTTCTCCCAAGAAAATTGGGAGAAAATAAGAGTTTTGCCAGAGCTGAACAGTGTCTGGATTTGAGGATTTGGTCTATCTCGTTGTTGAGCTGACTGTCACTTCAGAATCAAAACTAAGTTCACTGTTTGGTCCTTGGATTCTGGTTTTTTAATAACATTAATATAGTGTTGACTTCATAAAGATATTAGATTCTTTTTTTCAAATAAGGTTAAACATTTCTTTAAATCCTGTCATATCTGGTGTTGAGAATGGAAACAAAAAGCAACTGTGCCATCAAGACAGTCAGTTCTAGAAGTATGAATTAACAAAAACCCTGTTTGATTGAGACACAAGAAACCCAATGTTTGTTTTAAAGAGACAGTCTCTTTATTCTGCACAACAGTTTTAAAGTTCATATGGTGAGAATCACTTAAACATGTACAGAACTACTTGGAAATGTTTTTAATTACATTTGATGTTTCTGAACTTTAATTGCTTATTCATTCCAGTTTAACTTCAGAAGAGCCCTTGAAAGTAAACAAACACTTTGCTTAAATATTTCTTGTGGAAGCTAATGTATGTACCTCTATACCAGATCAAAGGACATGTTTATATAGTGATACATAATCCATGTTCTATGTAGTCATTTCCTCTATAACTGTAATAAATGCCATGGGGAGGAAATAATGAAGACTTGCTGCTTCTCTTATTTTGCTACCTAAGAAGTTCCCCTCCAATCTATTAAATGCTATTAAAGATGCTTGTAAGCCATCATTTAATTTTCTCATACTAGGTTTCCAAGGTTTTCGCATACTAGGTTTCCAAGCTGTACAGAAGGGCTATAAAAATGGCCACAGTTATTAGGAAAGGACATGGCTTGCAGTACAGAGTGAAGTTCACATGAAGGGAGCCCTGCGGTGCTGAGCTTGTTGAAGCTGGCAGTCCAACCCTCCTTATTGGCTCACTTAGGTGTCTTAGCTTTGACAGATGGTGGCACCGTCATCCATGCCCTCTGAAGACCTAATAGGATAGGAAGGGAGTTGAGTGCAGGTGGGGTCTGTAGAAGATGCATGTGTGCTATCAGCAGCAGCTAAGGTCTACAAATGGTTCACAGAATTGGATGCATGTCCACAGGATTGAACAGAGTTCTGAATTCTTTGGGGAGTACTTGGGTATATAGCTCTGCTATTACATTTGATGATACCAACTCTTCATGCTGTGTGCATATTCTTCTGTCCTACTATCTTGAGAATTAGCCCTTAATGTTTGAACTCACAGTCAGTCAGGTTGTCAGAAGCTGAGGACCATGAGTTGCACATTGCATATGGCAGGTTGTTACAATCATACAGCAACTCTGGTCATAAGTAGATACCCTTAAGAGAAGTAAAAATAGATAATTAGACTTAATACTACTGGGGATTTCCAAAACTGTGATGCAAAAGCATAGTGAAACTGGATTTCTCTATAAATAAAAATGTAACTTTCAAACATTACTTAATGTGAATGATACAAATATTAATATAATAAATGCAAACAAATTCTATATAAAAAGTCTAGCACTCCAAGTATTAGAAATCATTAATATTAAAGTTACCTGGTCAATCAAAACCTAGCTTTATATTTAATTCTATAAGTTTATATTACATATTTTATAATTATGTAAGATGCATACATTTTAACAGATACATTATTAATAATTTACGTTTATAATTAACCCTTATGAATAATGCATTATCATGTAATGTTTGTTTATGTGACTATGTATTTCATGATGGTTTGTGCTCTAATGTAGATAGGATATTCTTGTTTATATGAAAGTATGCAAAATGAATCCTCATCTTCATATGAATCTTTCTTTAAAAAAAAAAAAGATTACTTCAGAGTGATGATAATATTGTGAGCCCAGGAACTTCTGATTTCGTAGTCACTTAGGATGCTGCTTTCTTGTTATCTTCAATAAGTAGCTTCACTCACCTCTCAGTTTTGCCACTTGTGAAATGAAAATAATATTTAAATTGCCATTGTGGTGGAGCTTAATTATGCAGTTTTTGCATAGTACTTTAAAGTACATCATGAATGCTAACTATGTGGATTATTTTGAATGAATTTAGATTTGTAGCTAACATGCTTTACAAATTCTGTGTACCAAGGGGAACATGACAGTTTAGAGCTGATGAATCTTAAACTCAGTGGGCTTTGGTTTTTTACAGAAAATCTATTACAGTGAAAGCCTGTGGACTCTGAATATCACAGCTAGCTGGGTGAATTTTATGATATGTTTGAGTGAGATCCTACAGCAGAATAGTAACTTGTGGTTCTATATTGTTATATATAAGGTTCTTAAATTTATTTAATCACTTTTATTTTTCAGTTTAATGGTGCTACGCTAACAAACATACGCTACTTTTTCTCTGAAGTCATTCATGCCACAACAGGAATCCTATAATGAATAATCTTGAAATTCTGCTTGTTTTAATTTTTTTTAGACTTTTGTAGTAACTTGTGTTATTCTAAGTGTGTTAACATAGTTTGGGGTTTTTTTTAAATGTACTAAAATAATGAACATCAGCAGAGAACAAGTGAATACAAGTAAGTCCATCTGTATTGGTTTAAAGTGGAACAAAATTCCTACAGGAACATAAACACATGAGTAACATGGTGTTCTACTGAACAAATAATACAGGCTAGAAATCGCAGAAATGATCAAAATCTGCTTGCATCATCAGAGTACTAATTATGATAGGTAGATGCCATCCTGTACTGAAATACAGATTGTTTTTGCCAAAAACACATCCTGAGACTATTTACTAGGTTGTTTTCAAGTTTTTCTCTCTTGTCCGTTATAATATTTTCAAGTTGGTTAGAAATAATTGAGTGCAGTTAGTTGTTTATTCTGTTTCTGTGGTGTGGTTTTGGTTTGGTTTTTGGGTTTTTTTGGGTTTGGTTTTTTTTTTTTTCAGTCCTTTGAAATGAACTCTGGTTAAGAACCCTTATTATTTCATATTCTAGGTTTTTTCCATAGGAGAGTGATAATATGCCAAAGTCTATTTTCATGCTGACACCTTATGCCTTAGCGCAAACTTAAAGAGGCTGCATTGAATATAAAAAGGGTGCGCAAATTCCATGATTATGCATCACTTTCACTACTTCAGAGTTGACTTCTTTGGTGCGGATTCTAATGTGGAAGAAATGGGCAAGGACTCAGGGTCCCTGCCCATGGTGCCCAACTAATGAACTCAGGAATATGTGAGATGCCTATATTGCCTGGTAACTAAAATCTGTGACCCAAAAATGCACAAAAAGGTGTGGATATGATTGGTACAGAACATAAGTGTATGCAGCAATAAATGAAGAAATGTCTTGTTCATCCTTTTCCTGTATGAGTATTGAAGTCAACAAGTCTACTTAAAGGAGTGACAGAGCCAGTCAATTACTCTGTAGCTACAAACAGACCGAAGGTTATTATGAGAAATGAACAAAGTTCCAGAGGATTCACAGTGCGTGAGAATTTCGGGATCCAATTCATTTTAATGTACATTTGCTACTTTTTATATCTTGTGGGATTTAGATTTGACCTAAGGTTTAGTAAGTGTTTTGCTGATGTTGGTTATGGCTAGAGCAATTTTAGTGAATAATTTTACTACTTTCTAACATTATCAAACCAGAACAGTTCCTGACTTTGATCATATCACTAAGAGAATTTTTCTTAATGGGTAAGAGTAATAATTAATGTCTCTTGCTATCATGATAAAACTAGCAAAGACAGGTTCATACTTGTAGAGTTTTTTGATTGTGCAATTTGTAGAAGAATACTTCTTTCATTTAAATAAACTATTTCATTTCAGCCACCCTACGAAAAAGAAGAAAAGCCCCTATCTCACTGCTTATTACTTGGCATTTGAATGTGCTCACTACAGAATACTCAACAAAGTTTGCCTGTGGCTTATTTAAATGTGAAAGAACGCATATGGGTAGCTGGGAAACACGTTTTTGCAAGCTATTATCTTTCTCTCCCCAATTCAGTAATTCCGAATACAAGTATGCTTGCCTGCCCTTAGGTAGCATTGGTATGTAATTGCCTTTGACGGTTAGTTGTATTTGGCATTGTCATGAAAAGCAAATCTATGAATTCTGTATATTAATTCTAATATTCTTAGAATCATTTTTCAAGATCAATATAAAGAAGTTTAGCTACAGTGTCTTTGCATGCATGTAATCATCTACATCAGAATCCTTGAGGAATCACAATAACAGTGATTCATTCATAATTCACAATTTCCATTATCATCTTTCTACATTTAGTATGTGGTAAAATTTATAGCTTCATTTACATTGTGTTCTATGAATAATAGAAGAAATACAGTGAAGGCCATGGGAAATGATCTTGTTGCTGCAGATGCACTCTTAAGCAAATCTGCATTACAATACAGCATATTGCCTCCTGCACAACAGTTTCTACAGAGCCTGCAGCTGCAATAGGGACACTTCAGATGGTCTTCATTAAATGTAAACTCTTTCATTTTCATCTTCAAAGCAGCATGATGATGAAACCTTGAATAAATTGCTGTAGGTAAATGATATAGTTGCAGCCTTTAGTTACCCAACTACAGTATAATATCTTCATTTGAGCACACTCATAGACAACAAGTAGAAACAGGAGTACTTAAGTAAGCAACTACAGTTTGTAAGAATCTTCTTACATTCTTAACCAGTTAGCACTCTGAATGTATAAAAGCACTTCTAGGTACCAAGGTAGAAATCTTTTCTATGGTAAATTTAGCTACTGTAGCAGCACTGGCTTGTAGCATAATCTCTCATCAAAAGAAATAGTCCTAATTGAAGTGATGGACATATTTATAAAAGTTGGTAATGTGGTATAATGAGATCCTTTTCCATTTTATAACACATCATATATAAATATTTTTAATGTTCTACTAAATTGTTGCCAGCATTCAGTAACCTTGCACTGCATTTCTTTTTCTTGGTGAATGCATGTAGTCATCAATGGAAATTACCTTAACTACAACTTGCTGAATCTGATAGTACATTTGTTGATGGATTGTCTAAGATATGTTATTTACAGTAGTGATGTGTTAAGATATGCTTGTTAGCTCAGTTAAAAGTTAGAATTTCAATTTGTCTTTAGTTGTTAAGTGTTCAGGCTGTTTCCACTGAGATCACACAAATAACTGCACAATCTATTAAGGCAATGAATAATCTTTTGGTTCTTACACAAAACCCCACAATAATGTATTATATGTAAAAGTTATTTTTTTTCAAGTAGTGAAGAGATGATGATACTGTTTTCAGGATTATAAAGGTGACTAATCTATTAAAAAACAAAACAAACAAACAACACCCCCCCCCCCCCAACAAAACAAACCAGCCAAAAAAACCCAAGTTATCAAAATATGAAAGCAACTTATAATTTTTTTTTTTGCATGGGACAAGTCTGAGAAAGATGTACAGTACATTGTTTTGAATAAATTGAAGACTGTAATTCAGTTGATTTAATTCTCAGCCCCTTTTTGTGGCAGCACTTAGCTAGGCATACTTTAATGAGAAACACTCTATGAGAAGAGTATATACTTTGCTATAAATAACTGACACATTGTCATTCAAACAAAAAATAATGACAGTTAAAATGAGTGGGATATGTTTCAATTTCTGAGAACTCAATGTTTTCTATGCTAAACAGCATAGCATGGGTTAGTTCTCTGAAATATCCAGAGCAGTATTTAGATGTCTAAGATGACGTCAGTACTTCTTTTTTTTAATAGGCGGTTTCCTACCTAAACCGATCTTGTCTGTGTGGAGTAAAAGCTACTTTTTCTCTTTTTTAGAAATCTGACGTAAGGATTCACAAAGCTGTTTCCAAGGCATTTAAGTATTTTTTTTAATTGCTCCTTCCCTGAAAGTGTTGATACTCAAATTATGCTCTTATCTCTGTGCTATTATTGCTCAATTCTGCTGGTTTTGGTTCCTACAATACTAGGCTTTATCTAGCTTTGCAGACATGTCAGATACATCCACACTTCATCTTTAACATGCCCGTAGTGAGGCTACTTTTAATTGTTTTTGATAACCTTTCAGCGAAATTCTTAAAGACAAAGGGGACCTAATGCACTGTTGGACTGATTGGGTAAAATCCATGCTCTGCATAGGTCAATAGGAGCTTTTCTACTGATACCAGTTAAGCTAAGATATTGACCATTTCTTTCAACATAAAGGAGTAACAGATACAATCCCAGAGCTGTTTTTCTCTACTTTGGCCTTTTGGAGATCACCGTTACTATTCAATGAGTTTTAAGTGATAGGTAGAAATGTATGTGAGACTTTATTGTGTATTTTATTTCTTGTATTTTTTTAAAATTATGATTCTACCTGTTCAACATGATTCCATTTCTATTGGCCAGACAGGACACACAGCTTCTTCCAGAACAGTCTCTTTTTTCTGAAAGAAAATGTGGCTGGGGGTACAAATGTGTATGGTGTGTATCATCCAATAGGTGGGCTTGAGTCATCCTGGGAGCACTTGTCTAAGCAGCATAGAGAAATTGCAGTTGCATCTCATGTTTCTTGTTTCGTTTCCTCCATCTGCATCCAGCCTCAAGGTGATTTGGTCAGACAAATCGGTATCAATAATATGCATGTGAAACATACTTTGTCTTTCTTTATCATGTATGGGTCACAGGACTTTGACTATACAGCTCCTGGAAGAAGTTCCGCTTCGAGCTCATGATCTTTCACACCACAGCAAAACATGTTAATTCATTGATGACAGTAAGCCCCACTGCGAAGTGTCTCCCCTCTGTGCATAGTCCCCTAATAGCAATGTGAATCTAAAAAATACATTTCTTCCCTTGGCCAGAAAATAGCAGTATAGCACATGACCAAAGCAGGATGCTTAAGTGATAAAATGATAATTGCTATTCTAAACCAAATTTATAGCAGTTTGGATGGCTCCTTGATCAGAGACTACTCTCCAACTTAGTCTTTCATTAATCGCCCTCTCGCTTATTGTAAATGCCTTTACATTCAGGTGCATGTATTTTGTGGATATACGGAATACATGTTGTTTTCTTTAGCTGAAGTATTTCATACTCTTAGCTTGGCAAAGAACTGTTTTAGGAACAATCCTTTTAATTATCTTGTAAAGGTTGGCAATAACAATTCTAGACAAATCATTAATAGCAATATACAGTAGAGCTGTATATTATAATTCTTTCCTTCTTTATAATGATAAATAATCAGCAAAAAATTACTTGCTCCATATTTACTAGAATGTTTCCATAAACCTACATCTGTCTACCTATCTATTTACCAAGGGATAACAGTCACTGTGTTGTGAACATGTAAATGTTGAATAGTAAGAAGTTTCCTATAGTAAGAAAATACTGGGGGGGGGGGGGGTGTGGAAATGGATATAGCAGTAAATTCAGCTACTCTGTAGAAATCTGTATGTAATGCTAAACGAGTTGCATATCAAGCAGAGAGGCATGCATAGCACCCGGGGTAAAATGAGTCATTTGATAGAGAATACGTTACAAGACCACTATTTGAGATTTCGCAGTGTGAAAATAGGCTTTTTTGGAACAAAATCGTTTTAACGGTATTATTAATAGTTGGATTGGAAATATAGTTGATCGTTCTATTTTTATAGCTGGATGTTTGAAAAGTTATTCTGCTGGCTAGACTGTTTCCTGCTCTGTCAGAGATGAGTTTCCATGTTTTAGAACTGCAAATGAAACTAGGATCATCACATCAGTCTTCCATCTCTACCTGATGTCTTGCATAAGTCAGTGTTTTCAATTGTATGGTGATTGAGTAAAAAAAAAAAATCATGATTTGTTCCAGTGACTTTCTATTAAAAAAATATGAAGTTAAAGATATGTCTGGGTACTGTGGATTTACCATCTGTGTAAGAATTCTAAAAGAAGATTGGCTGAGTCACTGGTTAGAGAAGTGTTAAATAATCTGTTGCAACACTAATTTAGTAGGGCATAATCTGACTATTACTAATATTGTTAAAACGTGCCTATCTTGCAAAGAGTGCTTATGTTGTACCTAATTCTGGCATCTATTTGCATGCTCTTTTATTAGCACCGACTTTTTGAACTACAAAGAGCTTAGATCTGCTCTTAGATCCACATATGTAACTTTCATTGATTGCATGTATCTAGGTGTATAGTTCTGGTAATATGTTTGTTTTCCTTAAAAGTTGCTGAGAGAACTTTGACATCATTGGAGTATAATTAAATTTCAATCGGTATCTGAAAGGGGAAACTCCTGTTTACTCTTTTTCTCTCTTATTTTTACTTTAGCTGTTTTACTTAACTCTTTAAACTCTTTTTTAAGTGTCTTTTTTTTTTCCCTTATTTCAGTCTACAACTAGTGCTGTTTAATGTTTGGCCCTGCCTCTGTACTTCAGTTATTTGCAGGATTCCATTAGGAGGGAATAGTTTGAGGCGGTCTCTGTTCCGTTAGCATGGCTCCTTATCTCTTGAAAAGGAATGTGAAACTGTTAAAACATGCTGTAATGCTGTAGCAATCTCATTGTTTCCTCAGCAATTTCCAAAATGAATTCACTAGTATATGAGAGCATGCAATTCCATCGTAATAAATATGAAGTTTTCAGTCTCTGGAGGGGTGGGAGAGACTATGGAAACTATAGCCACCGTAACCTGTGGCTTTTCTGCTACATAATAAGGTTATAGCTGGTGCTATCAGTCCTGCCTGCTAAGACTGGATACTGAGATTAAAAAAGAAGGCTAAAGAGAGAAACCTGTAATCAGAACCACAAGGGAAAAGACGTAGTATGAGAATGGTGGAAGTAATGAGCCTGAGGAAGAAAGGAAGGAGGAGAAAACCATGAAAAGAGGAACTGAAACAGGCTGAGGAAGAAGACTGAGGACTCTTAACGACAAATCCAATAGCTATCAGAATTGGGGTGTAGATATGGATAAGCAATAGAACGGGAACCAGTAAGGAATGGATGACATGAAGATCATACCAGAACTGGGAGATAAGTAAGAGTTTTGAGATGGTTGGTAGTAGAAAAAAGGTGAAAGTAAAAAATCTGTGAAGTCCTCTGAAGGCTGTTCTAACTCTCTGCTGTGATGGTTTGCTATTGCTGTTCTTTGGTTTCACTATCAGGCTACAGTCAGAATTCCAGCCTTGCTGACACCCCTGGTGAGTGTTGCTGTGACTCTGCAGCGTGGACTACTCTAATTGCACAGTCCCATACTTTTTTCATTGAGACCTGTGCCTCATTCACAGTACATCTCCTTCGGTGATGAATCAGGGCTGGGTAGTTAGAAAGGCTTTTGTCTTTGAAATCTTACCTGAGAAGTTATAATGAATGGGATGAGAAGTCAAAGAATAGTCTCATGTTAAATAGCAAACCCTCACCTCATGGGAAAATTATGAGAATTCAATACTAATCTATGCTTGTGAAATTGTAGGACAGAATACTGATGAATGCTAAAGAAAAATCATGTGGAAAAATTAACTATTGCCAGAATACTGTTTTAAATGGTGTGCAATAAATAAAGTAGGAGTCATTTTGGTTCAATGTCAACGAACCAAAATACTGAAGAGCTGCTCATTAAGCAAACTGCCATTCTCTGCACTGAATGAGGCAGGATATTCATTAACTCAGTTGTTTCCTAATTTAAAGGCTTGAGTTTGCAACCGATCGCTTCTTGCATTTTTTGTGTGTATTGTCTATATTTCAGCTATTCTAAATGTTAGAATGTTCTGCCTCAAACTTCTGTTTGGTTTGAAAGAAACACTGAAGAAGGCAAACTTCTTTAGCTGATAGCTGATAGCTACTTGGAAAAACTCAGTGGGAGACTAACCATCCATAAGTACAAAGCTTAATTTTTCTTATCCATGAAACAACTGGTTTAAATTCCAAAACCTCATGAAATCCAAAAGTATTTTTCTGTCATTGTTTGGTTTCAGTGCGTTGTTTCTTTTGGGGTTTTTTGTGTGGGTTTTTTTTACCATCAGAATGTCTCTGTAGTGATTCACTGCTATTACAGATCATAAGAACATGACTTAGTGTAACATAGCAGCATGTTACTATTTGGGTGACATTGTTCAGAGTTATGATACAAGTTTGAAGGAAGCATGGGAGGATCGTGGCTTTTGGTACTTATAATCTTTAGTTTTTTTTTCAAAAGAATAAATAGATATAAATGTTCTTCCTTCATGACAGGGGGTGTAAAGACTATTTTAAGTTGCATATTTACAGCATAGGCTGAGTAGCTTGGCTGGGATCATCCAGCTAGGACTGCAAGAGAAAATGTGAGGTATAATCTTATTCTTGGACTTAATATTTTACAATATTTACAATAATCTATCCTTTTGACACTATGGTACTGTATTTTAGTGATGTCTTCTGAATATGCTGAGTGATTTGGAAATCTGTGGGATTAATTCAGTTTAAAAAAACCAAACAAAACACAATAAAACAAAAACAAACAAGAAAAGCTGCATATAATTCCATGATGTTGATGGCATTTTGCCTGCTCAATTTAAGGCTATATTTACTTATGTATGCTCAATAGAAAGGCATTGTAACCCAGCCAGGTACTCTGGGCTGCAATACTGTTATCCACACAAGTGTTTAGATGTTCCAACTACTTAGGTGGAATACCTTAAAGTAAATTCTCCTCACAGTTGGCAACGATATAGTCAGAAGGTTCCTTGTGCTTTTCTTCAAATTGGCCATAAATTTGTGCCTTATCATAGTGCTAGAAGGTACTGTATGAAAAGCCTTGTGGATAATACTTAGAATCATTAGAGAGCACGTCACTTTTTGTAAGATGAAAGGTATTAGCACCTTTCATATCTGGAGTATTTCAAGCTCTGCAATTAAGTTCTGTAATTATCTACAGCAATTTGAAATGAATAACAGTAATTTTTAATGTCCTGTCATAAAAACTGATGTGTGCTGCTGAATTGCTGCTGTATTCCAATCCAGAAGTGGCTCCATTTTACTGATACGTAGAATTACATCGGATCTACCTCTTTTGAGGTTCTGGGAGTGTATTTTGAATTTGTGATGTATAAAATGTTGAGATGACATATCATATGAAACATTGATTTAATGCTGTTTTTTTCTGATTATACCTTTGCTTATTTCTATTAAATCATACATGGATGTGATAAAACCACATAAATTTTATTTACCAGTTTATCATCCTTCCCCTCCTTTCTTACTCAAGATATTAAATTACTTGAGCAAGGAATACTTACTGTCCTTTATAATTTTGGCCAACTTAACCCTTTTGACCTGCCATTTAAGGCTGTACCCCTATGTCACTGGGAGAAAACGAAGATGAAAAGATTAAGTTTTTAAAAAAAGTTGAGTATAAGAGTACTAAAATTATTTGAATGGATCAAAAGTAGAACATAATCTTACCTAATTCAGGTTACCAGTATGTTCTAGAACCTGAGCAGACATTTAGAAATAGTGATCTTTTCTTTCTGCGTTTTACAGCCTTTTTGCTCTTGGAATGAGGCTGTTACTCCCCTCTGAACTCTTCTGCTTCAGCTTTTCAGATCTATTTTCTCCAAGTGCAGTTAGTTTCTTTATGGTTTGAAGAAATGTATTGGTTTATTCACCTGTTAGAACTATAATAATATTGCCTTTGGAGTCCACCTTGGTAATAAATCTGACCACTGTGTTCCCCAGAATAAAATAATTAAAATAGAAATTGAATGTGCCAGAAAGTCTGTACTACAAACAGAATGGATTTGTGGGCTATATTTCTGAACATTTGAGTTGGCACAATGTTCTATATCTTGAGAACAAGAAGGATTTCATAATAAGGCTATATTTCACAAGGAACTTTAAATACAATTTTCAAAAGCTTTTTTTCCTCCCCAAATAAAGTTGCACCTAGTCCTACTGATAAGACTTACAGTATAATTAAATTATTTTATTGTTCTAATTTTAAGAGGTGAGTTACCTATGTGAACTCTGTCTATGGAACTAAGAACATACATTTGAATGAGGCATGGGAAAACTACAGGTTTGGGAAAACTACATCTCCTGCTGCCATCCAGCCAGCATATTTGCATTTTGTGTTATCACAATAGCAGTTGTGAGCATTTTTGAACAAAGATGCTATGTTTATATCTTTGTTATTCCATTACTGGATCTTAAAAAAGCAAACATACTGTCCTCCTCAACTAAATAGAGCAAAATACTAGCATGTCCTTATGTTCCATTTTTTACTTTATACTCCTTTTTTAATGGTACTCTGATGCACGTGTTGTACCTCTGATGAAGGAAGGGTGTAAAAATCTGTAAAAGCTGCAAATAGAAAAACTATGTTTTAACTTTTGTGTGCTTAAATGTTTTTATACTGTTTTCCATTAGTTGGCATTATTGCTAAATGCTAAGTTACATTATAAAGTGTTACTGAAAACAGTTTTGTCTTCAGAGAATACTATGGAAAACATAAGATTCTTATCAAATTCAGTAGGCTATTGCCTCTGACTCCCTTGGGATGCTATATTTAGTTTGTAGTGAGCTGAAGTTGTAGAGGTTGTTTTTACCTACCATAATTTACTAGTTTATTCTGTGTTGATGAACCAGTAGCACCTTTGGCAGACACTTCCTTTATTCCTAGACTTATTCTCTTCTCTGTCACCTTTTTGAGCTATAGTTTACTTTTGTGTAGTAAAATATGAATCCATACATTCATAAATAAAGATATAGCTTATAAAAGGTAATTCAGTTAATCATATTTTTTGTAATATGTTATAGAATTGTTGTGTTGAAATCTGTTCTTCATGAGGGGATGGACAATGCATACTTATGTTTCCAGACTTGTGAATTGCACAGGAATTGTTTGAGCCTGTTCTTCATCTTTTCTTTTCATTCTTGAAACAGTAAAAAAGGTGCACATAATTAGTGATGCAAAGTATTAACCTGTTCAATTTTTAATAGGGAGGAGAAATTTTGTCTACTAGACTTTGCATAAATGGGTGTTTGTATCATGGGTTTCCACTGGTCTTGAAAGACCCTCAGAAATCTTTACAGAGGTTGCGCCACAATTATTATTTAAGCTGTAGAAGGAGCTAAATCTACTCCAGTATTCATGATACTTGGTAAACTCTCTGTTTCTTCTCTGTGAAGAGAATGAATGTTTGTTTTTGTTAAATCTGTACCTAATTTCAATAGCCTGGCAGCACTGGAAACAAAGTCTGGTTTTCATAAGCAATCCACGGGCTATACAGGTGACTTCAGTGGGCTATGTGGTCTGTCTGTTGAAAGAAAATGTCATATCACATAATCATGATCATACAGGCATATAATTAATGTTATGTTAAAAAAGGCACAGCTTGGAGAATAGAGACAAAAACAAATTCTGGAGTGACACAATTGCAGGCTTTTCTGATAACTCTCTCTACCTTTCCCTTAGCGCTCTCTGTTGTTCCCAATGGAAAGAGGGGAAAAAAATATCGAACACTGCAATTTAGTCTTTGTCAAGACCTACACTTGTAATAATAATAAAAAAAGCTTCTGTAAAGGAATAGTATTTAAATTTACAAACAGTTCCTAAGTTCAAGTAATTCCTTTATTAAATAGAAAACAATAAGCTGGCTTAATGTGAACTGTGACTAGAATTTCAATAGAGCTGATCCTTGTGGGATGTTTTTTATAATATGTGTATCTAGTAGTGCTAAATATGCATTTAAAATCTCAGACTTTGGGGACTACTTTTTTCCTCACATTATTCCAACAGTCAGAATGTGCACAAGATACCATTGCTTGAAACTTTGGGGCAGTATAACAACATCCCAAATGCATTGTGTGTACTTTGCACAAGTTCAGGCTAAGTTAAAAACTGCTATTGGTACCCAGAAAGATAATCCACAGAGAGTAAAGCTGCTTCTCCAAGTGGGGGTTAAATGACTTTACGAAGGCCACATGATAATACTGGCAGAGCTAGGATTACAGTTGTGGTGTTCTGTATTTTTGTTCCAGGCTCTGTCTCATCTTTAAATCTCTTATCTTTTAATCCCTGTTTAATATGCTTTTTCTGATCAGCTTCTGAGAATCTCTTTCCACCTTAGGTCACACATTGTAAAACTTTGTTTCCATAGCTCCTGCAATTTTTATTTATCTACCAAAAACAAGGCAAATTTTTTTAAGGTCTTCAATCGAGAAACTTGTATATTTCTAAGTCTTCCCTGGTTTAGGTTTCAGTACCCTTCTGAACTCTCTTCAGGCTGTGTTAGCAGTATTTCCCATCACAGAATTATACGTACCACGGAGCAAGAAAATCCATCGCTTCCGGATGTAGGCCTGTATGTGCTTGCCAGCCTGAGAGGAGCAGTGTGGTGTTTGCATAGTCACTGATGCTCCATCCCCTGAATTTAATGTCATTTTGAAAGCATAACACCTGGAAGATAGGACAGCATGATGGTTAAGCACCCAAAAAGTTAATTATCAGACACTGTAAAATCATTCCAGGAAAAACTGGTTTTCAGAGAGGATATGTCAGAACAGTTCAGAGTACGTGGTGCATATTCATCTAAGAGAGACTGTAGGTGAGTATACTGAAGAGCTGTGAGTATAGCGAAGTGCTTTTTTTCCCCTGCCTTCCTATATTTAATGCTAGTGTAGTTCTGCTAGGGAGTGAGACTTAAGTCTTTCAAGGCCTTATAACTGATCAACTGAGAGATTCCTTGAACTAAACAGTTCATTCAGTCAGTGAAGAGTGGCAACTGCTAGCCTACAGAAGCATGTAAAATAAAATCAGAGAGCAGTAAACGCAGGATGAGCAGCACAGCCACAAATCATATTTCTTACAGGCTTTGAATGCATTTTGTGAAGTTACGTAGGGTTACATTTCATTCTACTATACTGGGAATGGGAATAATGTCTGCTTTAAATACGACACAAATATAAAATGTTTAAATAGCCCGTATAGTAAATCAGTTTTCAATAGGATAAAGCCAAAAGACATTTGCTATTGATCTATTTTATTTTATGCTTTGAAATCATATTGGATTGGCTTCTGCTAAAAAACAGACAGAACTTCCTCTTTAACAAATTGCATAGGTCTAGGCATTAGTTTCTAAACCTCAGAGAGGAGCAAGTGTTCCAAAGGCAATGATTTGGCAAACAACTGTATTAGATCTCTGCGACAAGTTAAAGTGGATTTGCAGTGTCAGAAGCAGAGGAACCCTATTTTGCAGCAGTTGTCAATGTCACATCTGCATCAGGTGTTCTGGCTGTGGAGTAACTCAAGGGGTTGGGGATGCTACCTTTATCAGCCCGTCTGCAACATGTGAAATCTACAAATCAGTGTAGAGATGACACAGGAGAGAGAAATCAATCAATTCCTCACGGGATTATTTTCTGAAATATTACTGAATTTCACTTCTTAGTTGGCTGATTTTGGTGTTTTAGGAAATTTACATGATGAGCTGTTTATGCAAAAGAAGGAATCTTACTTATGGACTTAAATTGGACAGTGTTTCTTTTAACCCAAGTTAAAGTACTATTTTTCTTGCTTGCTATCACTCATACTTGATTTTTTTTTTTTTTTACTTTAAACAGGAGAGTGGTGCCATGAATGATGCTGGATATCACCACTGGAAATTGCTGCTTGCTTTACTGGTAAAGTTTTCAACTCTGATATTAAGTATCTCCAAGATCCTGAGGTCTGTGGAGAAGTTTTCTTTAAGATGTCATAATTTACAGGAGGGACACGATTGCAAAGAGCTCAGATCTTTTAAAATTTACTGATAAATAAAGCCATGAGAGCTGGTTTTGAATGCTTGGCATTTGAGAATCTAGTTTTTTACTGGTAGGTTTATTGATTTGAGAATCTAGTTTTTTACTGGTAGGTTTATTGTTATACTTGTAAAATTATGTCCCATCCATTCTTAAATCTTGCTCGTGGAGCATTGAGATAAGTAGGTTAAAATGAAATCTCTTCACTTTTGTGAATTGAACTGACACATTTTCTTCCAGCTCAGTTTGTTATTGAAATATCTCTTTGAGATGCCCTTTGCCTTATAAGAATTGTAGATTATGCACTTCATGCCTCTGCTGTATTCTAATTTCAAATGAAATACCTGTCAGAAAATGTGGGCACATACAATATCTAAACTACAATTTTCTTGAAGCAAATAAGTGGGACAATATTTGAAGCTGAATTGATAAATAGGTACATATTATTTCACTGTAATTTGAAATTGTGGTATGTCTTGTATAATTGCTATGAGTAATTGTAGCGCTTTCTTATGACATTAAATGAGTTTAAAGCAAATACTGTGCACGTATTTCTAGTGAGATGTATATATTTTAGCTATTAGATCAACAGCACTTTCTTTGCACAGATTTTGTATGAAAGATACAGATGAAATTACAGCTATTTCAACAGTGATATTATATGTGAAAGCCATTTTCACCCTTTGTAGCCAAGAGTTCTGTTAAATGCTTTTCCCTAAACCCCCTCAAATGTTCCTGATTTTCAAGTACTCCCCCGATTGTTCATTCAAAATTATTTCTGTCCCCTTTTCATCTGTGGTGTCTCATTAAAAACTGGGACTTGAGCAGGATATAAAAGTTTCAAACATGTTTAAAAGTACTTAAATATACCACTTTCTGAGTCTTTATTCTTTCAATTCAAAAGGTATCCCTAATTGTGGCCTTTTTTTAATGGTTTTTTTTTTTCACCTTTTTCATTACAGTTATTCCCTCTACCCACTAAACCCCGAGCAGTGCCTTCATATTACTATTACAGGTTCTCTCATGCTGGTATTATGTATGATCTCATGCTGCAATATGATATGTATAATGATCAATCATGAAATGATTTTTTTGTTATTAAAATAACCTTTTGCAAGTTACCTTTGTCCTTCTTTCACACATGAGATTAATATTAAAGGCAAGCTGGACCTAAAATAATTGCTGCCAATACTTCTATGGAAACAGAAAAGGTGCACTTTTAAAATGTTTTTAATATGAGTTCAAATAAGTGTAAAATCATAATAAATATGCTTTAGAGATACATTATTCAGGTTCCAACCTGAAATCAGGCACTTGTGAGCAAGTATTGGGAACCCTTTAAAATAAGTGAAGCTGAAAAGATGACAGTGACAGACATGGGGATGACAGGATGGGTTGCAGGTCTGGGTAGTGAAGATGTTCTAATCTTACAGCTAGTGTTCTTTCTGAGGCTAAATGTATTCGAATGTAATCTAAATCGAGTTTTTACCATTTCAAGAACATTTCTGTCAAGCAATCAGTAGGTCTATACACTTGCAAAATCTTGGACAAGCTTATAGGGAGACACCATTTGGTTCTGTAAAGAAAGCAAAGCTTTCCAAAGAAGGTATGACAGGGTATAGTTTTGATTTCTTCTAGCTGTATGAGCTTTCTGAGAGTCGGTGCCTCTGGAGGTTCTGTTGGGAGAAAGAGACCCTGCATTATCACCACTACAGGGCAATGCCATCTTAAAGGTAGAATTCAACTTAGGTAAATAAACTTAAGTTATTCATTGTTACTATGGTTGTTATTCATCCTCTTAGGAAGTTACCCTCAAAAACACTTTAGTTGTGTATTTTTCCAATTAACTTAACTTTCCAATTAACATTAACTTTCTCTCTATTGAAGTTCAGTGACATAGCACTTATTTGGTGTAGAGTATCTGATGTTAGCTTCCAAATCTATTGAGCAATAGCACAAGATAATACTCAGCATACGTAAACCCAATCATATTTATTTGCTCAGCTCCTCTCCTGCGCTTTCCTTTGATCTAGAGAACCACTTCTTTGTCCTAACTGGGCTTACTGCAATGTGTCGCTGCATTGTGGGTTCTAAAGTGTTGGCTGTTGGATGATTGAACACAGTAACCATTCTGGGTTTAGATGTAAGCAATAGGGAACAGGTATTACCAACTGCCTACTATCAATTGTATTCCAGCTTTGTTGACATACCTAGTAGTCAGAGGTTTTATAGTTTTATCCTCATTTTTCTAACTTTCAGTGTAACTTACATCACTACATATAGTATAGTAAAAAAAACCTTTCAAAAATACAAATATTGTGAGGTACTCATGTGTGGATTTGAACCTGTACGAACCGATGCTTGGTGACAGACACAAAAAATATATGGTAGAGTGGAATTGTAGAAACAGTGCATGTCTTGCCATGTAAGGTAATAGAAAAATACACCCCCATACCCCCAATTATACAGAAATTCAGATGGCTACTTGTGCTACTTTACATAACTATTAAAGAATATAAGAAGGGTACATGTTCAGAAATTTAACTGGTACAAATGAATATCTGTGATTAGATTTGCTTAGGAAAGTAATGGTGAAAAAGAAATTATTGTATTACATGCAAATTGTCTTTAAACAGAAGAACTTAAGGAGGGGGTGAGGAGAAAAGCAAACAATGAGTAAACTGTTTCGTGAATGAAAAATAAATCTATATGCCTGTGGTGTTTTTATAGGGCTCCAGAGGGGTGCTTTTTGGAAGACCTAATAATGTTTTTGAAATGCTATTATTTCCTTTCGGTATGGTTGTGTTACAGAAGAAAAATGTCCATTTTTGTTTGTCTCTTTAGCATATGTGTGTGTGTAAGGCAATACATGAATAAAACCCTTCATGTGCCCAAAGGCATTTTTATTTTAAGTTTGGATCCTACCAATGCAGTCTTGATAAAATTTTCAGTTAAGCTACTTCTTGTTCACCTGCTTCTAATGAGGTGTTAATGATACCTAAACACAACTGCAAATCTCCGCCCTCCTCAAATTCGCTTCGGTTGCCAGCGTATCACCAACCACAGCTGTCACACAGGATGTAAACTTCAGCCTTACGGTTCTGCATAGAGAAAAGTTTAGCTGCTGGTTGTGCAGAGGGTTAAGTGGCACTCAGTGTGGCGAGACTGGGTGGTAGCACCAAAGTTGCGTGCAAATGACTGAGGACTTCTGAGGGTGAGCTGCTCCCTCCCCAGTTCCCAAAGAGAGAGTGGGGGTTTTGAAGACTGAAACTTTGAAGAGGTAGTTTCAATTTAAGAGGAAACATGGAGGAAAAAGCTGCCCTCATAAGGTGAACAGGTTGTAGGGGATGGGAAGGAAGGTGGTTGTGATAGAAGCGTAGCGTGTGGATGTGTTTGTTGTATTGTTTATATATATACACATATACACACACACACAAATATATATATATATATTGTGTGTGTATATATAAAAAAACCAGGAAAGGCAGGCCTGGTGGTGGGATGTGCGTGTCTGACTAGGCAGAAGCCGACAGATCCCGATACGTTGTTTGTGGGGTGGGTGGGCTGCAAGTATGTGATACCTGGCTGGAAGAACTGCTATTTCGACAGTGTCTGACACTTGCTGTTATCACACCTACCTCTGTCTTTCAGTTATGCTGGGACTCCATTCAAAGTTATATATTTGCAAATGTGGTGGGTCATATGTTGGCTGAGTAAAACTATTTGTAGAACTGAGGGCTGTAGATGTTTTAGTTTGTTTCTTCACTGTCCCCCCGGTCCCACACTTTCAAGCCTTATTTTCTAACTTGCTGGATCCTTAATTGGGAAAGCATGCTCTTGAGTGATGTCTGCGTGTATGCACAGTCTGTAAGATCCTTGTTGAGAAGGGTGAGACCACTTTTCTATGTCTGCAAACCGGAAAAACTTCACACTTTGCTGTTTCTGAATGCAACTGGATACATACCTGCCTTACTTGTATATACCTTTGTACTTGTTCTTAGGACAGCTCTGAGCTTGTCATGTGTATGTGAAATTAAATACTCAGAGGCCCTCTTTTTTCAAAATTAATTGAGTGGGAATAAGGGCCTTTAATCTGTAAACTCGCTAACCCTGTATTGGAAATTAGAATTTAGAAATAGCCTGAAACCAGTTAGTTCAAAACTTGTCAATGTTTAGAAATCAGCAATTCTGAAGCAAACACTGTTCATGGGCTTTTCTTATTGTCCTATTGTGTAAAGTGCAGAAGACCTATAGTCACTATCTTAAATCTTTAGCTCTGCTACCTACAATTGATAGTGGCTTTCCTGGCAATTTCTCATCTTACCTCTATTTCAGTGTTGTGGAGAAGGCTTAGTTGTTAACATTTTCCTTGAAGGGAGGAATAAGGAGAATGTCTTGATGCTGCTAAACATCAGAAAGACAGAGAAAAATAACAACCCTGGACTGTCTCCCAGTTCAAAGGTAATAGAAATAGTCATCTAACAAAAACAATTGAGCGGGAGAAAAAATGCATGCCAGCCATGCTTTACATAAATGCTCGGTGTGTTGTTACAGGAAAACTAGAGATATATACATCTCCTGGGGAAATCCATAATAAGCAGTTAAACTGAATCAATAGACAATTAATGTAAACAAAAGCAAGAGAAAATCTCAGTAACTGCCTTAGGTAAATGAGGACCCAATAAGCCTCCAAAGGCAAAAGAAAATAGTCAACAGGTGACAATGATAACTCACTCTCCAAGAACGTTATCGTGGCATCATTAATAAAAGACTAATTTCAGAGTAAAGAAATGCAGTTCCCACCTCATGGGACTGCAGGAAAGGAATTTATGCCCCAGCAACCTAAGACAGGCTTAAGTAGGGTAACATCCTACTACTTGCCTTCCCATTTGCAGCAGCTGCTTTTCAGTATCCCTTTGAAGAAACTCCAACCTCATGAAGGCTAGTGTTTGCTACTAAGTCTAATGAAGTGAAATTTACAGTAACAGACTTGTTCCAACTTTTGAGTAGCAGAAGGTTCAGATTCTTAGGAACATTCACCCCTGCCCACCTGTCTCTATTTAAAAAAAAATAGTGTACACCTGTCGGGATTTTCCTCATTTCAGCCTTGGATGCATGTAGGATTTTTCACATTCAAGTCTTGGGCTCTGGAGAATGAATGTTGCAGAGAAATGCGTGCAAGGACTGGCTCCCAGTCAGGACTTCTGAAAAGATGTGTGGAAGCCACTTGTCTGTTTGTTTAAGTTCCTGTCTCTTCGTACTTATAATGAGAGTGTGTTTCTCAATGCTGTTTTTTACACTGGTTGCTCACCTTTACTTACAATACCTACAAGGCTTAATGCTTGCAGCAGTTTTACAATTTGTATAAAGTGCAACTTTGACAGGAAAAGTCTCTAGTGAAAGTACTGTAACCACTTTGTATAGGCACTGATTTCCTGATCCATTGAACATCTCGGATATATGGGGGCATAAGCTTTCTGCATGATGAATTGCATTTTTTTGTTGTTACTATTGCAAGTTGCATTTAAGCTGTGGATAGTGTCAGATTTCTTTATTTCCAGAAAATGGAACAATTGCTGATCACATAATAATTAAAAAGTGGAGGTTTTAATCATCAATTTAAAGGCAAACAATGTCTGTTTTTTGAGAATAAGTAATGCGGCTAAGTGTCTTGCCACTTATTTCTGTATTGTGTTTGTAGAGTTGTGAAGTTTATAATCTGGTTTTCTTTTCTTTTTCCTCCTTGTGACGTTTGCACAGGTGATGTCTTCTTGGCATTGCCATTTTTGTGGCTTGTGAGTTATTTACATGTTCATTAAAGGGTTCATCTTTCACAGGAAGCTTCATAACAAAAGCCAGCTCCTGTTACACTATTGCTGTTAGCCCAAAGTAATGAAAGAGATTGATTTGGAGTTTTTATTAGTGGGGAAGGGCACTGAGTATGCTAAAAATTTTAGTCAACTTAGCAACATGTTGTAAGCTTGCTTCTGTGTTCTGTGTTACACACAGTAACCACGGCAGTATGTATGCTTCACTCTTGAGATGGATGAACTCTTGTATACGTCGTACTTATTACATAGCACTGCTACATTAATGCATAACTCGAATCTTTTAATTGTGCCCAGCAGTTTTGTTCTTTAGTTTGTTAAGTATTACTTATCAAGATCTGAAGATAAGAAGCTAAGAGGAGTTAAATTCAGACCAGAAATATATATATTTTGGGCAATAAAGGCTATGACTCCCTTGTCAAAGGATTCTTCCATCTTTTAAAATGTTGACTTACGTTAGGTTGCTCGGTCATGTCTGTTATGAAGATTTATAGACAGCTTTAATCACTCTGCCTTCCAGAGAGTCAAGTGTTTGTGCATGATTCTTTTTGTGCAGAACCAGTCTGAAAAATCTTTCTTCACTCGGTTACAAGGCAACGAGGTGATGGGTAGCTGCACAGGGGTAACTGCTGTACGGGCACTTCAGGGCACTCAGTCATGTTTGCAGCAAGCATTGTGAAAGCATGCACTTCATCAGCTTCTCGTGCACACTGCACAAAAAATTATTCTGCACTGAATGCTTCTGCCACTAGTCACAGCTAAGCAATGGAGGATGTGAATAGGTAGGTTTTGCTCTTGGGTTCTCCTGAAGCTTCTGCTCAAACAGTGTAAATGCTGAGATGGGTTTTATGGAGGTAGAGGAATGGCTTCAGCCTGTATAAAGATGCATTATAAAAACACGTTGATGCAGGTATAACCCTTTTGTAAGCTGTCTGTATTGCAAAAGGTAAGCAGAAATGCAGTGAATTTCTGTATGGTCTTACAGTAAAGCAAATTTCGTAAAAGGACCAAATAGAAGATGAATGTTTGCAGAATAACATGTATCAGGGAGAAAAATAACTTGGTCAACTTTCATGTCCTACTTATTCAACTATTATGACCTGTGCTAGATGAACATGTTTTAAATGTAAGCATTTCTTTTCTTTATTTCCCTAAAGAGTTAGTCATAGAAATCTTTTCTTCTTCCCCGGCCCCCCCCATCCCTTTTTGGGGGGGCTCTGGTCACTCTGTACAAGGAATAAATTGAAGCTGTGATGAATAAAAGTCATGAAGTGATCAGGGACTGACAGGAGGTAGTAAATTGAGCAGCAGCAATTGTCCCTATCAGAAAGTCCTAGCTCTGTAATTTAGAGATGAAATTGAAGACATGGTGAAAAATAGAAGATGAAAGCGAAAAATAGTACAATGAAATCCTTACCATTTTTTCACATAAGAGTACTCCAGTGCCCAGACTGAATAAAAGGAGTTTGTTCTGGACATTTATTAATCTGAAAACACTTCTAGATTACCTGGATGTAGGCTGAGAAAATCCTTATAAGCAAAAAGCTGTGTGTATTGCGAGTGATATGATCAGCTTTGGACAGTGAGCAACTGTGTACAAAATTATAGTCTCCAGAGGCTCATGGAGAAATTCTGTAGAGGAAAAATAGGCAACAGATCTGTTGAAAGTAATTTCTCCAGCTTCTCTAACTTTCAACTGTGATATGTAGGCTCCTGGGCATCTGGACTGCTTCTAAAGAGTGTGGAAAGGGTAAAGGTGACTGAGCTAATTCACTATACAGGGATATGTACATTGTGTCTGGAATACTGTTTTAATCTTTTTCAGCAAATGCCCGTTATTTTTGTAAGCTGGATAAATGCTATGGCTGTCCTCCTCATATCCTAAAGTACAAGGCTTTAGGGTCATTACCTTGCTCCATGTTACATTTGTGAATCTGTTTCAAATGAATGGATTTCCAAAGGCAAAGTTAAAGTTGAATTCTACACCAGCACTCTGTTGATAAGGAGCAGTAACCTTTCCGGGAAGTTGCCTGTTTTCAGTGCTTCTTATTACACCATATAGCAAGTATCAAGCATGTAGTATGTTGTAGTCATTACTTAAAATCAGTATCATGCTAATGATAGTTTAAATGAATTGAGTCCTTTCTTGTTTCGTTGCTATATCTTTCTGTAAAATGTTATACTTGACCAAAAACTCTGTTTCTTTCTAATTACATGCTACTACTTAGATCTTCATTGGTCAGATTGGTGTATAGGTGTTGGTAGAATTCAAACTATTTGTTTTTCATTGCCTCTGAAGGTGATCTAAACTTCTGATAGGACTGAGAACAGCACCTGATCAGGAATAAACTGTCTCAGATGAGCTAGCTACAGGATGCAATGAAGGAAGCATACATCTGTTTTGTCTTTGTTCAAGTTGTGAACTGGACTGGCATATGCAAATTCAGGACCTGTATACCATGCCTCTTATGTGAATAGGAATTATATGATATAAAGCTTCAGGTTTTTAAAATTAAATTCATTAGAGCTCCGGCTTGTATCTATGCTGTGTTAGCAGAATGAAATACCCTGGTGAAATTTAGGTACATAATGAATTTTTTAAACTTGTCAGTCAGCTTTCTGAGACTGAGGGGAAATATCTATGCTAGATAGTACAATCATAGAGGAGTTGCACAGGACTGAGAACCAGCTTGATAATAAATTTGAGTAATTTCTTTGCTTAGTTGCATTCCAGAAATGAAAAGCAAATCTGAATTTCTCAGTCTAAGCTCAAAGACCATAGAGCATGTTTGTTTACCATCTGCACCATCCTTTCAGTCCCTAGAGGCATATGAAAAGACAGGCTATAACAATGGAGTACTGGCTTGCTGAAAGCAGCATCAGCAGAGCTCTAAAGACAAAGCAGCAACTTTCTGAACAACAGATGAAGTGGGAGAAGCAGCTTGTCTTTCTCCCATAGGTTTGAACAATTGACACATGTTTACGTGATTGAAAATGGATGGAAACATTTCTCATGAGGACGTATTCATGGCTATATTACGGCAACAAAGATGGTGATTTCTCTAGGTCCTGAGGAGTTTCCTAATCCTTTCAAATTGTTTGTAGTCCAGATCAGAAATAAAGAGCTTAAATTCTAGCATCTTGACAGAATTTAAGATGTGACATTCATGGCTTTTTTTGGTGTATGCTAAAACTGAATTCTAATTCACGCCATCAGTCCTTGAGTCAGCAGAAAACACTTAAATAGATTTATTAGAAGCTTGAAGAGCAAGTGTCCTGTTTTCCAGTGTTTTCTTTTGTATTCAGTGAGTCTGTGTTCATTATAGTCACCCGTTGAAACAGAATACTCAAGAATGCAAATTTATTTTCTATGTGACACTTGAATTCCTAACGCTGAGCCAGCATGCAAGCACAACCTGCTATCAAGCCTACTTATTAGACTGATATTCTGTATGCATAGTTCCTTGTTTCACCAAGTTTCAACTAGGTTATATTAAGGTCCCAAATACTGTTCTGAGTGAAAAAGTAAAAATTCTCAAGCACAGTTAGTATAATGGATATGACTATCTGAAAAGCGGGATTGTAGTACCTGTGAGTTGTCTTGTTAAAGAAACCACTTCCTTGTATAAGAAACCATCTTCATAGATTGGAGTATATGTGTGGGGATTGCTAATCTAGGATTCTTGATCTAGATTTAGCTATTGAATATGTTATAGTGTAAATCTCATGCTATGGCTTTGCTTCACGACTAGCGGGAGGGTTAGGCTGGTACAGGGGCTGATGAAGAAAGCAAGCTGTCATAAACAGCTGACTGGGTTCTAGCTTGCATGCCCGACCCAACTTCATTCTGGCTGCGAGAAGCCACAGGGCAAATGTCCTCTTATGCTAATACACTCAACATAAAGTCCTCTGTAGCTCTCCAGCATACACAGTATGTGTCTTGGTGGCATGTGAGGTCTTCGTTAGCTGCCTGCAAGTTGTAGACAGCTGTTTAGGGCAAACTCAGTTTGTCTTCATATGACTGTATTGTCACAGAAAGAATTGCCTTGTGATTGAAATAACAAACTAGGTGAATTTAATGGCCTAGATTAAGTTCCTGGTACTAGTTTACTGGGAGGAAGTGGTGCTGAGCAATGTCCCTTCTTGACACTGACACCGTTACCTGTTCAAGAATTATATACTCTTCCTAATTCAGAGATCCCAGAATTGATAATTTATGAAAAAGATCATGGAGTACTCATGTATGCTGATAGTTCTGTATTTACTTAGTATTTGAAGAAATTCTTGAATATGCAGTTCTTTATTGTCTAATTCCCATTATATCTGTATAATTATAAGATGATAGCATTTTCCATGAATATTCTAATAGTGAACTCAGTTTATGATAATTGTAATGTCAGTCATCTAGAGAGTCATTAGACTGCTTATTAAGGATATAAGCTGAGTCAGGAAAATCAGATTTATTTTTAAATACCTACTTGGTCCTGTATTTTTGGCTCTACAGAGTTTATTACGTTAACTTTTCTTGTGAAGAGTTTTATCCCCCAAAGAGAAGAGACAAAATTGTGCAGCTGAAACAGTATCTATATACACTGTATGGTTTCCTTGGTCAAATGAAAAAAAAGTCTTAGCAGTGCTGGGTTGGTCATTGCGTTGATTTTGGAGTAGAATGTAGAGTAACTGAGGATCTAGCATATTAATTTTAACAAAAAGCATACCATAAAACCAAGAAAAAAAATCTTAAATGTAATTCGTACTCTGAAAGGTCATGCTCAGTTTCCAAGTGAGCACCTTATTCCTTGCATTATTTTGCTTCCACATCTGTCTGTCAGCCAGATAAAGTAGGTTGGAAATGCTCTTTTTTTCCTCCTCCTTGTTGGTTATAGTTGGGAGAGGGTCATGATTTAAAATATTTAAACTGCATTTTCTGTTCTGTAAGAGTAACTTAAATGACAGGCATTGTGCCACTTAAATAATTGACTATTGGCATTGAGAATATGTGGCTGGAAATTCTAGAGTTCAGAAAAAATGCCCAAGGCTGTGATTTGCCTGTATGAAAGTGAGGTAATTCAGAAGCATGTCCTTCTAGTCTGTGGCAATCATACCGAAATGTTTCAGGATGCAGAAACTAGACTTTAACATCAGTAGGACAATATGAGAATTTAATTTGTTTGTAGCAAGATGCTGTTCAAGTTAATGGTGCCGAATATTTTCTTTTCTAGTGAATAATGTCTGGGAATGTGGGGAGCTGAAATGACAAAAATGTCTCGCGTTTTTCTAATCTTTTTACCTAATGGAAATGTAATTTCTGATCGTTATTGGCTAGGCAAAGTCATACAATAAAATTGAAA
Organism: Mycteria americana; assembly: GCF_035582795.1. NCBI lineage: Eukaryota > Metazoa > Chordata > Aves > Ciconiiformes > Ciconiidae > Mycteria > Mycteria americana. Next base: position 32,141,277 of record NC_134372.1, read on the forward strand.
CAAGATTTTCTAAAAGATTCAGCAAGTGCAGCAGCATTTCCAACTTTAAAAAAAAGGGGGCGGCGGGCAGGGAAGGGAAGGATGATTCTTTAATATACCATGCAATGTTATTCACTTCTAGAGGAAAAAAAATGCTTTGGTAAGGCAGGAAACACCAATATCACTGATATATATATAAAAAAATTAACTGGCATTTCATTAACCTGATTATTGATGATAGATGGAATCATTAGCTAGTAGTGGCCTCTTGTGTGTGTTTAGGTTTTTGAATGCTGGGGTGTAAGGCATAATTGAAAATACCTTGAGAGAGAGTCCTGTGTTATACTGTACCGCAGTTTCATGGCTGATCCACGACTGACTCTAGAAACCTCCCGCATGCCAGCCCATTCTTGGGAACAGAGTCTCTGGTGCCTTTTCAGCTCTTCCTGGAGGACAAGCAGGCCCATCAGCACTGCTCCAAATATACTCTGTTCTGTGTTGTAGTACCAGTGCAGAAATTTTGCTAGCCCTCTGACTTTCTGGGTTTGTGAAATACTTGAAGGGGTAGCAGAGGATTTGTTTTCGTTTTGGTACATTAAGCTTTGTGTGCCCGTACACAAAAGATTCATCTTCTCCCTCCCCTTTTTGAAAGTGCTGCTGCTTAGGCTTCTAGAAAAAAAAGTTGGTAAGTCTATTGGGAGATAGTTTTAGAGACCAAAAGCATGTTTAAATGGTCAGATATGTATAATACCTTTGAGCAAGGTAGGATATGGAGGGGCAGGAAGAAGAAATCTGTGCAGCCATGAATACACATGCACCAGCATGACTGTGCTCAATTATTCTGTATGTAATATGCCCCTTCTTCCAACCACAAAGAACTTTCCCAGCTACCATATGACATTTGTAGTTCAAAATTCAAATATGTCTTTGTAGTAGGATTGATATTGGAGACAGTCAGGTACACATTCCAGCAGGATCATCTCTTGCATAAAAATATACATAATACTTCCAAATTTAGCTCGTAGCTTAACTTAAAAATATGGTTAAACTTATTATCATGTTGAGTTTTAAGCATATGAAATAGTACCATCATCTTGAGTGATGTTCATGAATGTAACGTGTGTACATACGTATACAATGTGTGTATAGCTGGGTTGGGGTCTTGATTACTAGAAAATTCTTGAAAATGCTTTTTTTTTTTGTTTTTATTTCTCCAGTTGTGGCTGCTATGTTCTTTTCAGGAAACATGTAAGATAATCGGCATCTCCTGCAGTTTCCAATGAATAATCAAGGTATCAAGTTAAATTAAAGTGAACAGCATCTACCCGTAACAGCAGGTGCAAAATTGTCACTAATTATGAATTTGCTGGGTTCAGTAGTGACTATGCATGAATTATGTCGCATTCATTAAAAGAAACATTCAGACCCCAATCGATGACAAGAGGAAAAAAGTATCATTAGACAGTTTCTCCAAAATGAATTAATATTACTGAGATTTGCAAGTGAAGACAACTGCAGGAAGATGAAATATTACTCTGCCTATGTGCCTGCCAAATGCTTCTGCTAGAAAAACAGTTGGTTTTTTTTTTTCTAGTTTAGAAAATATTAACAAATTCCAGCACAAATATTCTATCATTCTTTCTGGAGAGAGAGGATTTGCACGTAGGTGTTGTCTTAAATACATGAGAAATTTCTATGCACATGCTCCCAGTAAAAGTGGAAAAATCTTGTTTTCAATACTATTCTACTTTTTTTCCTGGTTACCCTCATAACAAAAGGGGAGGAGTGAGTACTTTTACTGTGTATGTTTTAAATTATTTTTAAATGACTTCTATTCATCAAATGAGAATATAAAACTAAAGCTAGGATACAAAGTAGCCATTATGTATTAACTGCATTTTGGATTACCAGGACTTAAAAATGAACACTGCGAGCTCCGTATTACCAAAATGATCATTTTCTGAACCTGAAGAATTATCTCAGATGATCTGGGAGGAAGTCCGGTGAAGGATTACAGTCATTCTGGAATCTAACTATAATGGAGTAACTGTTGAAAATCTTGGACTTTACTCCCTCCCCCCCTTAAATAAAGGTTTTCCTTATGGCTGGGAGTGATTGCTGTGGTTGGGAATCATGTTCTAGTGCATGTCACCACTGTCATTGTGACTCAAGTGGCAGTTCTAGGCCTGAAGTCCTCCCTTCCATGCTGCCACCCTTAAGCAGGTGCTTACCTTTAAAGCTCGTGAATGTTTCCATAGTCTTCTATACAACTATTCATGTGCTTAATGTTAAACACCTGTGAAATGTTTTGTATGCTTGGGGGTGGGGGGATGTGGTGATCAGCACTCCAGAGAATTGAATGCTTAAAAAGCAGAGAAAAATCAAATAGAATAAGCACTAATAGTGCTCTTAATATTTTCCATTTGGTGTCTGCATTCAGCATGAAGCAAAAATCTCATTATTTTGATTTATTAGTGATTACTTTTCAGTGATCCATAATTTGAAAGTAAAATGGGATTTCAAGACAGCAGTGGGCTTATGCTTCTGCTGGCGAGAACTGAACCAGTCACCACTTGTATCAGTAATGTTTTTTGTATCTATTACAACAGTAACTCTTTACTGTTTGTCAAAGCAGCTGTCCTCCATCTAAGACTACTAGGGTGACTTTTTTTGGTGTGTTTAGCCATTTGCTAAACACTCTCAAAGCCTTCTGAAATATTAGTTCATTTTTCAAATACAAGAGCTATCTTCTGGGTGGTGTTAAACCTACTAGAGTAAGTTTACTGTCTTTCTACAGGGAAGATGAAACGGTAAAATGGGCCTGTTTTCTCCTGCTGGCCTATTCCCTCATGTTCAGTAAGCATCTTGAATGAATTTATGTTCTCAACTAATTGCTTGCTTTTGCTTCAGATAACAGCTAGTAAAATAGCTGCATGTAATTATGATATCTTCTTAATAAGCCTTCCATTTGTTTAAACTTTAAAAAGGCAGCTGAAAATATACTGTACATTATCATATGAAAGAACTGCAGAAAGCGCCTCTCTCTTCAAAATGCAGAGTGGACTTCTGTCAATGTGATTTCAAGTGAAGAGGAGGTTAAAAAAAAAAAAAAAAAGCCTTTTTGACCATGGTCACATTCAAAGATGATTTGGATTAATACAAACACATTTCATCATTTGTACTTGAAAACATTTTAAATTACCTTGCCACCGCAACCAATGTACTTTATTAGTTTTGTATTCACTTTCATTAACTCAGTGCTTACAACAGCATGGATTCATTTAGTTTAAATTGTTTGGCTTTTTGTTTTTAGCTGGTGGCACAGAGAGGACTTTTCACAGGAAGCTTACAGGCACTTACTACAGCCCTAATTCAGTGTTTCTACTTTCCAAGCCCTCCATCTGCCTCTCATTATACATCATGGGTATAAATCAGCCTTCCTTGTACTTCAAAATTAAATAATGAAAGGTGACAATGCTAACTGGGGGAATGATAAGAAATGCTGTCAAAACTGAAAGTGTGTGCCTCAGTTTCATCCATGAAAAATGGCCTGCTTCACAAAACAAAAGGCTTGACAAAAGACCATACATTCTGTTCATTTTACATGAAAAATAATGGCCAGAAATTTTTCTAAGATATGGAAAATGCAGGCAGACTTGAAAAATATGTGGAGAAAACATCCCATGAATTTTAATTGAAATGCAAGAAAGAACAAAGTGCTTGTGAATGTAACAGCATTGGAAACAAGATATTTGCTACACAGCACTATAACTGGAATACTTTAACAGTTCTCAGCCTGCAATCTCATTAGTTCTCATACTTGCACATTTTCCATGCTTATGCAAAACCCTCCAAACTTTTCATTTAGAAGCATTAATTTAGAAACCTTTTCCACCATGAATTGGTGCTACTTCTAGGAGAACTGAGCTCTGGTGCCACTTGATATTGGTTCCAAGTGGAAGGCAAAAGATTCATGTTCCAGAATTTACTTAGCTGATTGGCTAGACGGATAGGTATTTTAATTATAAATGCAGCACAGCTACCTAGTTTGCCTTCTATTTATTCACAGAATAGCCGTTAGGATGGTTCAAGTATAAATAGTTATGAATCCTTCTGTTTAGGACTCACCTGGAAGCACTGATGGGAAAACAAATGCTAATCTCTACAAAACTACAAAATAAATGTGTGTAAAGCTACACAGTCCTGGAAAGGTACACACACAGTTGGGTTTTAAATCAAGGGCACTCAAGTGTAGGCATGCCTGATGTTACTTCATATGTGAAGTAATCACAAGCTTAATCCAAGCTTAAGTAAAACAACAGAGATTCTTCTGCAGGTTTCAACAGATTGGTGGCTCCAAAATGGTTCAAAACTGGGGAGGAGGGACACTTTTTAGAAATGTCTAGGTGCCAACAGACCCAAATAGACATATTTTTTTAATATCTTTAGCATAGTTAAGAAAGTAAATATTTTTGGAAATTATAATTTAAGGTGCCATAAAATAGCTTGGGGAAACAGTCAGGGGAAAACATAACTTTTAGTATTTTCCTCCTTTTTTTTTTTTTTTTTCCCCCTGTGCTGTGTTTGTATCTGATTTGTTCATTTCTGAAGCACCATGGGTTTAATTTAAGAGTTGTGAATCTGACTGGGATTTTCTGAAGCACCCGAGGGCATCTTTTCCCCTGTGTTTTAGACACCAAGGAAGCCATCTATATCCTGAAGGACCTAAAGAACTCTAACAATCTGAATTCAGGTAGAGGAGCACATTGACTTTCAACTGAAGAAGTGTTTGGAAGTTAGAGTACTTTTAAAAATGTTATAGAGGTGCAACAAGAGCTGTTGGCTTTGGGTTTAGTCTGAAATCTGTTTTCATGAGTTTGTATGACAGTCTCATAGGCCTCGCTTGTAATAATTATTAAAACACAAATACATTGCTCTAACAGCGAGTTTTTCTTTCCCTGTCACTTTTGCATTTATACAAACACAATGATTTGTTGCTTTGATGTGTACGTGGAACCAAGTCCCATATTACTGGGAATTAGATTAAAACGTATGAAAATGATGCTTCTGTAAGCAATACTCACAGAGAGAAGCTAATACACATATTTACATTAAAACATGTATTTTGTGCCAGAGAAACACACAGCTATTAAACACTGAATCCTACAATTCGGGGTTGGAGGGGGGGAATTAAGGAGGCAGTGGAATGCTACTCTGAAGTGCAGTGTTGCAAGTTTACATTATAGTGGCAGTATCCAATCAGTATTTTTAATTCTTTTAATTACTGAAATCTCTAGAGTACATAATGGTGTGGAATATACACATGTATCTGTAATAACCAACATGTATCTTGAAGAAATGGATTTAGTTTTGGCAACAATGTGATAGGGAGATCAAAGAGCTAGCTGGCATTAAAATGATTTAGATACATTTGTCATAGGCAGCTGTTATGCTAATCTCATTTATGCAGTTGTCAGCTGATAGGTTCTGATGAGCCAGCTTAGTGGGAAAATCATTAGTAGATCCCTATTGTGATAAATGTTATTTATTACTGTCAAATGGTATTAATGTTTGATTCAAAGATGGGAAATGGGCATCATCTACATGAAGTTCATCCATTCATGGTCAACGATGACAAAGGGAGCTGTTGAATTCCAGCCAAAGGAACTTCATTTCTGTAAGAAAAAAGAATAATGGATTTAATTTGCATATGTTTTAAAAGGGTAATGAAGTAATATGATGTTTATCTTGGTTGAAGAGTGGTAATTTTTGCTGGCATGGCTCCAGCAACATTTGAGTCATTGTGCGGCATTTGCTGTTCAGTTGTTGGTTGTGGAAGGGGCTTTTCAAAGCAGCAGGTGCATAAGGGGGGAGGAAACTAAAATGATTTATTCATTAGGCCAAAAAATGAGCAATCTCGGTGTCTTTCCCCTTACCCTCCAGAAATATATCTGCAACTACCTTCCTTCATTTTTCTTCTGCTACATCAATATCTCTTTTGCTCTTCCTGTCTGTGGCATTGCGTCTTGAATTACACATAGATCCACACAGATTTCCACTCCATCTTTGTTGTGATTTGACTTTTTTCCGCTTCATCTAAATAGATAAATGCAGAGACACAGTAGCATCCCATTGCAAACTATCAGGCAGATAGAAGTTGGGAGATGGTCACATATGGCTGTAAAATTGAGTATTTTTTTTTCTTTTTTAAGAGAAAATAACCCAATGTTTTGGCAAATTAGCTGTGCAGCTGGGTTTTAAGTTGTTGAAAAGTGTTCCCTCTGCTTGTGAATTTGCATGGAGACATCCCTCTTTCTCCTCTCTATTCCAATACAGCTGCAGTGCTGTAATCTATTTCTAATTTTTTTAAGTTAAATTAAAAAAAAAACCAACCACAAAACCCTCAAACAAGCCCACCAAAAAAATAAACCCCAACCAAAACCTAATTATACAGTGGCAACCAATCATACAGTGGCTAATTTTAATTACTCATTACCGAACAGGCGTCAGAACATTTAAACAGTATTGCAGTCTATATTCTGCCACTAGTATATTTATTATTTATACACATACAAATTAATTCAGAGTACTCTGGAAGTTTTAAGTAATTTTGTAGAGTAAATAAATAATAAAGTGACAATGGTAACCTAAGGAAGAACTGACAAAAAAAAAACTGTAGTTAACACTAAGAAAAACAAAATCTGGTTAACTCTTTCTGCTGGTTCTATCCTAAGCCACTCATGAATAGCCTTCATATGTCAGTGATAAGAAATTCCTGATAATCCAGATAATCTTGGCCTTTTTAAAGGCAGGTAGAAGCTAAATTCTCATTGATTTTTAGCAAGAAATGAGTGCATGATCCTTTCATCTAGACATCCTCAAATTCCTATGGAAAACAACCAGAACATTTTCAGTTGCCAGTAATGGTATTGGAGCATGGATGGAGACAGGTACTACATATGATTCTGTAAAATAAATGTAGTAATTATATCTTGCAAATGAACTGTTAGCAGTTAATACTCCGTAAAACATGTAGACAAAATACTACAGGGGGTTATGCATGTCTTGACTTTAAAGAATTTGGATCGTGTTTTAGTGATGTATGTGCTCTATAGCAACAAAGTTTCTGGGCAGCTTTCAAGGTTAGCTCTAAAAAGGCATCTACAGTATTAATTTTCGAGGTTATTAAAAAATGTGTTGCCATTAAGAGATCTGAAAAGAAAGCTTGCGATGCAGTGCTGCAAATAAACAAAAAGTCATCCTGTAATCGCTGCTGCTTGAAGCTTTTCTGACCACTCTCAGCCCCATATTTCAAACACCTCTTACGAGGCTGCTCTCAACATCACACCCATCTGTCTGAGGCAGAAGTCTTTCATGATGGCAACTGGAGTCTGCTGTCCAGAATATGAGATTGTGCATACCCCGTGGGTTTCCATGCTACCAGACAGGATTGAACAGGCTGGTTTTATGCGTTCTCTAGGTGGATAGAGAAGCTGATGTTTGCTCCATTTACAATCTCTCCGAAAAGCTGATCTTTCACAGTAGTGTAGACATAGCTGCTGACTATTCGAGACTATTTGCCTAAGTGTTGCTAAGTTTTTCAGACCTTGTAAACAAGACTTACCAAAGATCCACAAGTTACCAAAACATGAATCTTGACTTGCTGTGAATTACCACACCACCGCTGTCTCATGATCCATATTGACTGCTATCCTATACTTAGTACTGTATGAGAATCTGCTCCATCTTCACTGTGATTTTTTAGACCAAAAAAATGTTTCAATAAATATGTATAAGCTGTTTCTCCAAACAGCTGCATCCTTTGGAGGTTTGTTGCAGCTAGCTCTCCAAGTTTTCTGAGTTTGGATTTGAGTCCATTTCCTTTGCTACCTCCCCCCATGTATGCACTTAGTTAAGTGGTTTCCTTGGTTACTTGTGGCAGAAGCTACAGTTGACCACAACCCGCTATTAGGGTGCTATTTAGTACAATACATGGAATGTAAGACCTCAGATCCTATCTGTTTCCTAATTAGTTCCTGGCACTTCTGAGGCTTTTTTTTTCTTTTTTTTTCCTTTCCCCTAGCTGTGAACATACTAGTTTGAGTTAAGATAGATTTAAAAATCTTGCTGTGGGAGAGCACATATATCTTTAGCTTACTTTGATAGTCCTCTGAGGCTGTTCCTTAAAGTAGATAGATTTGTCTCAATCTGTCGTTACTTTGAGATGTGCTGGGCTTGCTCCATTTGTTGTGATAAGAGTTGCTTTGTAGGTCATAGGAGATAAACGTAGATCTTGTTGAGAGATTTGCTTGTCAAACTGTGTGATATATTCCATGACGACTAACTTCTGGAGAGTGTGGGATTGTTATGACATGTATAATATACTGTAGGATTCATTCTGAAACCACTGAAATTCATCACTCACACACTGGCATATTGAATCACTAGTTCATCAAGAATACTGAAAGTAGCTAAAATTGCTTCCAGCTTACTAATAGCTGGTTGACTAGTTAACTCTGACATCAGGATTATCTCTGGAAATGGTGCAAAATACTCAATAAATGAACTTGTTTCAGTGGGTTTTTTTGTTTGTTTGGTTGGTTTTTTTTCTTCCCCCTCTTTTCTCCTCTTTTTCATCTCTCAGATGCTGCTTGCTTTTCTGTGGTGTCACTTTTAGTACTGGGGCCAATACTGTCTTTTTTTGGGGGGTAAGTTTATTAGTCCTGCAGCACTATGGACCATATTTGTAAGGCAAGTCACTTTCCAGTTGGCAGATTGTTATTTTGTATGTACGTAATATTTAGTGAATTCTAGGTAAAACTTGAATTTCTGTTAAGAGGTGACAGTCTTCTTGTAACTGTAATATGGAACAGATTTGTGCTAGTTCTCTCTACTGTAGAGGATTAAATGGTATCTTGTAAAGTCATCCTTAAGCTGCCAAAATATATTTTTGCTTCCTAAACAGAAAAAAAAAATCAGTTGCTTTAACTAAGAATTTTCATTTGTGAGCTGATGAAACTTTTCTTGGTTGTGTGCAGTTTGTTGCAAGGACGTGACATAAGAGTTATCTGTAGAAGAACTTGTGGATGATTTAAGAAGGGAAAGGAAACAGCTGCGCCATCAGGGGTTTGCTGGTTTGACATTGAGAGAAATCTCTTAAAGGAAAAGGAGGAAACAGGCTATAGAATCAGCCAGCAATGATATGAGGACTGGGAAAAAGGAGGTGCTACTGTGATTTCTGTAGAAAGCAATATGGCAGCAGAGCAATGAACGTCTCTCTCCTTCAGTCCAGATCCAGTCTTGTGGTCCAAGGCTAATGAAGTGGGATAAAGGAAAATGTATCCCTCAGCAGCCTGATGCTGCACCTAAAAAGGGCAGTTCCTTTTGCAGTCTTTCACTGCGTGCCCCCCTCCCGCCCCGCATCTGGCATGGTACAGGGAAAAGGTGAGTGAGTTACTGAGAAGCTATCATCGCCTACGGAGAGAGGAAAAACAAGAGAGCAGGAGCAGCAGTTAAAGGGAGGAACTTGAAGGCAGATATTAGGGTGGTTTTTTAAAAACTTGAGGCAAATATGAATATAACTGTCTGTTTAGAAATTAATCAGGTCGTTGATATCAAATTCAAAGTATTCATTATGATAGGCATTTAAAATATGTGATGACGTATACAGGCAGAGAGAGAGGGAAATGGCTTATTCACTTAAGGACCTGCTGCAATAGAATGAAAAGTTTTTTGCTGTCTTGCAAGAACTGTGACTAAACTGTAAGGGAGGCTGAAAATATGAAAATAACATCTGTGTTGAAACTGCAAAGGTTTCCAGGGCACGCACTGTATTTTTTGGAAACATTCCTTTTGTACTTTATTTGGCATCTCATGATGCATTTCAGAACAGCTTGCATAAAGTCATCAGTTGTCATCTACTTTCTGATCAAAACCTAGTGAATTAGTTTTTGACAAGTCTGGTCTGTATCACTGTGCTTCACTCTAGTCTCTTAGGCTTGCTTGCCTGTAAGCAAACATCTGTATAAAATTATTTGCAATCAATAGCGAAGCTTTCTCCCTGCAGACACAGTAGGCAGCATTTTTACAAGTTTACATGTGGACAAATCCCAGTATACTTAAATGCTCAATCTCCAAACCTTTGCACCTTATGAAGTAATTTATGTCAATACAAAGCCAGTGGAGATCACTCTGGACTGTGAGGAAGCCTTCTTTTAATTCCTGTTTTAGGTGCATGTGTAATACAGTAATGGCCATACTAAAGAGCATAAATGCACGGGAAATGCATTCTTTAGAAGGACCTTATCCATTCCACTAACTAGAGCCCTGCTGCTCTACGGATTTAAATTATTTTCTTACAAAGCCTGTGGTAAAGGTACAAGGTGTTATCACATGTTCTGTTTATCAGATACATAATATTTATAACTCTCACTTGGAAATCCAAACTTGATATAGAAAAGAAGGCATTGCGGTAAGTAACTTGTTAAATAACACTGTAATTGTACAAGATACATAACAGAACTGCAATATACGTGAGAATCAATCGTAGCAAAATGTTCTTGTTCCTTCTGAGTACAACTAAATAGCTTATTTAGGGAATATAATTACCCTCTGAAGTGGGCAATACCATTTAGCAAGTTCAGCTTACCACGACTGTGCAACTTTTTCACAGCAAGTATTCCTAGGCCTTACATAAGGCCTTTGGCTTGGTTTTCTTCTATTTTGTTTGGGTTTTGGAAATCATTAAAATTGTTACTATCCTGTTCCAGTAAGAATTCTTCTCTCCCTTTCTAAGCAGGTCCCATACGTAGGTAGTCTGAACACCTTTCCGGTTTCCCCGTAACCATGATTGGTCAGTGGATTCTGGTTTTAAAAAGCTTCTGCATCTGTTCCAACATACTGATGATCACGCACGCGTGCATGTCCACACGCACCCCCCAAAAAATCCAGATGCGTATGCTTCTGTCATCTAACATCTTGATTTAAGAGGATGTAAAATACAGTTTTATATCCTAAACTTTTCATGCTCTGACTAGGAAATACAACAAATGATACAAGTTAACAAAAAGAGACCGCATTAGAGCTAATGGGAGCCAGTCATGTTTGGATAATTAATGCAGATGACAGGAACACAACCTGTATATTTGCAGGCGGTTATTAAATCAAGTGAACTCATCTCTCCCAATTCACTTTATCTGGCTGGTTGGTAGTTAGTGTAGTATTTAAATTATTTCACTGCTTTTTTTTTTTTTTTTTTTTTTTTTTTGGATTCCAATCTGTAGCAGTTAATAAAGAGTCACTTTAAGGAGACTGAAATTACATTACATTACAACTGACACTTCTAGGATTAATTTTACAATTTGTGATTTTAATTTTGGTGAAAATGTATTTAAAATTATATCTTGTCAGCTTCTCAAATTAAACATAATGAAAGTTGTTAATATTCTAATAATATTAAGCTGGTTTTGTTAGTTACTAAGGCTGGTATGAAAAGACTATTCAGGCTATGAAAATAGTAGATTTAAAAAAAAAATTTAGCAGCATTGCAATAGAATTCATATAATGTTTTATAAATCTGGTCACTTAACACAGTCATGCCGTGTAGTAATTCTGAAGATACTACGTATACTGAGAATATGCATGAACAACTGACGGTCAATCTATTTTCCTCTGAAGTTGGTAAGAATCTTTGCTGATTTCCAAGAAGAGTTCAATCAGACCTGGATAAAAGAACCAAGGATATCTTGGAAAGAAAGCCAGCAAGCCGAGGGAATGAGTGGTGGCCTGGCATATTGTGTAGTTCTTGTGGAAAAATGTATGATTTTAAAGAATGCGCTGTGACAAGGTATGTTGTCTGAGTCATAATTCCTTGCAATTTCAAAAACTCATTAATAGTGCCTTGATCATGGTGTATCTATGCTATTAATATGGGCTTGGACAAGCACGCAGTAGGAATAGATAAGTTAGTAATTCTGATCTCTTTTTTTTTTTTTTTTTTTTTTTTCTTCTGGGTAACTGTGATATGCTGACCATCATCTGCCAGGTCACCCATATAGCATGACATGAAATTACTTTTGATACAGCAGAACTGCTGCATGACATCCAGCACTTCTGACCATCGCTTGATATAGCCATTCTGATAATGCTGGTCATCATGATATTTATGTTTTCTCTCTCCACTTTATGTAATCAGTAAATAGATTTATTGAGGCAAATAGCTTTCCTAAATTCCCTTCAGCTCACTATACTTCCTTCACTCTAGGTGGATGTATTCTTTCCCTTATATTCTCCTCAATATTCTGTATATTTCAAAAAGACTTTCATCTCCTAGGATCTTTTTCCGAAGAATACTAGCTGGTCACTCCTTTGTGAACTAAATTTTTAGTTTCTGTAACATTCCGATTGCCCTTTTAATATCTTCACTCATAATATTCTTCTTCTACTAAAGGGACAAGAACTATGGCTGCATTCCAAATGCGGCTTCAAGTCCCCTATCTAGTATTAGAATGATTTATTCCAAGTCTTACTTTTGTTTACTATATCTATCCTAGAATCTCTCTCGCCTTATTAATTTAAATACTGTTAATCCTTGTGCAGATGGTTTTAAAGTTCTTTCCAGTACCAGCACCATATTCAACTCCTGTTAAATGTTTTGTGGCATATGGCCGTTGACAGAGCAGAGCACTACCTATTATTATTTTTTTTGTCATCTCATAACCTTATCTTTCTTTACAATGAATTGCAGATGCCAGTGAAACCACTAACAGTATCAGCCTGTGATCCTAGTCTATTTGTCATTCAGAATTTTATTGCCATTCTTTTTTTGTCTTTACAAGCTCTATTCTCTGGTTTTGTTTCATCAGCAAATTTCTTCACCTTCATACATATTTCATGGCCTAGGTCGGTGATATATAAAATGAACAAAAATGGGCCTAATACTGATTCTTATGGCATTCCACTAATCCCTCTCTCCCAAACTGCTCTGTCTCATAAACAGCTTCTGTCTGTGACATTTAAGCCAGTTCCCTATCCACATATGTGGCTCACCCCAATACCATACTTAATGACTTTGGACCAAATGCTCTTTTCAATTGTGTGGTGCAGAGGGAAATAAAAGACTGAAAGAAGGGCAGAAAGGGAATGGAAGAGGAAGCAGAGACTTTGTGACCTTTCTAAAATCCATGCAACTTAAATTCCTTCTGCTGTCTCTCCTCAATTAAAATTTAGGTTTTTTCAGGTGGTTCTTCCACTTCCATTTTTACTCTTCAAGGTAAACTCTCAGCTTGTTGGTTTAAGATTACAATTTAGTTATTTGTTTAGACATACTATTTTGATTTCATTATTTTTGGTTACTATTTCACTTGTACTTTTTAAATTATCTATCCTGAAAGCATGTATGTTAGCCCTGGTTAGTAAGGCAAGGAAAGAAGGAAGTCACATTTTTTGGAATTTAAGTTGAAAAGGGGACAGTGTACCATAAAAGTGTTTCTCGTGTTACAACCAGCTCTAATCTAACCCATGAAAAGTTTTATACCAAACAGTTATAAAAGTTCTTTCTATCCTTCTAAGTTAATTTGATGTGTATGTTTTATGTGACTTTTCTCTTTTCAAAGTTCTTGTCTTTTTTTCTGATTGTCTCAAGACCTCTGGGCTATCTTCTTATTGTCTGGAAGTCATATGTGTCTGCCAGTTCCTTTGTGGAGCTCCTTTATGGACAATGATTAAAGAATTAATTTGAGGTTTTTAGTAATGTATAATTATTATTTTAATAAATTATTATTTTCTTTCCTATGGTGGTTCTGTGGTAGTTCCATCTCCTGTGTTGGTCTCTTGGTTTTCATGTACAGTAACTGGACGGTATTTTGTTCTTAGTCTTAACTATTTATACTGTTGGCTTTTCAACTGTTTTCTTTATATATAGTTAAAATATTCAATTTATTCTGCGCAACCCCCCCCCCTTTTTTTTTTTGAAGGTTTTGTATCTCAAGTGCTGTCTCTTCCTTTTATAGTTTGTGTTTCATTGTTTACTCTCTCTGGATATTTTGATTCCTAGCACATTTATTGCTACAAAGTGTGTGGTTTTCTTTCTCTGAGAACTTTTCTTCTCCATATTGTCCACTTTGTTCAGTACTATATTTGATTATATTTCACCCAGCCTTGTTTGCATTCTTTCAGACTTTGTTCTCCTAAAATTTTCTTCATTAGATTTTATTTTTATTTCATTTAAGCATGGTTCATTTCATACTGCTTAGGTCCTCACTATATACAGCTCCTTTCCAAATTCCACTTGTTAAGTACAGTCAATTCAAATAATTAATGGCCAAAACCTGATCATAATTGCTCTCTAATGCCCTTCAATAGAATCCAAATATTCCCATTATCTCTGAGATCCTCATGCTTAGCTTTCTCTCTGAGATTTACAAATGTAGCTTCACCCTCTCCTGATACAGCACAAAAATTAACTGAGGTCATTTGGATCTCGTCGCCCTTAATTTAAAGGTGCACAAAGGAAAGTATGAACTCTTTATTTAACCTGTTTACTGGTTTTAGAATGGGCTGTGAATGTATGATTCACGGTAAGTATTGGTGGCGTTATCCTCATCATTCTTAATGCTGCTGATTGCTTTTGTGGAAGTTCTAAGGCTAAATTTGAAGGCTAAATTTGCACATATCGGATATTGCAGATTCTGCAAATTCAGGCAGGTGTCACTTGAGGAAGCTATATCTTGACTAGTGGAATGGTAAGTACTTAGAAGTAAGTATGAAGTATGTAGAAGCTGTTAATTCCTTGTTCTTTAGTACAGAGGTGATATAGTCTAGATCAGTGAGTACTGGATTTGGGAGTAAGGTGGTCTCAAGGTGTAATCTTGAGTCGACCACTGATTTGCTGTGTGTCTTAAGGCAAGTTGCTTTTCTTTGTCTTGCTTTTCTTGTATGTAAAATGAAGGAGTTTTAAAAACAATTGCTTTGGAGCTTCTGAGGTATTCTGGTACTTGGCTTATGAATTATATAGGAAAGAAGACTACAAAATGAATACTTCTGTAATCAGTGCAGGGTTTATATGGTGTGAAGTAAATAGTGTATGGGCTTCTGCAATGAATAAGGAGGAGAAGAAAATATTGAAACGGGTTCCTCCTTCTCTGATTGCTGAACACACTATACACTAAATGGGTCATTGGGATCCTGCAGGAAAATAATGTGGTGGAAACTGTTCCACTTTTACCTCATTTCATCTCATACCATGGATTACTGCATATGCCCTGTAGTTCTCATGAGCATGGTGAGTCAATCTTTAGAGGAACTTGGGATGAACCTGGTCTGAGTGTTAAGTTTGAACTGAGCAGATGAGTTCTGCATATTTCAAGTTGTCACTGTGAGTGTTTTCACATGTCTAGTAAATAACAACATACCTCATCTCTTAACTGCAGAGTTGTAATGAATTACACAGCTGCCTTAGGTATGTAATTAAGTTCATTATTCTTGGGTACTGAAGTATTACAATGAACAGTTTAAGGGAAACTAAATTTGAACAGTAACGTTGCTGGGGACCATTCACTTCTGTGCCAGTGCCAAAGGTGGTATAGTGGTTAGGAAAGGAGTTAATGTTCCTAGAGCAAAAAGATCTTTTTTACCGTCTGAGGCAAGTTTGGTCTTAAGGTGAATGGGTGACCTGGGTCCTGTGTCAAACAAAAGGTGACGTATGGCTATCCATGATGGCTATGAAATTATTAGAGGACGTACTGCCTAGGAACGTAGCACAGGGATTAACCCATCTTTCTACCCTGTGTTACTTCAAAAACAAGCATAACGAATGTGAATTGATTAAAGAGCAGGAAGAGGTCCCAGCCGGTGTGAGTCACACTCAGAGTCTGCAGAGATTATTACCCTTTGGGCTTCCCGGTTCGTTGCAAAACTTCTGAACAAATCGTTTCTTTTTATGACTTTATAACCTACCTCATATAGGTTATAGGCATTTTGTCTTTTGTAGACATTTAGATTCATCTTATGTCTATTGCGAGTATATGATATTCTAGTTTGTTTTAGCTCTAACAAAAATTAGGAAAAGATTTGTAATAGGCCTCAATGTCCAGAAGGAAGAAATTCCCTCCTCTTTTGCTTCTGTCATCAATTCGGTTTGTTTCTGGGGCTGTCATCCTGCACTTTGAGAATCTAAGAAAATCTCAGACATCTCAAAATCATAACATTAAATAATTTGTCCCTTTAGAAACCAGCTCAAATTGTGTAAAGGGGAATAGTGGTGTCAGCACAATTTGTTTAAAATCCTCTTTGAAAGACACACCCCTCCCTTTCCTAGATCATGTAGCACAGTTTAACACTAAGGAAGAGGAAAAGCTTCTTTCCTCAACAGAATATTTCCATTTTTCTTGTACCTATACCAAAATGTTCTAATTCTCTCCCCCTTCCCCCTCCTCCATGCCCCACCAAATTGTAAAGCGCCTGTACCTAGGCCTCAGAAATGTCTTTACTTGCCTACTTTTCCTCCTTTATTTCTAAGAGTATTAAATGAAATGGAACACTTGTCTGGAATTAAAAATCCCCTCTGTAGCTGGATGAAGGTTGATTTATTTTCTCAAGGTAACGTAGAATAGTCTCCCCTTCTCTTTTAGAGCATTTCTTTCATCACCTATTGGCTAGTTTGTAATTTTAGTTCTTGCTTTTTGTCTCGTTCTTCAAACTCTGAACTTCTGTCCCATCAATCATTCTTCTTATCATAGAGATGATAATAAAATTTACCTGCTCATAGTTCTGTAGCCCTATTGAGGTTTTATTGCAAATGTGATAGATATTCAATACACTTATTGGCCTACAATGATCTTGAAGTGTGCAGATTTAAACTGGGCACTCATGATGTAATCCTATTAAGTTTATTAGAATGATGGTTTGAAAATTGTAGCATATTTATTAGGGTTTTTTAAATGAGTTCTTTAAAAAAAACAAAACAAAACAAAACCAAAACAACCAAACAAGCAAACCTTCCCCCCCTAGGTCTTAAGAAAAATGGTCTTGCAATATGTATAGGTGTCTTTGAATGAGATTGCTGTGTATGAGGTGCAGTGCAGATGTAGTTTCAGGCTTCAGCATGGACTGAAACACAACAACCTTCCCAGAACCCTTTCTGCTCACTTAAGGGTTAGCTGGTACTGGCTGAAACGTGTGTCTCTGCTCTTGCTAGGATGTGCAGAGAGCGGCAATCAGCTTTTCCTAATTTCAGGGTAAGTGCACTTTTCTCGAATTGTTTAGGAGAGGTGACACTAAAGTGAGGCTCTTGTGGAGCATTCGCACAATGAGCACAAGCAAAAGTCTCTCCTCTGGGGAAAGCTGGCTTACAGCTTGCTCATTTTGGCTCTCACAGTATGTTAGGCCTGATGGTAGCCGCTGTCAGGAGGGTGTTGGCTGTTAAAAAGGGCCTTCGGAAACTGAACTCTGCACACCTCAAGTATCATGTCTCCAACTCAAATGAGTTTTAAGAACGTAAAATATTTGTGCCAGTTTTTCCTTCACTGAGCAGCAACGTAGCTGATGTAGCAGTTTCTTACTGGCTAAATATTCAGCAGAGTCTCAAACTGCTTTCATTTGTCAAAAACCTCCAGTAGATTTCAGATTTTGGATTATGAAACAATCATTCAGATTATTAGCCAATAATTAACAATATGGAATAATTTATGTAGATGTAGTCACAAGACTGAAATGTGACTACACTTTTGCTGAAATGCTCTAAAATGCAACCTATCCACCAAGGAAAAAGCCTTTAATCTATTCACAAAAATCACATGATTTGACATGGTGGTCAAATCCTTATCTGCGGTCTGGGGAGCTGAGAGCCCTACGTCTGCTGCAGGCTGAGAGGGCTGTTCTGACAGCAAACCAGTGATGGGTACTAAATATTTATTTTAAGATCTGTTTTAAGTGTGCAGTCTGTGGTTTTTCAGATGTTGATCTTCTCCAACTGGGGACATTCAGAGAGAGAAAGCAGTTACTGCTTCACAGAAGAAAGAAATTTCCACAAATTGATAGCATCTTCTCACAACATCCTGCTGTCACCATTTCCCTTCTGTGTTCGTAGTCTCTGAACAGTACCATGCTTGCAGGCATAATGAGAACAGACCACCAGTGTCAACTTTTCAGTTGTTCGAAATTTGTAATTTTGTCCCCAAAAGGTGTTTTCTTATGCGAAAGGAAGCACACTTTTCTCTGCAAAAAGGGTCCTTTCTGCCAGGGACAGGCTGAAGCTGAACACGTTAGCTAAAAAGGCATTCCTTGCTGGAATAATCAACTTTGTTTGTTTTAATTAAAACTGACTTAGTGCTTGTGAAAGCTGCTGGGATTATGGTACTAGAAGAAAATGAATAGTTTTGCTGAGTAATAAACTTATGTGAGAAGGTAGTGGTGGTTGCTATTCTTTAATTCCGTTCCAAACAAAGAACCAAATTAAATGTTCTGTACGTGTTACTGGTAATTGAGAGAAGATAGTTTATCAACTTATAAAAATAACCAGTTTGCTTTCCATCAAATATCCTCTGAAGGGAATTAATAGCCACCTTTCAAGAAACTGATTGGAAAAATGTAAGCTGTGCTTCAGGAGTTATTATTTCAGTTTTCTGTGGTGGCAGTTTAACTGTAAATCAGTGTGCAAAAGTGCATGCAGGCATCTGAAGACACGGCTTATTTTGTTGTATGTGGGAAAGATATTGACTTTGTGTTCTACAGCTTGGATATATCCATCTTTCTATATGTACAGCATAAATATTACAGCTAGAGTGGTTGAAAATTTTTGAATATAAAGTGTAGGCAAGGAGTTTTTTCTTGGCTTTTCACCAATTTTCTGTAAGATAGAAATATTCTGTGTCTGCCAGTTCATTTTAATGAGGTTTTGCTGCAATTGCAAGTGAAATCTCCCTGTATCACAAAAAATGTGATTTATGTGTGACAGTGGAGTGTGTGAGCTGCAGGTCAAACAGTAAATATTCTACCTGCAGCTAGGATGGTTTTGAGTTTATTGTATTATCTTTTTATTTATCTGTGTTCCGATATGATCCCCATACTATGTTTTCTGAGCACTGAGTTTAATTTCTGATGTTAATGTAGATTTTCAGGGTGACTTTTAGTTAAAAATCTCTTTCAGCTTCAGTTTCCCAGTTTTTAAATTTAGATAATATTTCCGTATGTTAGAGGCTGTCAGGAGCGTGAAGTTCATATCTGTCAGTGTTACGGGAGAAATAAGTGATAGAGAGCAAATACCAAAGTTACTGAGAGCGAGCTTTGGAAACACTAACAGGATAAAAAGCAATGACAGCAGTTTCTATTGTCATTTAAATTTTATTTTAACAATGAAGTTTGAAATTAAAAAGAAACTGGAATGCACAAAGAAAAAGCATAATTTGTATACATCATATGGTGGTTGGTTGATGTTTCTAGGAATGCTTATAGAACTTGAATTGTCTCCTGCTACAACTAGGAAGCTCTAAATAGGAAACAGTTCACGGCGGCAGTAGCCATAAATAAGTTTTACTTCTGTTTGTATTGTAATCAGAAAATAACAACATATTAAAATGCTAAGGCTGAATACTGGAGTGCCAAAATTTCCTTTAAACTTTAAAGGAAAGGTTCTAATACCATGGGATATATTTTAGTTTGTACTTTGCAGATCATATCATGTTTCATAATTTAGTTTGCTATTGGAAGGATGTTATGCTTTAGGCAGCAGCTGTACCTAAGCACATTGCTGTGCCTCCAAGTTTAAAGGAAAGTTGCGGGTTTCTGGGGGGAAGAAAAAACAACAACAACAAACCAAACCTCATCATAGTTACCATTGAGACTTTTTCCCCCTAAGTTAGAATGCTGTGTATGGTTTCTCCTAAGTGATTTGTGACTCCTACTATTTTATCAGAAGCGGTCATTCTGCTGATGAAGATATTCAGAGCTCCAGAGAAAGCAGCTCTGAGATTTTCAAGTTTGCCCAGTGACTGGAAGCCAGCACTCAGAGCTAACAATCTCCCCAGCCATAGCCAGATTTATTACCTGTTCTTATTCTCTCTCTCTTGATCTTAGAATACTGACCTAGTTTAAGTCTTGATCCTCAAGGCTTCAGTTATTCTGTATGTCTTGTCTAGATTTTCCTGTATTGATAACAGCTGACAAGTATGCTTATCAGGAACAGCCTGAGTTCAACAATGCCAGTGAGAGGATACTGGTACTGCTCAGCCAAGCTTTATCAGCACGGAGACATACCTCTGAAAAGCTCACCCTCTTGACATCCGATTGACTCCACAGTTTAGTGAATGTTGCAGTGTCCATCTTTTTGCAAAAGCTTATCCTCAGTTACAATTCAAAAAATAACATGATATATTTTGTCCACATCAGGGAAGACTTTCTGTCTATGCAAGCAGGTAGAAGACGTAGAGAAAGCAGTCATGGAACAGGGATTACAGGGAGTAGGGAAGGAATCAGTTTATAAATGCTAAGATTAATCCAGTTTAATTGACAGGAGAATACAGTGAGTGTTTCTACTGTCTAGGTCCCAGATAACTAGGTTGTCTACGTCTAGGTCCCAGGCGACTGGAAGCTTGCCAATGTGATGCCCATGTACAAGAAGGGCCGGAAGGAGGATCCGGGGAACTACAGGCCTGTCAGCCTGACCTCAGTACGGGGGAAAATTATGGAGCAGTTCATCTCGAGTGCACTCAACAGGCATGTGCAGGCCAACCAGGGGATCAAGCCCAGCCAGCATGGGTTCAGGAAAGGCAGGTCCTGCTTGACCAACCTGATCTGCTTCTATGACCAGGCGACCCCCCTAGTGGTTGAGGGAAAGGCTGTAGATGTTATCTACCTGGACTTTAGTAAAGTCTTTGACACTGTCTCCCACAGCATTCTCCTGGAGAAGCTGGTGGCTCACGGCTTAGGCGGGTGTACTCTTCGCTGGGTAAAGAACTGGCTGGATGGCCGAGCCCAGAGAGTTGGGGTGAATGGAGTTAAATCCAGTTGGAAGCCGGTCACAAGCGGTGTTCCTCAGGGCTCAGTTTTGGGGCCAGTCTTGTTTAATACCTTTATCAATGATCATAGAATCAGAGAATCACAGAATCGTATAGGTTGGAAAAGACCTTTAAGATCATCAAGTCCAACTGTAAACCTAACACTACCAAGACCACCACTATACCCTGTCCCTAAGCACCTCATCCAAACATCTTTTAAATACCTCTGGGGATGGGGACTCCACCACCTCTCTGGGCAGCCTGTTCCAATGCTTGACAACCCTTTCAGTGAAGTAAAATTTCCTAATATCCAGGCTAAACCTCCACTGGCGCAGCTTGAGGCCGTTTCCTCTCGTCCTATCACTTGTTACCTGGGAGAAGAGACCGACCCCCACATCTCTACAACCTCCTTTCAGGTAGTTGTAGAGAGCGAGAAGGTCTCCCCTCAGCCTCCTTTTCTCCAGGCTAAACAGTCCCAGCTCCCTCAGCCGCTCCTCATAAGACTTGTGCTCTAGACCCTTCACCAGCTTCATTGCCCTTCTCTGGACACGCTCCAGCACCTCAATGTCTCTCTTGTAGTGAGGGGCCCAAAACTGAACACAGCATTCGAGGTGTGGCCTCACCAGGGCTGAGTACAGGGGCACGATCACTTCCCTAGTCCTGCTGGCCACACTATTTTTGATACAAGCCAGGATGCCATTGGCTTTCTTGGCCTCCTGGGCACACTGCTGGCTCATATTCAGGTGGCTGTCAACCAACACCCCCAGGTCCTTCTCTGCCAGGCAGCTTTCCAGCCACTCTTCCCCAAGCCTGTAGCATTGCATGGGGTTGCTGTGGCCCAGCTGCAGGACCTTGCACTTAGCTTTGTTGAACCTCATACAGTTGGCCTCGGCCCATCGATCCAGCCTGTCCAGGTCCCTCTGTAGAGCCTTCCTCCCCTCAAGCAGATCAACACTCCCACACAACTTGGTGTCATCTGCAAACTTACTGAGGGTGCACTCGATCCCCTCGTCCAGATCATTGATAAAGATATTAAACAAGACTGGCCCTAACACAGAGCCCTGGGGGACACCACCAAATGGAGTAGACTCCATTCTTTGGGCCTGGCCATCCAGCCAGTTCTTTACCCAGTGAAGAGTACACCCGTCCAAGCCATGAGCAGCCAGTTTCTCCAGGAGAATGCTGTGGGAAACCATGTCAAAGGCTTTACTGAAGTCTAGATAGACAACATCCACAGCCTTCCCCTTATCTACTAGGCGGGTCACCTTGTCATAGAAGGAGATCAGGCTGGTCAAGCAGGACCTGCCTTCGCTAAACCAGTGCTGGCTGGGCTTGATCCCTTGGTTATCCTCTACATGCTGTGCGATAGCACTCAGGATGATCTGCTCCATCAGCTTCCCCGATACCAAGGTCAGGCTGACAGGCCTGTAGTTCCCCAGATCCTCCTTCTGGCCCTTCTTGTAGATGGCCATCACATTCGCTAATCTCCAGTCAACTGGGACCTCCCCAGTTAGCCAGGACTGCTGGTAAATGATGGAAAGGGGCTTGGTGAGCACATCTGCCAGTTCCTTCAGTACTCTCAGGTGGAACTCATCAGGCCCCATAGACTTGTGAGTGTTTAAGTGGTGCAGTAGGTCACTAACCATTTCCCTCTGGATTACGGGAGCTCCATTCTGGTCCCTGTCCCTATCTTCTGACTCAGGGGGCTGAGTACCCAGAGAACAATTGACCCGGCTATTAAAGACTGAGGCAAAGAAGGCATTAAGTACCTCAGCCTTTTCCTCATCCTTGGTCACTGTGTTCCCTCCCCCATCTACTAGGGGCTGGAGATTCTCCTTACCTCTCCTTTTGCTGCTGATGTATTTGAAGAAGTATTTTTTGTTGTCTTTTATGGCAGTAGCCAGATTGAGCTCTAGCTCAGCTTTGGCCCTTCTAATTTTCTCCCTGCACAGCCTTGCTACACCTTTGTAGTCCTCCTGAGTTGCCCGCCCCTTCTTCCAGAGGTTGTAGACTCTCCTCTTTTTCCCGAGTTCTAGCCAAAGCTCTCTAGTCAGCCAGGCTGGTCTTCTTCCCTGCCAGCTCATCTTTCGGCACCCGGGGACAACCCGCTCTTGTGCCTTTAGGACTTCCTCCTTGAAGAATGTCCAGCCTTCCTGGACTCCTTTGCCGGTAAGGGCTGCCTCCCAGGGGACTCTCTTGACCAGCCTCCTAAACAGGCCGAAGTCTGCCCTCCGGAAGTCTAAGGTGGCAGTTTTGCTGAGCCCCCTCCTCACTTCTCCAAGAATCAAAAACTCTATCATTTCGTGATCACTCTGCCCAAGACGGCCTCCAACCATCACATGGCTCACAAGTCCTTCTCTGTTGGTGAACAAGAGGTCCAGAGGGGCACCTTCCCTCGGTGGCTCACTCACCAGCTGTGTCAGGAAGTTATCTGCCACACGCTCCAGGAACCTCCTAGACTGTTTCCTCTCTGCTGTATTGTATTTCCAGCAGACATCTGGCAGGTTGAAGTCCCCCACAAGAACAAGGGCTAGCACTCGTGAGGCTTCTCCCAGCTGCTTATGGAATAGTTCGTCTGCCTCATCATCCTGGTTGGGTGGTCTGTAACAGACTCCCACCACAATATCTGCCTTGTTGGCCTTCCCCCTGATTCTTACCCATAGACACTGCACCCTATCATCACCATCATCGAGCTCTAAACTATGCAGACACTCCCTGACATACAGGGCTACCCCACCACCTCTCCTGCCTTGCCTGTTCCTCCTGAAGAGTTTATAGCCATCCATCACCACAGTTCAGTTGTGCGAGTCATCCCACCACGTTTCTGTGATGGCCACCATATCATAGCTTTCCTGGTGTACAGTGGCTTCCAACTCCTCCTGCTTGTTGCCCATGCTGCGTGCATTGGTGTAGAGGCACTTCAGGATGAGGGGATTGAGTGCACCCTCAGTAAGTTTGCAGATGACACTGAATTGGGCAGGAGTGTTGATCTGCTTGAGGGGAGGAAGGCTCTGCAGAGGGATCTTGACAGGCTGGATCGATGGGCGAGGTCAGTTGTATGAAGTTTAACAAGGCCAAGTGCCGGGTCCTGCACTTTGGTCACAACAACCCCATGCACCACTACAGGCTTGGGGAAGAGCGGCTGGAAAGCTGCCTGGCAGAAAAGGACCTGGGGGTGCTGGTTGATGACTGGCTGAACATGACCCAGCAGTGTGCCCAGGTGGCCAAGAAAGCCAACAGCATCGCGGCTTGTATCAGGACTAACGTGGCCAGCAGGAGTAAGGAAGTGATCATGCCCCTGTACTTGGAGCTGGTGAGGCTGCACCTCGAATACCGTGTTCAGTTTTGGGCCCCTCACTACAAGAGAGACATTGAGGTGCTGGAGCATGTCCAGAGAAGGGCAACAAAGCTGGTGAAGGGTCTGGAGCAGAAGTCTTATGAGGAGCGGCTGAGGGAGCTGGGACTGTTTAGCCTGGAGAAAAGGAGGCTGAGGGGAGACCTTATTGCTCTCTACAACTACCTGAAAGGAGGTTGTAGAGAGGTGGGGGTCGGTCTCTTCTCCGAAGTAACTAGTGATAGGACAAGAGAAAATGATCTCAAGTTGTGTCAGGAGCGGTTTAGATTGGATATTAGGAAAAATTTCTTTACTGAAAGGGTTGCCAAGCGTTGGAACAGGCTGCCCAGAGAGGTGGTGGACTCACCATCCCTGGAGAAGTTAAAAAAATGTGTAGATGTGGCACTTCAGGATATGGTTTAGTAGGCATGGAGGTGTTGCGTTGATAGTTGGACTAGATGATCCTAGAGGTCTTTTCCAACCTTAATGATTCTATGATTCTACTGTAAGGTTGCGTTGGGCTTATATATTCTGAATCTCTCTTCAAAAGACAAAGTATGGTCACAGTATTCTGTATATGTCCTTTTGCCTCAAGGCTGCTTATTTGAGAAACCTCATATACAAGAATGACAATGTTAGTATTCCTGTCTTCCAGACCATCAAATCTTTTTGGTCATGCATAAGCCATCTTTGGTTGTCTTTAATTTATAGTACTTAGAAAACGATCCAAGTCTCTGTTGATGACTCCGTCTCATCCTTGAATATCCTGAAATTCCCAATAGCTGAAATGAGTATTGTGGGGAAACTCAAGGGTTTATCTCTCGGTAACATTCATGTCCTTGGTAGAGACAACTTCAGCAGAATTTGTAAGACTTCACCACTGTCCTATGCCTCTCCTGTTAGTGCTAAACTTCTAAAATTAAACACATGAAGACTTCCAGGGACAATTCATACTGCATAAAGTTACTAACTTAAGCTTTGCTTTGCCCAACAGTCTTGATTTTCAAACAGTTTCCGAAAGCTAGACTTGCAAATAAGCAGACATTTTAAAAGTGGAGTTACAATATTATATTTTGCAATGGTATTTTCTGTACTTTCAAACCTGTAGAGCTATTGCCTATGTTTTACCCTATAAAAGCATGCACTAAAGCACTGTATTTTTTGCAAATAAATAAAAATAGTAATTTCCTTCATTTGAATCAAACAGAAGTAGAAATAATTTTGATGCAACTCCAACCACACAATAAACTTGTCCATTGTAATATCAAGCATTTTAAGGGATTTTTTAGAAACAAAGAGGAAAACACTATAGATAGTCATAGACGTAAAATTAGGGTATTATGTGAAGTTTTTAGAGTGCATTAAGCACACTTGAGCATTCCAGCAAAAGCAATCATAATGAGAAAAGAATCCTCAACTCAGATACTTAAGCACCATCAGCAAGGCCAGGCTTACGCTGTAGCAGTTCTTACTGTTAGGTTATCCTTTTCACTCTTGTGGCCCAAACGGACTATTTTTCTATTCACTACATAGAAGAAAAATTTTTTTTTTATACTTTATCATAGTGTGGGGAGAAAAAGTCATTTTTTGAGACGTAAGAAGAAATAAGCAGAGGTAGTGCTACTTTCCTTCAAGATTTTATCTAGTAATTTCATAGAAACTGCATTGCTAAGGAATGGTGTTGAACTCTGGGAACAGGGCACAAGGGTCCTGCACCTACAAATGCATTTGTAGGGATTGCTCACATAGATTGATCTTAATTCTTGATAGGAAGGTATATGGATAGTCTCTCTAATGGAATAACCATGAACATTTTCTCATCAAGGACTTAAAAAATTCATGTGCAAATGCATAGTATGACTGTATAATTGAGACTAAGTGAAACTGATGCCCGCTTTTGGTATGAAATTTTATTAAGCTTCTCTTTCTCAGAACAAAACAGAAATCTGACAATCAAAAGCCACTTCATATATTTTTCTTGACTTGTATCAGTTTTTCTCAGTGTTGTAGCAGAGGCAGGAGCAGGTGCTGGTTTAAAACCCTTTAAAGTTTTTCCTTCTCACTATGATGATAAAACAGTAGAAATACTGACTGCCTGTCACATATCAAGCAATTAAGATACCAAATTGCCCATGAGATGTTTGTAACAGGAGATTTTAGTACGTCGGCTGTTGTAATACATAGATACTATAATCCATGCCCTCTTACCTGCTATAAAATGAAAGGTAGGGCCCAGCATTTGAATACGTTGCAGGCCAGGTATAAACCAAGTTTTAAAGTTCAAATTTGCATATTGTTTTGCATGCATTTTTGAGATAGATTATCAGGAGGGACAGACACTAGAATTTAGAGAAGAACGTCAGAAGCTTTTCTGCATGTGATTTTGTACCTGTTACCTTGGTAGTTGTCAATAAATCAGTGCTGGGTTGTTCGCTGAATATGTCATCATTTTTGTTGTTGTGTGTTTCACTGTCTGAAGAAAAAAAAGAAAAAAAAAGGCTGTAAAAGTGGGCTATCTTATTAGAAAACTAAGGTTTTTAAATGGAAAATGGAAGCAGGCAGGTGCTGCAGAGCTGGTAAGGAAGGCCAGGTAAGCAGGTTTGGGAAGCATTGCACATCTTGGTTCAAAGAATAGGAACCCATAGTTAAGAGAAGAGCAAGGAGAAGGACAAAGGGGCTATTCCTTGGCTAGTTCTGATTCTCAGCAGCCAAAGGATAAAGCAGTATTGGACAATGTTATAGAATATACATACCAGATAGAAACTTGTCGTGTCTTTAAGTTTCCAGTTTTTACTGTTTTCCACCTGTTCCCAAAAGAGATTTAATTATGAATTTTCCTCTTCCTAAAACACACTAGTGTGCTCTTTTATAAACTGGGTTGTAATATTTAAGTGCAGTTTTGGATAACCACCTCAATTTCCTTGAAAAGAGTTTGCAGTCATATAGGATGATATATCCTATATATTGTCATCCTATCCTATTGTATCATGAAAAAGTATGACTCTCTCATGACTCCAGAGGTCTGGAGTAGCTGGAAGGAAAAGTGTATCTGAGTGATCTTTCTATAGCCCATTAGCTAGACTGGCGGCAGAATATTCTGGGAGTTAACTGATAGTTATATAAATGGTTGAGTTTCAGACTGAGAAACTGTTTGTTTTGCAAGAAGATAAGGACCTCCCTAACTGAAATGTTGTCAACTAGGTGACAACCCGCCTGGGTTGGTCAGAACAGTCTATAGTGACAAATAGAGAGGGAGGGAAAGAAAATGACCACTAGTTTAGCATGTATATTGGGAGGGATGGGAAGGGAAGACTTGAGAACATGGGATGTAAAAAAACCCAACAAAACAAAAACCAACCAAACAGAAAACCCCACCAAAATGACAACCAAAAAAACCTGACAGTGCTAGGAGCCAGCACGATATTTGAGACATACACTTGTTCATATGTAGACATATATTCAATCTGGCTGGGAAGATCCAGGTGAGTGGAGTGTTAAATCAATTGCTGTAAATTATTAAGGAAGAGCCAGTGGCCGAAAGGGAAGTAGTTTGTTCTGTTAAAAATAGTGTTACCTTTTTGTCCAAGTGACTGCCAATTCAGAGTCAAATGATTTATTAAAAAAAAAATAAATTGTGGATCAATGTTTTAACAAGTAAAGCGCAAGTCAGGATTGTGGTCAGTGTCTACTAGAGCGATGTGCCATGTTTAGGGAGTAGGATGTTCCTCAAACATCCAGCTACTATGCATAGGAAGACTGCATTTCCTTCTTTCCCTCCTCCCTCTTGTTTCTAGAACTGATGGGTATCAAATGCAACGAGTATGGGTTCAAAACAAACAAGAGGGTTTTCATATGACAGTCGAGCTGTGGAATCCTTTGCAAAAGGGTTCTGTGAATGCTGGAAGTTTATGTGAGTTGTAGGGGAGATTTACAAAGTTGTGAAAGAAACAAGTGTGCTTTTTAAGTGAATAATAATAGTAAGTAAATAGGAAATAGGAAATCCGGTAAGTCATAGCAAGTATGAAGCAACTCAGTGTTCATTCAAAAAAAGAAACAAATTCATATTTAGCTTCATGTTGATTAAAAAAAATGAAAACCTGGCTGGTTGCAAAACGAAAAATATATGGTCACTTAGGCAAAAGTTGTTACAAGATACTATAAATAACAACATAAACAACATAAATTTGAGCAGGTAACACATGTCTGGTGGTTCAAAATTATTGATTTCCCAAAAAATTGTAAGGTAAATTACTGGGAATTATGTACTTCAAATATAACAAGGGATTGTAATCGGAAGTTTCTTAAAACATTTTTCTAGAATGTCCAAAAGCTGCATTCAAGAGAAATGGCAGTACTAGCTACAATATTAACGTGTCTTTAAGATGTGAAAGCAAGTATAAAGATATAAAAAATAATATGACAAATATAAAGATAAGTGCTGCAAAACTATACGGAAAGCAAATTGACAGATGATTCTAAGACAGTAGACCTATAGACTATAAGAAAGGATGAATTAGGAATAATCAAGGTTCTAACAAAAGGCATTGAGCCACTATGAGATGGAAGCGATAGAACTACTGTTGATCAGAATTTTTCTACTTAGGGAAGAAAAAGATAATGTATTCATCATATAGTGATAATGAAATACTGTTTGATTTGGTTTAAGGAAGAACTACAAAGGATAATGAACAGCTACTAAAGCTATATATCTTAAAATCAGCTCAGAGTTTTAAAACCAGCTGGGAAGCTTTCTGGATGATCAATTTTGATTTTCAGTAAGTCTTGTAACACAGAGGAAATTTCATGAGTGCAAGAAGGACAATGTTCTTCCAATATTTTAAAAAAGGGCAAATGGGATGATCTAATTATAATCTGATATTATCAGTTTATAATTAGGAAATGGATCCATTTTGTCAAACATCTGGGTAGCTGCCAGATCACAGTGGTTGTTTTTTGTTTGTTTTCTTTCAAGAATTTGAGTAAAACAAGGTGATTGAATTCTGGTTACGTCTCAGTGGAAATATCATGCAAATACTTTATAGGATTTTATTTTCTCCACTTGGATACAAAATCACACTATAGTATTTTGTGGAAGTTTCAACCACATATCTGCTAAGTGGAAATTAGATTATTTCCTGAACTAGGACAAAACTGTAGAAATAGGTTTGGATTACATGATTCATATCTAAACTTCTCCTGAAATTCATAGAGGAGACTTGTGCTTCTCACTTAGCCTCACCTTTATCTTAAACAGATAAGTACATTTAAAGTGCTGGAGACGATCTCCTGAGCTTTCAGTGTTGCTATTCACCTGAGTTGCTCTGTAGTAACAGAAATTCCTGTATGTTTCTGTCTGACTTTATGGAAAGGAATGAAGCAAGGAACAACCTCCATGCAAATGTATGTGTATTCTCTGTAAAAACCAACCAACCAACCAACCAAAAAACCAACAACCCCCCTCCCCAACAACAACCACCCCCCTCAAACACAACAAAACCCCAAAACAAACACCACCCCCACCCCCAGTCCTTAGAGGGTTTATTACTGATCCAATATTTATGGCTCCTTTAGATATAACATTACTGTTAATGTGCAAACAGTATTAATGCACATAATTTGTTTAGGCTGGTCTTTTTCCAGTCATCTTCCTCTTCTTCCATTAGTTAAAAACCAGTTTAGCTTCATTAGTTACCTGGCAAATTACTTAGACACTCCCTTTGAGAATTTGGGAAAATCACAGTATGATTCATACCTGCATCCTTAGATACCTAACAGTTTAAAGATGTGGCCTCACGTATGTTAAGCTGTAAGCCCCAAAGCTTGCGCACTTTGTAACGCTTTGCTCAAGAATCCAATTTATTGAGAACTTGCAAAGGTACAGGCATACACATTGCATAGAAATTTAGTCCTGCTAAGCTCCTGTTGCAGAAATTTCACTTGGCTTTTAGATCTTGGTAACTAGACGTGAATGATACTTAGTTTAGCAACATGGATACATACTTTACAGCCTCAGTAGGTAATGGAGAGAAAGGAGAAATCACAATTTCTTTGGGAAATGTGGAGAAGGACAGGAACTACTAGAGAGAAGAGTAATAGGATTTCATTGATGAATGATAGTTATGCCCATAACACAGTGATTTGAATATCTATTATTGCACTTCGAATATTTGTACAACTTGTACTACAACTGATCAACTACCATTTTCATACCTCTCAAATTGTGTTTAAAGTTAGAATACTGAAATAGCTGTACTTCTTTCTACATGTGATCCAAGCGTAGTAGAAATCCAATACCTAGTACAAGGAGCTGGTGAAAAGCACATCCTATTATCTTCGATTAATACTAAATATGCAGTTTTGAAAACTATTGAAAACAATTTGCGGATCAAAACAGTTCCTTAAACTAAAACTAACGTCATCATTTACCTTATCAGTCTCTAATTTCAACAGAAATGTTTGCTACCGTTTTTTGACCTTTGATTAGCATCTCTTATTATGTAAATGAAGAGAAGACCATGTAAAAAGCTGGCTCTGCTGTGCATTTACATAATGATTTGCTTTCCTGAGATGGGCAGTTAAAACGAAATAGTTTTAAAATTTCTTTTGTGTAATGGCTGTCCCTTTATTTAATGTCTAAAGGTAAGAGGAGTTGAGTATTTTATTCTTATAAAAATTCTCTTTAAACACTACCTCTGTAATTTTCAGGGAAATAAAACCTGCAGACCTTAAGCATCTTTTCTGAAAACAAAGCTAGCAGGATTCTTATTATATACAACAGAAGAGAATGGATAGAAGTCACACAGTACCCACATTAATAGTTACTGTGGTACGGGCGAAGATTAATTCTTTTTAAGTTGGTAGAAACAAATTCTCGATGAAAGAATGCCTGCAGCAGACATGTCAATAAAGGAAAAAGCTATATGAGCTTTCTTTTTTGAGGAAAAAATGTGAAATGTAATCTCTCTGAAATTTCTCAGGGAATTCTTTATAAAAGATGTTTTGTATGCAGAGAGATTACATGCCAGAAATGCAAAATGAAGTACAAAATAAGCCAAATAATGGTGAACGTCCTAAATGTAGAAAATAATATATAATGCATGATACTTTAAATCTCATTAAAAACAGAAGCATATGTAACTTCCTAGCAACCAAACCTCCAGAGTCTCCCTGGAAAGATGTTCCTTCTCTAAGGGCTCCCTTGTATAAGTGCTTTAATAAATGAAGCACATACGGAAAGTATATCAGTGTTCCCTGTGTGCTGAATATTTCAGTATTCTCAAAAGCCTCATATGATTGTATAATTTCCTAATCTGATATAATCAACACAAAAACTCTACATTAAATTAATGTTCAAGATCTAATTTTAGCCAACAAGAACCATGACAACTACGCATAAAGCTGGTACTCCATCCTTAATTTCCCTTTTGCTCTACACTAAAAGCAGTGTCCCAATATGGTCTTAGAGAGCTCTATGCTGATTGAGATGCCATCTCCTGGCTGAGCTATCAAACCAAGTTGCAGACTTATTGTGGTTATTCAAGATGCTATAGTGACTGTTTCCTGGCCTAAATCCAGCCCTGGTAATTATAGTTAGATTTTGTAATTTCTCTTTCCACTTTCATCTCAATAGGGTATTCTTCCTTGCCGCCTGTCCTAGACTGCTGCGTAGTGTTAATGTGGGCTGTTAAACAGCTGCTGTGTTTCTCACTGCAAGTGGCTGCATTTCAGTGGTAGGTAAATGACTATGTCGTGCGGTGCCTTGAGAATTTGCAGGATAAAGGACGCTTACTGTTTTTATTTTACCACTTGGTGCCTGAGTTTTATTGGGGTCTTGCCTGGTAGGTATTTCTGTATGACATATGTATGTGTTTCAAGGCCAAAGAACGACAGGGCAAGCCAAAGAAGAAATAAGTGCCTTGATTCTTAATGTCCTAAATGTTGAGAATTTTATTTAGGACTATATATATTGGTCTGTCAATTTTTTAAAATTACATCTGCAATCCTAATCAATGGAACATAAAATATAACCCTGCATACAGATCCAATTTTTACTGTAAAAATCGTGGATTTCTGTGCATCGCCTTGCACCCATTTTACATACTAGCTCCCAAAATGACATATTCAGAACAGGGGCAGTGATTTTTTTTTTTATTTTTTTTTTAAGGCAAACACTATTTTTAAATGTTTTTTTTTTTAAAAAAAAAGCCTCGAAGAAGCAAAATCTGAAACTGAATAGATAATAAATTCTGTGATATATTTAAGTTTTATATAATAACCTCTGAGTCCGATATCAGCAAAATAATTATAAATGCATTTATAGTATGAGGCATTTCTGCTGAACTGCTAAGGCTTGTTCAAGTCAGGATACAATAACAATGGAATGGAGAAAATTCTCACATTCATAAACATGTGAGATTTTACTGGCATTCTGTTTGGTCCCTTAGACATCACACAATGTCAGTGCTACTGCATTGGACATTTCTGTTGACATCTTACCAGGCTCATGGGTCCTTTAAATATGATATGAGGGCAATGGGACTATTAAGATTTTGTCAGCACATGTTATTGTCTTTGCAGATACAGTAATAGCTCTTTGAAAACTACATATTCTGTGTGTGAAGATCCCTTTCTGAAGATAAATGACTCAGGTTTTTGTTGTAATAGCAAAACAAACCTATATAACTAGAAGCTGGCATTTAAATTGTCAAATCCAGATTCTCGTAATTATAAACCTGAAATCTTGTTTTATCTGTTGTTGCCAATTGAAAGGAACAGTTTAGCTGACAAATGCTTTTTTTCTTTAAGGCAATTAATTCATACTAACAGCAAATATGCCGCATCATTCTTCACTCTGATGTGAATTAAAATGGCCAAACTAGAAGCTCCTAGAAGTCCAACTTATATTGGGACGACGACGAACCTTTAGCACTGCAATCCATTCAGACCAGAGCATGATGTTCATTTTGTCTTTAAACCTTCCAGCTTGCTACAAGTAGCTATTCTTTAACAACATAGCCTTCAGCTGTTTTTGTATTAGAAACTGCAGTTGCTCAGTACAGACAATGAATTTTTGTTTCATCAGTTCCTATCCTTAGCCTACATTTTGACAGGTCTTTGTTGTAAGTGTATGTGTCGCATATTTATCTCACTCTTTCACTAAATGCATTTAAAATTTTGACTTGGCTTATGGATGTTTGCTCTCGGTGTTAGTGTAATGTCCATACATCTAATTGATAAGTTATAATGCATTTTTTGTAGCTTTAACCAGTCATTTAAAATAAATAAGATCATAATTATCAGTTTCCATTTACCCATTTATTAAATAACAATGTTCACACTGAGCAGTTTGATTTTGTGTTACAATAAGGCAGTCTCTACATGATGACAGATGGTGTTTCATTTTGCCGACGCTGTGCTAAAGTGCTGTGAGTTATGATGTGTTTGATTTTATTAGAGATCAGATTTAACACATGCATGCTACATAACTGCAATAGCATTCCCATTTCTCATCTGTAGGAGAAAATGAAACTGTGATGAAATGTAATATACTCACCCTCAGGCAGAACTAGTGGGATTGGGAATTGCAACATAATAAATCTAATGGATATTGCACTACAGGACACTAGAAATTTACTGTTATTATGTTCAGGGAAGGAACTTGGTTTTGTAAAACTCACTCTTATTTCACTGGCATCAGTGCAATTTCACATTATTTAACCATTATATCCCAACAGTTTACTGCATTGAGAAAGTAACCTAAGCTCAGAGGAACAGAGGAGTAAAAGAGCCCAAAAGGGAAAATACAAATTCTGAATAACAAAATGACTGAAATTATTAGATGCAAATTACTGCCTGACAAAACAGTTATAGTATAGTTAATAATGTCTTATTGTGATATGCATGTTTAAACTCCATTTATCATTTATAACAATAGGCCATTAAATATAAATATTACATATTCATAACATTTAAAATACCCAGTTTATTTAATCAAAGACCTTTTGTACTTGAACTCTATTCAAGTTTAACAAGTAGCAAGAGATAATATTTATTTTTATGTGACCTTGGAATATGTGCTTCTTTAAATGTTTACATTTCTACTGACAGTCAGAAGGCACTCTGCTTGATCCGTTCTAGCACGTCTGTCAAAAAGGCTTTCCTAGAGCACACAATTTTAGGTATACCTAATCTACTTTAAGGAGCCAGGGATCCTAATTAGAAGTGCATCATGGTAATTCCATCAAGAAAAAGGAAGAGGTATTCTAGTTTAATCATAAGCTAAGAGGTGAATAGGTTTGGCATATTGTAATAGTGTATTGAGTAAGTCAGTTTCTCAGTCTGAAACGCATCTGAACGTTCCTGGGTGTACCTGTTTGCTCACACAAAACTCAACTTATTTTTCTAAAGCATGAGTACACAGGATATTCAATTTCCCTTTTATATGCTGGTAGAAGAGTATGTTTTCAGAGGCCTTTAAAAATTTAAACATTTTTTTAAAGGCTGTATATACCCAGAGTGCAACTCCAGCACTTTGTTTTCCAAGATGACATTGGTCCTGTTAACTAGAAATGGTCTAAGTGAACTGAATTTTTTCCTGTATATGCTAACTTTTAACCCTTAATTTCTTAGGAAATGCAGTACTTGCATTCTATTTCAGAAAAAAAAAGTGCTTTTAAATCTCAGAATCTTAGAACCTGTGTCCTGACTGAAATACCAATCCTTGTCATAAAAGAGTTCACTTGGAGGACTGCAGTTAGCTCCCTTGTCCCTTGAGAAGCAGCAGAATGCATCTACTGTGGAAAGTAAAGCCAAAGCTTTCAAGAGTACCTGTTAGTTTGGGATAGCTCTAGTCGTATATTAAATAGTGTTAAGACACTTTATTAAGTTCACCTGTTGTTTGTTAATGCTTAGCATTCTGCCTATAATCACATGAGTTGTTGTGAACCGAAGCTGTCAGCGACAACTGCATTTTTTGGGCCTGATTGCTTAGACTT
Source organism: Mycteria americana (assembly GCF_035582795.1). Taxonomy (NCBI): domain Eukaryota; kingdom Metazoa; phylum Chordata; class Aves; order Ciconiiformes; family Ciconiidae; genus Mycteria; species Mycteria americana. The sequence goes on from NC_134372.1 coordinate 32,176,574, forward strand.
AGTCGTGGGGAACGTTGAGCAGCCCTTTTGTGGAAAAGGTAATAAATCACATCAGGTTTAAAGTAAGTATCACACGGCAGGGTGTAGGGAACTAACACACTGGTAACTAGAAATGCTATAGCAGTGCTTGAGCTAATTTGAAAGGTGCAGTGCACACCAAGGCAGCCGTGTTGCTGTTGGGTCACAAGGTGATACTGCTTCATGTTACGCTGGTGCTCTGTATATACATATGGATTTGCTACGGGGTATCTAGTGGGAGACAGGTAGATAGGCTCTCTGATTCCAAATGTCTTAATATGACACAGAATAATCAGCTTACACATTTTAGTAGAACCGCTTATTTTGAGAAGTAGAGTTAATTTCTTCAAATGAAGAAACAAGCAGGATGTGGTACTTCACTTGTAAGTACAGCCGAAGGCGATGATATAGCTGCCAGTTATTGTTCTCATGTTGCAAGGGAGGCCAGAGAAAAGTCAGTGTGATCAACAATTCCAACTTGGCACCGCAGGCTTAAAAATATGTATATTCATGTGTTTTATTAGTTTTTCTCATAAGAATCACAAATATGAGTAAACATGCTCTTTTAAAAGCCTGGCGGTGAGGTACAGAAAGGGTACATTATTTCTTTAGGTTTTTTTATATATCAGTGCTATCAGCTTGGTGACAGGGTGTTTTGTATACTTCTTGCACAGTGTTGTCCCCATACTTGTTTATAGCTCCTAGATGCTACAGTATCGAAGATGCTTTAATTTCTATAGGATAATTATGTCCTTTATGATATATTTGGCTTCTATTATTCTGTCACTTTCCGTTACTCCTTTTAAGGAAAAATACTTAGCATAAGATGATTTTATAGTTTGACAACTAAAATTAGAAGCTATTTTCAGTTTGTTTAGTGCAATTTAGCATTGATATAAAATTGTCTGCCAATGTATTCTTGGAAAGATATATATGTATATATAAAAAAATACTTTCCCAAATTTCATATCCCAAGTATTTCTACTATTTGCAAAGAGTAAGCGCAAATAATGTGCTCCTAAAGGGTCAGTCTATAGGATTTTGTTAATTTGTTGCTTCTGCTCTGAAGAAAAGTGATGAAAGCAGTTGTAAAAAAACTAGGTGTGTAAGAGGATTAACACTCTATATGGAATATGCTCTTAACCACTCTTTTACCTTTCAACCATAGGATGGTAATCTCTCTGTCAGTAGTGCTCCTTTGGTTGCATGAGTGGAAACAGCGACAGTAAATCACATCTATAGCTACGAATTAATGAGTAGTCCTACAAAATACTCATTTTCTGTCAGGTGCACTGTAAACATAGTCTGTCATGCGCTCTGTTGAGAGGAGCTCAATTATAATGTTAAATTTTTTGTTTGACCAGCAGTTGAATATGTTAAGTGCTGGCAGTTAAAATACTGTATCGTATACTGCTACTGAAATGATGGTGATACAAATTTGGGTGATGTCAAGAAATTGAAGCAAGACCAGACTCAAATCTTAAAATCAGTTTGGATTTCCATCCCCATCTATAACTGATAGTCTAGGTGTATAAATTGATTTAAAGCTGAAAGTTAAAATATACGGGGAAAATATTGTCCTCCGTCAATTTCAAAATCAAGTTGCACCTCAAGTGACTTGTCTTTCTGAGCTTTTAGCTATTGCCAGGCACCTAGCAATGCAGCTCTCCCACTACAAATCCCTAGGGCAGACAGGCAAAGCTGGTAGAAGTTACTGTTTGCTTCTGTGCCTCTTAGTCCTGGCTATCAAGTCTGACTCTTACCTGTTCCTCTTCTAGACAATGTTAAGTGGGAATCTCAGTCTCAGGAGTGATGGGGTCTGAACACTGATGTCTGTTTTCTTTTTGTCTTTTTTCTTTTCTTTTTTTTTTCTGTGGCAAGTCCACAAGGCAGAGAGCATTGTACCAGCTCCTATTCTATCACTTCGTGTGATTCTGCTTGCAGTTAATTTATGTATTGGTATTATTATGGCTAATGCAAGTCACACTGTCATTACAAGATCACAAGTAGTTAAAGAACTTTTCTTTCACACCATGTGGGCAGCATCCATTGAACAGGTGAAAGTGTATGAAGCTTGATGAGTTTCACAGGGATCCATAGTGCCAGCCTCCCTCTAAACCAGTTCATGATGAGAGAATTTAAGGATAAAATCCTGTTGTGTCACTATTATGGCAACGTGGATATTGGTTCTAAGGTTTAAGAAGGAGTTTTGCAAAGGCAAAGCATTGGAAACAATTTTGGGTAGGTGCTGTAGGGGCCTTGAATGTAAGATCCAAAACTTTGTAATCTTTTTTTTTAATAAACTTGCATTTCTAATGTGAAAAGCAACTACAACAAACAGTTATTTCTTTCAGTTATGCTGGGTATTTAACTCCTTCCTTCCCACCCTCCCTTAGATCTGGAGGAACTAAAGTGCTATCAGAATAAGAAGATCTCTGGCTGTAAACACAGGCTATGGCTTGAAGTGGCTTCTGATGTCAGAAGGGTCTCTCTTATTTCAAATACCTGTTTCAGTGTCATGTGTTACTTACAAGGGTACCTCCTTATTTTTTGTGGCATCGATTGGCTTCCATGACCTGAAATAAGTAATATCTCTGAGGATGCTATTTTAGATCCTCCATGTATTGCACTCCTTTTGGTTTCCTCAACAATGCTACAGAAAATGAATTGTTAAAAAAAAAGTAAAAAAAAAAAAGGGGGGGAGGTATTCAGTAGAACATCAGCTTTTGAGTCAAAGATCAATATATTATGCCCATGGTTATATTTTTATCTTCAATAACCTACATTAAACTTTTTCTGTTGGTTCTTAGGCAAAAAAAAAAAAAAAAAATCCAGCATATACTTCACTGCTGGAGCTTGTTCTTTAATTTAATTAAACTTTATTGTTGCATTTCCTGCCCTCCATCCTCTTTCTCATTCAATATACTTCCCACTATCCCTTTCATTGAAATTACTTCCTTCTTTTGTCAGAAACTCTCCGAACACTTCTTCAAAGGTGGAAAAATAAAGGATTTTTATCAGCAATTTTAAAATGTTTTCTGTGTTGTATTCATTGTATTGAGAGTCACAGCAGTGACTGAAAACCAAAAAGCCCAGTAATGGTTATTATTGCCTATACAGGACTGAAACTTGACAGGGAATCTGGGTAATGCCCTCACAATACCAAGCACTGATATTTTATTCCTTTTGTGTTTTGTACAGATCTCATCCCTACCACTGCATACAAAAGAGAGTCTCTGAAAAGGTGTCCTATTTATGAAGAAATGGATAGCCTCTACTTGAGAGGGTTTTTTCTTCCTTTTTTCAACTTTTAATTGCAGATGAAGTAAAAGCACTCTAAATTGAATCTGATTTGCATGAAATTGTGCAGGCATGCCGGTCATGGTAGCAAGGTAGCAACTCTCTATTAACATGAACATTGGCAATGTTCGTTCTTTACCAAGGTGTTCCTGGAAAAAAATACAAGAGCCCTCCAGTGGCCAAAATAATACCCTGAAACTTGGTGGTGTTTAACCAAAGCCTGTCTAAGCTCTTGATAAGCTTCTGGTACTTAAGCAGGCTGTGTGCTGTGACCTAAGTTTATCACACTGCTTCTCTTATCTTTCATTGTTAGCCTTTGCTTCCTTATTTTGTTCACCTGCTCTTCTCATCTTTCACTTAGATTGATGTCTCTTCAAGAATAAACCTTATTTTCATTAGACATGTATTGTCCTTGCTCCAGTAGGGCTTCAGTTCCAGTATAAGGACTATCACTGATCCTTTAATACAAATGCCAAAGTTATGTCATATCTTATTTTAGTGATACTGGAACTGTGTGTTATATGGATCGTATTGTAATGTCAGCCTTTCTGTTCTTGAATTAGAATATTATTTCTCTACTTTTTAAAAAGGAGGTGCTGATTGTGGAACAAACACAACTCATCTGTGTAAAGCTGTTAGGTTAAGTTATCTGAGTTTTGGCCTGTGATTTCTTTAAGATCAGGAATGTGCCTCTCAGGTTTTTTTCTAGAATATTTTGGGTTATTTTAGGAATAAACTCTCAGGTTTTATTCTAGAATAAAATACTGCTAAAAATATTACCTAGTATGTATTACAAATATACTTGTTTTCCTAATGGGGAATAAGACCTGATAGAAAAAATGCCTTCAAATTTCTGGAAAGGTTTTGATTGAAGAAATCAAATATTTACAGTAGGAATTCACACAATGACAAAAGATAACTCTGTTCAGTTGTGGGTCATTGCCTGTATAGCAGCATGTAAAGGCACTTCTTAGCTTCATAAAAACTAATCAAGTGCATGTGTTTAATTTATAGCAAAGTGAAAAAGACACTACTGATGTTTACCTTTGTAGTATGGCTCATCTAGTAGCCCATGCTGAAATTATCATTCTCTCACCTCTTCCTGCAGTGAAAATGCACAGCAGGCAAACAATATTGACTCTTTAAATGTCCAAAAGGCATCTGTGTTATGAATAAGTTTCCAATGTGTGGCCAACATGGAACTGCTGAAACTAATTTCAAACCAGAACAGAAGACATATGTGTCTTTCCTTTAGGTAAACTACTTGACTTCCAAAAAGAATAACAATATTGCTTCATATTGTGAGCTTTCCCTACATTCCTTTACTGGAGAGAACTGTTAAGTAGCTGTTCTTTGCCTTTTAGCCATTCTCCATATGCAATATGCCTAGGAAAGCAATTACGCTCTTTGTTTAGCATATTTCACTCATTGCGAGACACTCATGATGATCTCTACAAATAAATAATATCAGTCAGATAGAAAAGCTTTTGATTTAGTGGCAAGTTTGTAAAATCCTATAGTGCGTGTGTTAAATACAGTAGGAAACGCAGGTGACCTATTTGGCAATACTCTTAGAAAGATAAAAGTCAGTACATCTTTTCTATTTAAAATGCAAGGAACATATTTGTCCAAGAAACACTGAATTTGAGGAGTGTGGTAGATGCATACAATCAAGCAAATCTCTTTGTAGCTTTTTCTAGCAACCACTCAATATAAGAAGTTGTACAACCACCTCTGAGATCTGTCTATAAGCTCATTTATGGGGTTATATGTACACGCCCCTGTATTTCATGCATGTGATCACCACTCAGCAAAGAGATGCTTGGATTTTAGTAGGCTGTTCTATGAAAGTGTTGGTTTATTAATGGTAAAACCAGCAACAAAATGCAAAAACTTAAAAGACAAATGAGAAATTCTTAGGGGAAGAAAATGTGACTTAGAGTCCAATAAGTACATTTGAATACTACAGGCAGTTCCAGTCTTCACAACCTAAAAGACTGTGGCAGAAATGGAAAATACACAAAGAAGTATGAGAAACATAATCAAAGGATTAAAACAACGTCTATACAAATAACAAGCTTCTGTACAAAAGAGTGAGTTGAGGACTTTAAGCTGGAGAAAGATGAGCAAAATAGATTTAACAGTTGTATTAAATTATGGGTGGCTCGGAGAAAGCAAATAATTACTGTCAACTAGGTGGCTGAAAAACTATTTGGAGCTGGAGTCACATCTTCATGCCTTGTTCCACACATTATACTAAAAGTTAGATTAATTTAAAAAGTTACTGGATGCATTCATGTGTCTACTAAACACCAAGAAGCAGGTGAGTTGCAAAATGCTGGAAGTTTTGAGAACATACAGGGGAATTATTACTATCTAATTGCCCTACTCTTTGCTTTACGGCAATCACCAAGACTGATTGGGAGGCTTAGTAGACTTTTGGTCTGATTTGATATGTCTGTTTTCACTAGTCAAATGACAGAAGCCTTTTTTTTCCATCTTGTTTCTAATGCTCTTTGAAAGAAGAGATTTGTTAGTTGAGAGCCAGTTTCCACAAATCTCGCTATCTACTGCAGTAGCTACTTAAATTGATGATGTCTTGGTTTGTTTTTAAAAAAAAAAAAAAAGCCTGTGCTTTTGCTCTGTTTTCCTCCTATTTTTACTTTACCATGGTAGACTTTTGTATCAGTCAGCCCCTGCCTGTTTTTTTAATACCAACTGTTCACTCATAAACTTGAATCTTTCTCCTGTCAGTTATGACCTTGCTTCCCTAATCCTGTGTCCTATGTATATTAAGGGACATATGATGGTGACTCTGTGTTACAGTAGTCACAGTATGTTAAAGTCCCCATCAGTGTCAAAGTGGTATTCTTGTAAAACCTTTTTAATAACATCTCTATATAAAGACAATAAAAATAATAGTTTATGGCAGTTATGCCAACTTTTACCTTCTGATTTGGGCAAAAATGATCTTGTAAAAACTTACACAAAAAAAAGAGTTTCTAAAATATTTATTTTAAATCTTCACCTATAGCAGATAAATGTACAGAAAGGGCTAGTTGTTAGCAACATTAATTTAGTTCTAGAATGTACAAGAGCAATTGCTAATGATCCAGACTGCTTTTCACTTAGGTTTCACTGTATATTATTTTCTACTAATTCAGAAGAGTCTGGGTGGGTTATAGAAACATGGACTTACAGGTTTGGAACAGAGTGCAGATCCACCTTGTTTAGAATTGTGTCAGAGACTAATACCAGATGTTCCAGAGCAAGACATAAATCCTATAATGTATTTAATTTCTTCAAAATCCTAATAGTTGCTTCAGTAATGTTAAGGTAAAATTACTTTGCAAAACTTAGATGTGATAATCTATTGACATCATAACATGTGACAATACTGTTAACATTTTACATTAGAATGCAAATTTGATTGAGCTAGGAATATAATTCCTTTGGAGTATCTCTTGGAGTTGGAAATGAAAGCCTTGGAGAATGTTAACAGCAGCATTGGAGTTGACACGAATGTGGAAAGGAATGCAAAAGTGTTGCCTTTATCTTAATTTCTACATGGACGCTTCTGAAACTTTTTCTGCCATGCCTGTAATTATCGCTTTGGCTGATTTTATTTCCTATTCTACAGTAATCAGCTAAAATAATTATTTAAATTGTGACAATTACTGTAGAATACTGTAGCGTTCTTTTTCAGCTATGTAATTGTGAAATCCTGTAAGCACCAAATGTTCCCTGTGATCAATATGCCAGTCCTGTGTTCAGTGTTTTCCACATCCTATTGATACCCAAGAGGAATTCCACTAGCAGAAAGTTGTGCCAATTAGTATTTTGGGTTTTTTTTTTTCCCCCCAAAACATTATTTGAATTAAAAAAATAATTTTACCCTTATTAGATCCAAGATGTTTTTCTTTATTGTTCTATGAGACTTATGTGCTGAATAGCGATGTCTGGTTTAGGTTTCTTTGTGTTATTGTCTATAGCCTTGTTTGTAAGTATTTCATGATTTTGTCATCCTGAATGTATTTAAAAATATTACTATTGTATTGCATTTAACTTTTGTGTCTGTGCATAAAGTGAAAGTCAGGAGAAAAGCAGGGAATTCCCCTGGCTCTCTAACTGCATTTGAATTTAATTTGCCCCTTTCATCGCCTCTTTGTCTTCTCTATTTAAATTTCAAGCCTTTTGGAATGGATTCTCCTACATACTTCGTTTGTAATGTGCCTAACACCATTGTCAAATGACCCTTAGTCTTTTCAGTAATAAACAAGATTTATAATAACATGAGTTTAAAGATAATCTGGAGACACAAAAGCCCTAATTATGCAAGGGGGGGTTGGCAGTTGGAAACATCTTTTTTTTTTTTTTCCCCTAAAACATTTAATTTCTGTGCAAAAAGAGTAGCATTAGTTTCAGATATTAATCTTCAATTGTATGTGAGTTTCTGGATTTGTTACTACGCAGTAAGAAAGATAAAGATGCACAAATATTGATTGTGAAGTTATAATTGTTTCTCTGATATCTCTTAGCAATGTCATATTAGTTCAGCTGAAGAGACATCTAAGACCCCGAATAAAGGTAGATACATTTTGTGGGGTAGCTAAAGAAATTGAACTTTATATTCTTGGGACACAGATGCTGAGGAAGTCACTAATCAACCACTGGACTTTTGGTAACCTGTGAAAACCTAACCAACATTTATGTCTTGTGAAAAGCCTACTGACAAAAACCAGTGTTGTTGTGTGGATGACAACTTTCTATGGAATTTTGATCAAATCCACATCTCTTTTGTTGGCTTTCTACTGTATCGTACATTTTAGGTAATACAAACCAAGACAGCTTTAAGAAACAGGTCTGCCCTGTCCGTCTTCAGAGATGGATGCCTTTAGTAGTGTTTATATTCATCACTCATGCATTTTGGTGGGGGGTTTTTGTTTTGTTTTTTAAGGTCACATTTGAGTTTTACTGATGTTAATTCTGAATTAATGAAACTAGTAATTTTCTATTGCTATTCCATAATACCCTACATTGCCTCTCTTTGCTTGAAATTTCATATCTGATGTTCTTAATGTTAAGGTCAATTTTATTGATTCTTTGGATCTATTCTTCCATTGCATTTTTACTAGGCACATACAGAGAGGGTAACTAATCTTAATATCTTGTGTTCACAACTCTTTTTAGCATGAAATCGGTAACTGACATATTAATTATAATAATCTGTTAAATATACTTTACCTACATGTTAATTATAGCAGACCATTCTCATTTATTTCTCTGGGTAGGCTATTAATTCAACCCAGATGGTACAGCTTTTTCAGACTGTAACACTTAGTGTTAACGGAATAAATCATGTTGCCAAGATACAGGAGCAAAAATGTTATCACATCTGAATAGGTTTTAAAATGATATAACCGTGAAAGAAACTTACCTTTTAATCAGGGAAGAAGCTTAGTTAGAGCAGGGTCAGTAACCCAGGCCTGCTTTGTAAGACAGGAGGCATTACTTGGAAGTACAGGAATTTCTATTGTGTTCCAGAATATCAAACATTTTGGGAAAATACCTTTTTTCCCTGCCTAAATTAAGCAACCTAAAAGACATGATGTAAAATAATCATCTCATTTTACTTGATAAAGTATTAAGTGAGTACTGTTAAAAAACGTCACGCTCTTCAGCAGAAGTAATTAGAATGCCATGTTTACTGTTTGCAATCCCTGTTTAAAGGAAAGGAATTGAACTACTGCACTAAGTGTAAATAATATGCAAAAATTCTTCCCCCCTCACCTTTAATTAAGACAGATTTTGATATCAGTTCCTTCCTCTTCCACCTTTCCCCCGTTAGTGTGCTCAATATGCAGTTCTCTGCTGGCTATAAAGAGTAGGATTTTTACTTTGATGTGAAACACGTTTTAGGTGACACATTACTTCTTGAATACCTCATTTTTTAAATCAGTCTCCCCTCCTACACACATTCACACACGCCTCCACCATGTTTACTTGCACAGTATCTTGTGATTTTGTTTTTTACTCTCATTGGACATATTCTAGAGACATAAGCTGGATCATATTTGGGTATTTCAAAGCCCACCACTTCATCTAGATGAATGAATCAAGATAATCCTTTATAAAATAAGATTAATGTTGCCTTTAGCTTCTTTTTTACCATGTAGAATAAACAGTTTTTGAATGATGGACACGGAGTTTTCCATTACAAAAACCTAGGTAACCTAGTTAGACTGAACATGCACTCTTTCTAAGTGTAGAGAAACAGACTGTTCTCATTTTCTTACTCTGTTACAAGAACTAAATGGAATTATAATACCTTTAAGTGTATTATCTGCTCACATCCAGAAAGAAAATTAGGAACTTGAGAAAAACTGAAACTTATGTAACAAAATCTTCTTGGTATCTAGGCGTATTTTCTGAAACACTCTACTAGCATGGTGGAATAAAACAGAATGTTTTTTCAATCTTTTCAGAAATATTCGATGTAAAAGTTATACTTTGGGAGGAATTTATGTAGGGCAATTAACTGCTAGCAATTATTGTGTGAACCTTTCTAGGCAGTATGAGTTTCATGGTTCAGTAATACCTTTGGGACACATGGTAGAGATACTAATTCAACAGTCAAGAATAAGTAAGGTAAAAAAATACCTAAAGTACTGCTAATTCTTTGATAATTTCAAATAATCTAATTTGTGTATTTTGGAAGCAAGAAAGTAAACCTTGGCTATGACTCGAGACACAGCTCTGTATGAGTTATACCTCTTTCCTACCATGAAAAAGGGATCAATAGTTGATGTTTTATTTTCTCCAGCATGAACCTTTAGTCTGGACTCCATAATCAGCTACCATATTGCTCTACTTCTATTTTTTTTTTCTAGTATTAGAAAGTGTACATTTTAAACTCTGAATCATAGTTACCAACCATATAAAATGGTTCTGTTTGCTAATTGCTGTTTAAACATGCTGTTAATTGCTTTCCTCGTTGGGAGTCTAGGCTCTGGCAGTTCATCTCTTGGAATTAATCTGTTTCATTAGGAGCAGGTAAAAAGATACTTGAGTCCCAGTCTTAGGGATTTAAAGGAATACAAAAAATAGTCCCAGATTGTTTTGTAGACTTGAGAGAACTGTAAGAGTAATTTTCATAATAATTTTGCCTCTCTGGCTGTCTTGGACAAAGTGGGGTGAAATTATCAAAATATAATATTCACTGAGTACAATTTGGTCCCCCAACCCCTATATTTAAGCCACTGAGAGAAACAATTGAAAAGTTTCCTAAGTGCCAGATTTGTAGAGCTACCAAAGGCACACTATTAACCCACAGCAGGAATTAGCATAATATACAGTCCTCTTGATACCCCCATTAAGCTTATTGGGCCAAATTCCACTTCTTTTCTTCCTATACAACAGCTGTGGGAAAGACCTATGGGCTGAAATTGGCCCGCTGAGTACAGTGCTAGCCCCCGATTTGAAAGGAATGTGCCTGAAAAGAGAATTAAAAAACCCAACAAAGCCAAAGCATAATCTAAAACATATGAATTACAACTAGGAAATGTTTCTAAACTAACTATCAATAAGAACTACAAAAACACTACATGGTTACGAGTAGCTTTTAGCTAGGGAATGTAAAATCTTAAATGGCACAGATAACGTCAATCTGAATTACCGTTTTCAGAATGACACAGATGTTAGGAGAAGGAAGCATAAATGGAAATTAAAGAGAAACAAATTCAGAACAGATGTCAGGAAGCATTTTTTTCATGCCGAGAATCACAAACGTGTGGAATGGCCTACCAGGCAAGATTGTTAAGGCAAAAGCACAGGGGACATTCAAGAACTGATCAGATGGCATCATAGGGGAATTGAGTAGTAAAAAAGGAAATGAGCATGCATAAGGCAAATGGTTTTAATTTAATCCCAAACAATGTCCATGTTCTTACGTTATTAATGCTTGCATATTTACCTTGGATAAACACACAGAATTCCTACATTAAAAAAATGCACAAAATAGCCTCTTTCTGATAATAAAATCAAGACAAATTTGTCATCTTTCCTGTAATGTCTTTAAAAATTGTGTATATAACAAATTTTTTCTGGTACAATTTCTCTCTGTATTCCATATTGGTCATCTGTAGATGTTAGCCATGCAGTCATAGGGGAACTTATGAATAACTTTAGAATATATTTCTTGGGAATGGCATCTTGTTGATGTTGTCACTTATCTTTTTAGGATGCTTGTCCCCCTGAGCTCTATTTTCTCACAATGTACAGGTGGAAAAGATGATGTATTTCATCTTATCTTTTGGGAAGAAGCAGATGTATACTGCTCAAAGCCCCAGTCCCACAACACTTATTCATGTAACTTTGTGTTTTGTCTGCTCTGTTAATTTCCGTGGGGCTCTTTGTGTGCCCAGTTGTTTGCAGGATAGGGTTCAAACTCTTTATGTGACTCTTGTAGGAATCATGGTTTCCGCTATAGACTTGATATTTCAGTGTAGAGAACTTTGAGCCTCAAATGTGCAAAGATACAGAAAGTAGAGATCCCAAAAGCCAGATCCAGCTTCTGAATGTCAAATCAATATTTTGCATCATCACTCTTTACTGGGTTGAGTCCAATGGCAAATAAAGGAAAGATGAAAATAGAAAGTGGCTCTGAGTCATGTTTATGGATCCCGTTTGTTACCTTACTGAGCACTGAAAGTAGCTCTGGAAGCTCCTGTAATCTCATTGTTTGCAGCTTATAGCATAAGCAGAATGAGCAAAATGCTTATTTTTATTACTCTGTCCATTTCTCTTCTGCTTCCCTGATGTTCTCACTGTCTTTCTCGTCCCACTTACCATATAGCTGCTGCACCAGGGGAATTCTTGAGAAGAGGGCTATAGAGGACACTAATAGGACACTAATGGGCATCTCTAGGAGCTTGGAACTAAGTACCTATGACGATTAGTTCCTTTCATGCTAAATGCAAACTTGGCTTAGAAGTTTGTTTCTTGGATATAGAAGTTGGCTCATATGCATAATAATATCATTAAAATTCAGTGTAATGTGTTGTGGTTTTTTCCTCCCAACAGTGTTGCTACAATAGGCTAAAAAGAACAAATCTAGTAAACGATGATGAAAAGATAAAGGGAGGTATTTTGTAGATTTCAGAGAACCACATCCTCATTGTGTGTAAATCGTCACAGCCCTATTGAAAACAATGGCAACTGAAGTAAATAACATTCTGTTGCTTTCCTACTGGCTAGGTGGTGTTTTACTGTCTGTTGTAACATTATTGTTTGTGTTATCAGCATTTTAATTTTGCAGACAGAAATGTAATGGAATCCAACTGGTGGCTAATTTAGTTTATGCCTTCCACTTAATGTTAGCTTCTAGTCTTATAAGTCCCTGACTTGTAAAGTAAATTAATCAATTAAACGTCGATTTTATGTACCACTTCCCTTTAAACTGTTCTTAGATAATATTTGATCAGTATATATTTAAAACTCCTAGCGTTTAAGCAAATCATCACCTCATCATTTAGGTGCAGACACAGAAAACTAAACAATACAGTGTTAACTTAGCTGTTGTAGGCTGAAAATGCTGTCAAGGCTTATCTTTGTTTAATGTGCTTTTGACATAAAACCAGTTCACTAAGTCGCATACTGAGAAATTCAATAGCAGAATGAGCTTAGTGATTTATTAAAATCATGTGTAAATCTCATAGTCATATACTATGTATAGATTAGGAACTCCATAGAAAAAGGAAGACATCTCTAAGAAAATAAAGCGATAGAGCCATGAGTTGCTTTCGAAGGTTCTGGAGTTTTAATCATAACCTCATGTTGATATTCTATTTCCATTGTGCTTGGAAGCAAGTTGCTGTTTTAAAATTGTATTTCTCTTTCACTGTCAGTGTCTGAAACTGAATTACAATGATCCACAGCAACATTTTCTTAATTATGTTACTATCAGTTAATTAACACTTGTACAATGCATACCAGGCATAGATTAGAAAGAGAATGAAGACATGTCCCATGTCAAGGAGAACAGGCTGGGATTTTACAAATGAAGAGGTCTAATGGAGTTCAGCATCAGTTCCCTTTGACTTTCAATGAGAACTTGATACCTGCTTTCTCTAGCATGCTTTGAAAATCCCAGCTATAGAGTGAAGGGGCCAATCCTACAGCACTTCTCAGGATACTGAATATGGCATGTAGTCTCAAAAGGCTGCACTGGATCGAAAGACTGCACTGCACAAATTTGGTAGTGATTTTACAAAACTGAACCATAAGACCAGATACATCAGAAATGAGGCAAACTTATTAACAGTATTGAATGCAAGCATCAACATACACCAAATTCTTTGATATGTTTTTGTTGTATCATTAGTTGCAACAAACTTTTATGCAAGATCTTTATAAAGTCTTCTCAAAAATTTCTGTTAATTGATAGTTGCACAAAAAACCTCTAAAAACCTCACCCCTTATTAATTCTTTATTTCTTTTCTATGGGTAAGACTGATACTGGCAACATTAGAATCTGTAAGATAACACCTTGTTCAAGATGTAAGAAGCCTATTATTTTTGAGATAATAGGAATAATGGGCTAAACTTCTCTGAGCTACATCTTGCCAAAGACACATGCCAGGATGATTTTGAAGTCCATTTCAGAAATAGTATGTGTTATATACACTTATTCCATAATGTCTAGCTGGCATGTTAGAGGCAACATAATTTTTATTTGTTTGAAAGTACCCTCAATTCTAAACCAGTTCTATTTCCATTATTTTGAACACAAAAGAATACATTCCTAGATGAGTAGTAAGATATTTTAAATAATGGAATACAATTGCATTGGCACTGTGTTGTCCTGTTATTTATTACTCTACTAGATTATCTACAACTGAAGACATCCAGTTTATAATGAGGTATCTGATGATTTATTTTTGCAAAAAATATTAGCTTTATTATTTATTAATTCTAGCAGTATTCCTCCGTGTATACTCCATAAATATTAACATATCTGATGTCTCATAAAGATATGATGAAAATAGCATTATGCTTGATGCATGGGGAAGCTTTGACATCTCATTTTTATGTAGTTGATGTTCTATAGCTTATAGTATCAAGAAGCTCAATTAATTAAGAACTTGTGTCAAAAAAAATAGTGCTAGTGTAAGGATATTTGGAGACTTGCATTTGGATTAAAACCACTGTTTAGCCATGAACATTATCACAGAGGTTGTAAGGTGGAAGAGTGCATTTTGTTCGTTTGTGGAAGACTAAATAAATTACAAAATTGCTTTTAAATTATTGTGTTGCTCAACAAACACCCATATAAAAATATTGAGAGCTATATGAGGATATTGTGATATGTCCTCACAGGAGATCTCAAGTTGTTCTCTTAAAAATAATATTTATGCTGGATATTATTTTAAGTAATATCAAAACAGTACCACTATCTACATTTACTGTTAAAAATAAGCCAGATACCTCATCATGATACTGTATGAATACAGCTGTTGTCTGAAACCCATCTGGAATATGAGGTTTATCAGAAGATTATTGTTCAAGGCTGGTTTATCTCAAAACCCCCAAACCCTTTACATTTGTGCTGACATAGTCTTTTGTACAGTCTGATGTAGAGAGATTTCCTTTAAGCTTGTTGTATATTTGGTGTTAATTAAGAACATGACAATCACTTTTGTTTTGATATATATGATTAAATACAGTACTGTCTTTGTAAGTATTTCAAGGATAAATTTACAGATTGTTTCATTGTCGTTTCTCCCAGGTTTTCTCTTCAGATGGAAGAATTCATCTATCACATAAACATTTGTAAATGCACCATATTAACGCTGAGATCATGAAGACTTAGAAGAACTTGATGTTTATCTGTATTTCCCCAATTATAGGTAAGCTTGAAACACTCAAAGGGGCATTGTAGTGATTTAACAAATGCAAATTTGACATAGAATTAAATGACATAAATAATTTATAATATAAGTTGATATTTGCTTTGTATCTCTGAACAAACATTTTGTTTTTCCGAATAGCTTGATAGAGGTAAGCCAGCTAAATGTTCATATTCTGTGGGGAGGAGAAGGCAGAGTTCCTAGTTACAACTAGTTGACTGTGTGTGGGTGAAAAGTCCCAGCTGATAACTTGATAACAAGAGAACAATAGGAAAAAGGAGTAGCCTTATAGGTCATCTTCAAGGATCTGGTTGTAACTAAAGCCCATTATGTCACATATTCTGTAAAGCATTTAATGTCTTTATTTAGTTTTCTAGGAAATGTAAAGGGACCAGTAGTACTTTGGTGGGCTCTGCTTTTTTTTAATGTGTCATATAGTAGTTCCAGATGTGTCTGAAGCCAGTGTGAAATTGGTGGATTCAAGAAGGCTTACTTGAAAACCTTAGAAGTAAACAGAATGAACAAGTCTAAGGCACTTGCATTGCATTTGTAAAGGTTTATGCCAGTATGTTTGGTATTGATTGTGGCTTCTCTTATCCTATCTATTCTATTTTCATTAGAGAACAGGCTGTGACTTTGGCTTCTAGCCAGTATCTTTTGGCAGGACTGATATCATAGAGATGGTACGGCCATCGCACGCATCTTCATGTATACAGCATAGGAGAGGACTCTGACATTTGTATGCCATATTGGATAAACTGTGCTGAGTTTGCTTGCTACAACTGATATTAGCTCAACACAGCTGAATGTATTCTTTGCATTTCAACATGTTGTGGTATCAGGATCCCACTGATTCTATATTAGTATTGTTACCTATAGATTATTACATTAAAAATTATTATTGTTTTTTGTGACATAATACGAACGAGGCATTTAGCAATTCCTTAAAATTGTGGAATTACAAATAGTTTGGATTTGTTATGTATTTATTAGTACAAAAGGGAAAAGAATCTAAGTAGCATACACATATACAGTGTACACAAACATATATTTATATATGGTCCATACAAGATAATAAATTAGATAACTCCTGCATAGTTTAGATGACGTTTTAAAGCATGAAGCTCAAGTTGCGACACTATTCATTGAAGGAGTGCAGTGCAACCTTGAGGTGCGTTGGCTGGAGTGGAATAGCTCATTACTAATATGGGGCAGAATCCGTACATAAAAATCAAGCAAAGAAACCTGCATGTTTCCTAGGCATTATTGAGATGCCAATCAGAGTGCTGCATGTGTGTCTGGAATTCTAAATCATTTTCTGGATGCATTTATTCCATATTCTTGGTATAAAATACCTACAAATAAATTCTAGGGCTCTCCAAAGGCTTGTATGTATTTGCTACTGCTCACATATTTCTGAAATCTGTTGTCAGTCATTTGACAAAGACTCAATGTCAAATAACTGCCAGTTCACTAGCAGTTCAGACTATCACCTTCATTTTACTTCTTTCCTGGGAGGAAAAGCATTCTTGCAGGGTCTTTTTTTTCTGGAGGCAGCAGACTACAAAATCTTTTTCCTGCTGAACATTCATTTCTTGAAGGCCTGTGGATAGGGTTAAGGCCACTGCTGCAGAGACTCAAAGTTAACCCTAAGCAGGGAGTGTGGCACTTCCTTTTGTGAAGTAAAATTAAAAACTGAAAGCTACTTTGACCGTGATGCAGCTCCCCATTGGCATTTTTAATGCTAATAGAGCTTCATTTTGGTGCAGCTTACGCCAGCCTGAAGAGCTTGATGCAAAGCTCCTTATTCCTATAATTTTTATTTGTGTAAGTTCTGTGCTTTTGGGTCAAGTCAGAATTTTTGTAGATGCTATGTCCAGTAGACATATGTTACCTCAGGAAAAAACAAGCAAAGTGACAAAACTGCTTTGCATAACAGTGTGGCACAAAAGATGGAGGAAAGCAGGGCAAAGATGAATTGCATTGAAGAGATGTGTTTTTCCCCAGATCAGTATAAAGAAAGGATTGGTTTAATCCATTTTAAAAATAAGAAAGCTATAACAAAGCATAATATGAAACTGGAAGTATACTATATATTATAATAATGAGAATAGAAGAATTCTGGTGTGTGACATAACTAATACATCTGTATGTATATGTTTTCTATATTTTATGAGAGATTTATTTTATTCTAGTAATTTTGTAAAGTCTTTTTCAAATATTGTGACCTTGATTCATTATTCCTTGATTCTTGCATAGCATGCTGTTAGAACAATATAGAGTTGAATGATACAGGGGTGGATCAGACTCTGTTGAGATTTTGCACAGGTGCTCTTTATCTGTGCTTTCTCCAAACTGAAGGTTAAACTTGATGTGTTGTTTTAAGAGTGATGAACAGGAAATGTACCAACAGAATGGTATTAATATATGAAATGCATGAGTTACTTTAGAATGCATTTTGCTTGCTCTTCAAATGGTGTTACAGCCCTGCAATGATAAGTGTCTGGTTTTTTTTTCTATATAGCATTTTTTTGAGGTGAGAAACCAGAGACCGGTATGATTATCTTGGGCCTCAGAGAGAATTTGGCAGGAAATGTAAGTATAACTTAAATATCCAGTAGATATTTGTTAACTGTGATACTGTTGAGCACAAAATAAACTTGATTAATATGCATCTATCTAACCTTTTTAAGAATTGTGTATCAAAGGATAAAGCATTCACATTTTGTATAAAGTATGAGGCTGTAGCCATATCAACATCACTCTAGTTGCACTTCTGATCTTTCCTCTGAGTATCTCAGCTTTCCTTGGTGGTTAGCATCAAACTTTTCAAAAAGAGGTTATTAATATCCACATTTGAGTTTGTGAGAACTTTCACCTAAAATTCTATGTGTGTTATCTGATAGCAGAAATAGCCTGAAAAAAGAATGTTAGCTCTTTTAATATTTGAAGTATAAGAGTAGAATAGGATACAAAAAATAGCAATATACTGGGTGTATTTTGTGATGACTTACAATACAAATTAGAACAGACCTACTGGGTTCTATTTGGCACAAAATGGTAACATTACGCAAGAAGGCAGATATCATGTCTAAATATGGGCAGGGATAAATCTAGCCAAAAACCCAGTCATGGATGCAGATGTCCCTGCTGAAGTTTTTGCACCTGGGCCATTTGGTTTCCAAACTGACCTCATGACTGGCCACAATGGCTGCCTTCTCTTCAAGAGCCAAAAGAGGAAGAGGCTTAAGTGGGTCCATATGGCTCACAACAATCGACAGCAAAGATGCATTGCCAACTTGGTATTGCAACTACAGTTTGTATTTCAATGTGCTGTGGAATTGGTTCACTATTCACAGAAGAGCAAGTACTGCCAGGAGCAGCTTAATCTATGAATTTATCTAATTATGTCCTAAAAGCACCGGAGAACTGCAGTATGATTTCAGATGTTGTGAGATGAAGCCAAAGTCAATTTAACCTGAACTGTGCAAATTCCAATTTGCATCCAGAATCAAGAAGTTGAGCTTCCCTTATCTATAGTGGCAAAAAAAAAAAAAAAAAAAGTTGTACTGTACTGCATCCTTTGGGTAGGAAGCAGGATATACCAGCAGTTGACTTCCAGGAGTTAAAGAAAGATGACAAAAAATTACAAAAAAGCTATTGAACACAGTTGCCTGCGACCTTGAACAACTTTTTGTTGTTTTTCCTTCCCACCCTGGACTTCATAATAGAATTTATTTTAAAGCAATGATACACATCTGAAAAGAGTAAAAGACCTTTGATATAATTGCCGTGAAGCTAGAAAATCAAACAATATTACTGTAAAATCCTTGTAACAGCCTAAGCAATAACTTGACTATGTTTGAGTGCTATAGCTCTGTTTGTTCAGTAGTTGTTCATTAGGTAGTTTTATTGGTTATTTTTCCCTTTTATCGTCTGTTGATAGAGGGTACTTAACTATTTATGAGTCTCTCCAAGGGTGAAGTTTGCTGTTTCCTGGCTGGAATTCTAAGTGAGAGGAACCTAATGGTACTGGGTAGTGTGACAGCTGTGTGTATTTGTTCTATTGTGATATGTCGAAAAAGATTTATGTATGTGAGTCATTCTTTCCACCTGAAGACAGGCACATAGTTTGGGTAGGACATTGCCTTGTGACTGTGATATTCTTGTTGACTAATGGTAGATATGAACGAAACACATATTTGCATTTGATAACCCAAGTAGACACCTGTCCCTAAGGTTATATTTAAACCAAATCTTTTTTTGGGGGGTGAAAATCGAGGAATTTCTTTCGTTGGTGTGTATCTGGACATACTGGTTCTACTTAGAAATGCTGTGGTAGGATCTGAAGTATTAGTGGAAAATACAATATTGTATGATATTGAAAGAGTCACTAAAAATACATAGCAGATGACCTGAATATAGTCTTCCAGCAGCTTTTATTTGGCTCAGAGTTGAGCCTAAAAAAATGGCAGTAATTAAAAAAATTCTAATTGTTTTAGCTGACTAAGTAGTATTCATTCAGTGATTCCCCCCCGCAATTGTTGTGGTTTAACCCCAGCTGGCAACTAAGCACCACGCAGCTGCTCGCTCATTCCCCCCTGATGGGATGGGGGAGAGAATCAGAAGAGAAAAAGTGAGAAAACTCATGGGTTGAGATAAAGACAGTTTAATAGGTAAAGCAAAACAAGGAATTCATTCACTCCTTCCCATGGTCAGGCAGGTGTTCAGCCAGGAAAGCAGGGCTCCATCACTTGTGACAGTTACTTGGGAAGACAAACGGCATCACTCCAAATGTCCCCCCTTTCCTTCTTCTTCCCCCAGCTTTCTATGCTGAACATGACGCCATATGGTCTGGAATAGCCCTTTGGGCAGTTGGGGTCAGCTGTCCCAGCTGTGTCCCCTCCCAGCTTCTTGTGCACCCCCAGCCCACTCGCTGGTGGGGTGGGGTGAGGAGCAGAAGAGGCCTTGACTGTGTGTGAGCACTGCTCAGCAGGAACTGAAGTACCCCTGCATTATCAACACTGCTTTCAGCAGAAATCCAAAACATAGCCTCATACTGGCTACTATGAAGAAAATTAACTTTATCCCAGCCCAAACCAGCACACTAATGTAGAAAACTATTCCCACCCCATTTTTCCAGAGGATGTGTCACTGCTACTTAGTTTGTGTAGGTCCTCTTGTTTTTTTACCTGCCTGTCACTGCCATAAGCTCACATTCAAATTTGTCACGTTGTCCCAAAGATATTTTAGCATTCACCCTTTTCATCTTTACACAAAAAAATGTTACTTCGAAAGATCTACACTTCCAAACTCTAAGCACACATAGCCTTGCATGGTCAACCTTTTACAGAGCTGCTGCAAAGAACAGATTTTTAAATAATCTTATCACAAAGCCCATGCAGTTATGCAGATGACATACTTATCAGGAATGGAAAACCTAGACTCACCGGGTTTTTACAAGTTCAATAACCTTCATGCTGCCGTCAAATTCTCTCTGAAATGCTTCTATACCTACAGTGCTCTCCTAAGCACTCTGTAAAATCTGTAAAAATAAAAAAAAATATATCTAATAGCCTACAAGTTACAGTACATAGAAGCAATCTCTGTAAAAACAGCAGTCAATCCAAACAAACCAAACCATTTTTAATATACAACCAAGTCATCAGACATCGCTGCATGTGCCGCAAGCAGAGTGCTTATAGCTATCTTATTAATATTAAGACTTTTATTCAACAAGGCTATTCTCCTAGGAATACAAAAGATATTTTTGAAAAGCCAGCTAAGTTCCTATAAGGAATTGCTTCAACCCAGGAAGAAACCCTACTGATTATGTACATCTCATTGTAACAGACAGGTTAGGAACCCACATGGAAAAATCATTAAACAATTCATGATTTTTATCTTTATAAAATTTATATTATATAAAAATTTGTATTAACAAGACTTGACTTTGAAAGCAACTTCCTATAATATCCTCATCTAGCCTTTAGCCAGGCATACTCTTCTTCAAGTCATAATGAGAAATAAATTCCCTGCAGTCTAAAATTTACCAACTGAATAGTTCTAAAACTAGAGCTGAGCAAAATCATAAAGATGGTTGACACATTCCACTATGCCCACAGTAAGTAGCCTCTGCCAGCACAAAACCATGAAAATCCTTGAAACATTATATACTTTTTGCATTGTGTAAAACTCCCCAATGGTATTACACAATCACTACACACCAGAATGATCTAACATAGCTAATCAGATGTAGATAAAAGTGCAGAATATCCACTTACTTGCTGGAAAAATTCCTTACAAACTAGTCACTTCTCCTCTGATCTTTAAGTTTTCAGGAAGTCAACAAATACTTCCTAAAAATGATACTGAAAAGGAAAGCTCTTAATTTGAGTTAATAACAAAACCCAGAAACTCAGAAATACTGGTTTAATAACTAATCCCATCACGTTTCACAGATGGTAAACATTACCTTTCTTCCTCCTTATACTAGAGAAAGCCACTTTATAACCTGTCCTTTCCTGTAACCCCCTGTCCAAATACTCTCTATGCCACAAGCACCTTCCACGTTTTTCTGTCAGTGATTTTTTTTTTTAACCAATGAGTATCTAAGTAAACCCTAAACATTTACTCTTCTATAAAACTAACATACTTTCTTCCCTATGCCCTCTAGCACTGTGGAAACTTGAAAGACTGTCCTTTTCTGTCCTCAGTGGCAGTGCTGGAAGGAGATGATGTTGCCATATCTCATCCAGAGTCCTCTTATCTGACATGAGGATGCCATGTTGAAAAGTAGATTTAGACTGAACGGACGTGATGCCCAAAACTGAATGCTTTGTACTCAGGGGTAAATAAAAGTGTATCCCTTGAAGACAATCCATTCAGCAGTGCACAACCAGCACAGAAAGCCAAGAGAGCAATTCTGTAGTATTGATTCAGCAGCTAAAAGAGACCAGAGGAGCTAAGTGTGGGCTACAGGAATTTGACCTTGTCTTAGATTCCAGTGAGGAGTATGTCATATTTCAGTCTCCTCTGAAGAACGAATGTAAGAAAGTCATTTGACTTTGACTACAAACTTTCTTAGCATTTGCCCTCCAGCAACCTACAGCAGAGGCCCCATCACCATGTAGATGAAAAGAGAAATTATAATGAACAATATGGGATCCACAACTGAATTTCACAAAAATACATTGCTCTTCGGAGAACTACCCCTACTTTGAATAAGCATAGGAAGGTTGTATAGCGTTATCTTCATTGGTTTGTGAGCTTGCAGGGAAGGGTTTTCTTTCTCTTTTTGTAGTTTCAGCACAATGTGACATGGACAATGTTTCTTTTGTCTGCTGTAGATGAGTGTGGGTTAGGTGGAGGACAAGTGTGGGTTTATCCACTTCTAAGCAGTGTAGGGAGGGTCTAAGCATTTTCTTATTATGAGTACTAGGTGACGGTGGTTTATTCAGCTAGCAGTGCTACCACAAGAATATCATAATCTCAAGCAAGTACATCATGGCTCTTTTACAATCAGTGCTAGAGCGAGTACGGTGGCCCTAGAAACTTTTCTTGAAATTCTATGTTATAATACTTGCCACACCTACTGCAATACTTCCTTAATACAAAATAGGTCTTAAAAGTTCTGGTTTAAAACTGGTCTCTTATATGCAAAAACTCTTATATGCAAAATTTGAGTGTACTTGGATATGAAGCTCATATAGCTATGCCTTTCCTTTATAAGATTTTGATTATTGCAGCCTTTCAGATGACCCTCATATACTGCTGATGAATTCAACATCTCACTTATGCTTTTTGTGATCTTTTAGGAAGACATTAACGTTATTGAAAACAAAACCAATTGTTTTATATTATGTGCTGCTGTTAGTTTAAAAGCCCTTGAGCAAGCAAGAAGTATCTTGCAAGCAAGAGTATGAGAAAGCATACTATGAGCAAGCAAGGAGTATCTCGACAATTCTCACTGTTTTCTGTGTTATTTTAAGACCCATAAATATATGTAACAAAAATAGATATATGAGGTTAAATTACAAGCTATTGGGCAGGCAACTTTATCTTTCCTGTCCTGTAGTCGCCATGATTTAGCTATGAGGACTTCACAGCTTAGCAGAAAAATACACCTTTCCAATTGGCTCCACATAGTTTTGTACAGCTCCAGTAGCTAATTTGGTTGCGTATCTGAAGTTTGTCTATCATGTATTGCTGAAACAAGCCCAAGACTCCTAAAACATCTCCGACTATACCTCTGGGTACATGTAGACTGTATCTCTGTATACAACTTCAAACATTAAAAAGAAAAATTTCCAGTCTACCAGCTACTTGTCATGCATTCATTATATGAAGTAGAATTTGATGTGAAGAAAGGTAGTTGAAGAAGAAAGGGAAACTTAAGTGTTAAGAAAATATTTACTTACATTTTTTATTAGAAGAGAGAGATGGTGTTTAGAAGTCACAGATTACAGTTTTCCTGTGATAATTTTTCTCTCATCTTAAAATGTCAAATATAAGGTTATTTTATGACATTTTCTTTAGTAACTTCAAAATACCAATTTGCCAGAACTTATTAACCTTGAAATATGTCTAGTGTAATAAAGTGTATAGACTACCATAATGTTATGAAAATTCTCATTGTGGTTAAAATAAAAAAGGCCAACATGAAAAGATCTCTTTGTCTTAAATTTGCTCAAATGACAGATCAGTGTCAATAAATGAGCAATATTTATCAGATACTTGGGTGCATGTAAGCTTAAAGGAAATGCAGAAACATTGTGGTAACAGTATTTTTAGCATGGCCAAACACAACAATTATAGATGCTCATTTAAAAAAACTTGCTAATGGCATGCCTGGGCTAAAGACTTCTGACCACTTATCACTCATGACAGTGGCCTGCTGAGCAGTTAAAGGAGGCCTGAGGAGACTTTGTGTGGGGTTCCATGTATTTTGTACTGGTTTTCCTTTCCCCTGCGTTACCCTACTCTTTGAACGAGCCTCGATGTAGCGTGCTGAACAGGGCACAGGAATAAGCATAGTAGGTGGTCGCTGAGTATGCTGAGCAAATTAAGACTCTCAAAAGGCTTGGGAGAGCTGTCCCAGAGGATTGTGACCAAACT
Source organism: Mycteria americana (assembly GCF_035582795.1). Classification (NCBI taxonomy): domain Eukaryota; kingdom Metazoa; phylum Chordata; class Aves; order Ciconiiformes; family Ciconiidae; genus Mycteria; species Mycteria americana. The sequence goes on from NC_134372.1 coordinate 32,200,915, forward strand.
CAAGTGTGAGATAAGGTTGAAACAAAGGGAGGTCTGTCAAAATTTTAGGTGGATTGGGAATGCTCTGTGGCACTTCCAGTGTTGAAATGGCAGTTGTGGAAGGTTTTAGGACAGTTTTGTACTCCAGCACCTTAGCAGGATTCTTTATTTTTGAAGTATCTGTTGGTTGTCTATATTTAGAGATAGATTTTCTATTTCTAAATTGGGAAAATGATAGTACACCTTTTGTTTCACAGCAGTGAGGGTTATGTAGGGCATAATTAAAAAGAAACATGTGTTGAGATTGTAAAGGCAAGTCTTTACCATAAAAGCAATAAGCTAACACACACTGGAGGAAAGAACTGGAATGCATGAGGGAAGTTACGGTCTGAGTCTTACAGGACCCAAGAACCTTTCAGATTGGGACTGGTTCAGATGCTAAGCAGCTATGCAAATACTATGGAAAACTGTACAGTCATAGATGATACAATTAAATGAGCTAATTGTTCTTAATGTGCGGAAGTCCATACCAAAGTCTATCCACACTTATTTATCGTTCAGAAGATCCAATAGCTTTATGTACCTTTTATTCTTTTTGCTGACGGTAACAAGACAGTGAACGCTATAAAATATTTTGATAATACATTTCTTTAACATGATTTAAAAAAAAAAATTAAACAGTCTCACAGCATGTTCTGTAAACCTACTGTAGTCTCAGTTCAACTATTTCTGCCACGGGTTTATGAGCTTTGTCCATTGTTACTGTGGTAGTACCATACTGACCTTTCCTTGGCCCATCTGGTACGCTTTTCAAATGAATGTTGCTGCTGACAATGCCCCAGTTCAAGCTGATGCTGGAGTGCAATTTAGTCATTGTTCACCAATGATTAATCAAGAAGAGATTTCATAATGAAGTCAGCATTAAAATGTATGGGCATGTGGCAAATCAGATTGAATGGCAATATCTCAGAATATATAGCATCATATTGTTAGGTTTCTTTTGTGGTTTTCACTCTCCTGGGGACCTGAGTATAGACTGTGATATGCTGAGATCCCTGTTTATTTTACATTTTAAATGATTAGTGGAAGATTAAACTTTCATGCTAACTGAAAAATATAATGAAAATGCTAAATTCTGGGCTCCTGATGTAAATATTATTAGCTTTTACATGATGTATTTGGTTCTTTTGTTCTTGCTGACTCACAGTCCATAACCTTCATTTTGTTAACACATTTTAATCCCCTGTTCAGTATCCCTAGACAAAAAGGCATTGTGATATAGTAGTGGAGGGAAGGAGAAGAAATAGCCTAAAAAGAGAAAATAATGGAGAACTGTTTTTAGATGCTTTCATTAAATATAAACACAATTAAGAATAGTCACTAGCCGATGAGGTGATGAGTTATATTAAAAATGACAGTAATTTTTGAATCACAGAAGGGAAGTTATAGCTAAACCTAGTTTATATTAGGTAAAAGTGTTCCTGTACATGTGCACTGTAGCTTGTACCTGATGCTGTCCTGCATTAAGGACCCGGGTCAAGCCCACTTACCGTGAATCGCCAGATAAACTTGTAAATTCCAGGATGGAGGAAACAAACTAAACTTGTGGATATGTGGATTTTATATACATCCTTGCCTTCTTCCATTCCAAATATTTAAAGGCTCGCTCAGGCTGGTTGCAAGAAAAATTTTGTAACAGGACTATTGCTCAAGCAAATGGTGATGCAGAGTTTCCAAAGTAATAGGATCCCTGATAAACAACAGCAGCTGGCATTTCTAAGAGACTACCCATTTTTAATCTCCAAAAAGCAAATGACTTGTGGTCATATATATCTGATAATTCAAGCAAAGGATTCATACAGATACTGGGTAAGGAGAAAGTGAAAAGAAGCACTGAAAGAAATGAGAAAAGGAGATGATGCTATGCTGTGTAAAGAAGGGAAATACAGTACTGAATACATAGTTAAATACTCCATATGCTTTGGGGAATATTTGTGGGGAGTTGTTTAATACTTTATCATTTAACAACAAGCCCTGAGATCTTGCCTCTCCATTGTCTTGAAGATGCAATTTATTTAATCATCATGAGAAGTCAGTTAAGGATAAAAACAGAAACAAAATCAGAAGTAGCATGTTTCATCTTGAGTTTGAAACAACAATCAGAATTCTGCTTTGAACAATTTTAACAAAAAAAAAACCGGCGAAATCAAAAAAGTTCACCACAAGAGCTGTTGTTGTCGTGGTCACCTGACTGCCACTGGAAAATTATCCTGCAACAGAAAGTGTCAAGGAAAAAGTACAAGAGGTTTGCATTTGACAGAATTCTTGTCTTTACAGCAAAACATCACTCTCTCTGTAGTTTCTTACAAGTAAAGTCAACACTGGTGATTGCAAATGCAAACCCTGTTATGAGTACCTGGATCTGCATTTGGAAAAAAAAAGGAAATTAACTTCTTTCCTTTCTGTTGTAGGCAAGATTGTTATTAATAGACTGATGGGGGCACCTGATTCTTTTTTTAGTTGTCTAGCGGATGCATATCTAGATTTAAAAAAAAAACAAACTAAACATTAGCAATATCCTTTCCTGGTATACTTTCAAGGAGTAAGTGGAGCTATTGGAAAGTATGGATCTTCCTTTAAAACAGCATGTATTTTGAAATATTTTTACTCAAGGAGGGCCAAGAGATTTAACCATATCAGGGAATGTCCAAGACACAGTATATACTAAGCTTTTGGGTCTCCATTAGGTTTTTTTCATATTATAGCCATCTACTGACTTCCACTAAAATGTTCTTAAACTTACCACTGTAGGACATCTGAAAAACATTTTAATCATTTAAAAAAAAAAATCCCTACAGTGTATAGATCCCAAATCCAATGCAATCTGAATTTAAGTTAACAATATATCTTATTCCAAGAAATATTTTTCATGAAATCCTTCATGAAAGACTTGGTTGTTGGGTATGAGATTCCCATCTTCTTTAATATGCAGCAAAACCCAGCATGTTTTATTCAACGAGTCAGATGAGTGAGTGTATTCAGACTATAAATTTGTACATTATGTACAGATAAAAAACATACAATGCCAAGAAACTGGCAAAGAAATTTCCAGTTGAATTTTTTTGTTTGGGTTTATAAAAATAACTGTGGTGCATCAATTACTCCCTATTGCCATGGATACAAGTGATACTTTATTATATAACTGTACAGCTGTGCTCAGTTCTAATATGAAAAACAGACTTGTTCATCTTTCTATTTCATAGTTACTGAACTGAGATAATAACATCTCCTTTTACCTATGAATGTATTCAATTTCTTTACCATTCTCTAAAGTATTATTGATTAGAATTTCATTAAGGCATTTATAATAAAATCTATAGTAAGTGCTTCTGTTCTACTACAAGGACGCTATGGATGAAGGTCATTCTGTTATATACTACACATGCAACAAAGGTATATACCAGAAGAGCACTATTAAGGTTAAAAAGTCAAGCATTCAAAAATTACAGATTATCCAAATTCAGGCTATATTGTTCATATATGTTATGATGGAATCTTCAATCAGATAACTATGTTTCCTATACCTTAATTATTTCGGGCTGTTCTAACAAACAATAATTCTGACCAAAAAAGGTTATAATTCTGATATAATTCTGGCAAAATAGAATTCTGATTAGCTTTTCTGTAGAAATTATCACTGTAGTATGGAAACCTTTATGCACATGATTAAATGTTTCCTCACAACAGCCCTGGACAGTAATATTCCCATTTTACAGCTAGGAATCTGAAACTTTGAGGGAACATTGTTGCAAGATTGATACTTCTGCGGACTGTAAAAATAGAGCCCTCCATGACCTGATTTTTCCTAGTATTTGACCTTGTATGGTATTTGAACTGTTCAGAGCATTGTTCTTGCAGACCTGGCTCAGAAAGTGAGCTCATGCTGGGAACTGAGCCTCTGACATTGAGGAGCATGCAGTTAGCAATATCCTCTGGGAAATTTGGTTTAGAAGCAGCTTGCTCTTTAGGTAGCAACGTACAGGCCTGTATGGCAGAAGCAGGACAGCATAGTTCTTACTGAGTTACCTCCCTATCCCTTTAACTCTTGCATCTTCGCTACCATTCCATCTTAGTCTCCATGGTTATCAAAATCCCTGTCATTTCTAATATGTGACTGTTAAAACTTTCATACCTGACCTATACCTCTCACCTGCGTGACAGGTTTCAGCTGTGGTAGAGTATGTACTTGCTAGTATCTCTTGGCTATGTTAGCTATAAAGTTCTGGTGGTACTGACAGAATTAGACTACTAAAGTAAATGATATTTTATATTGTACAGACATTTTTGCATTACTTTTAGAAAAGTAGGAATAACTAGAAATACTTTTAACACTTTTCGTGTTACAGATAGAAAAGAGCTTTATCATTCTATAGGACATTCAATAATAGTGCAAAGTAGTAACACCGGTGAGAATGCAGGGATCGTCACATATGCAAGAGGTAAAGTTTAAGCTTATGGTTGACGTGGCAGAGGGGAGAAAAAGTTTGGGGAATAAGGCCAAAATGGCAAACTTATTGAGTTATCCAGAACTTATGGAGCTGTGCCTGATTATAGTTTCAGGAAAAGTACTGACACAAAAGGACTTTCACATACTTATTACCAACATCATTAGGCTCAGGTTTGACATGTTTTTCTGTATGTTGTCTTATTACATAATTAATGTAGAAGGCAGAAGGGGAAAAGATATTTTGCTAATTACATAGAAAGACAATTTTCTAATAGTAGAAAAGGCAAAACCCTCAATCTTAATGGTCACATGCTGCTCACGTGCCAAAAAGTAAATGCTCCAATGAATTTAAACATTCAGGCATCTTCTCTATTTTAGGAAAATCAGAGAAACATAATATCAGTACTAGTTAAGGTGGTGCTGTGTAAGTAAGTCTGTATTTCCTTGTTTTAGATTGCATAAGAGCAGATAACAGAAAACCATACAAATACGCAAATATATGCAGCCATTAATACCTGCAGATAAATGTACTGTTAAATCGATTATCTCAGTGTGGCTATAAGCCAGCTCTTTGCAAATACAGAGGTATGTAATAAATTTTGTCAGTTTGAATGGTTTATTGCCTTATGTAGACACTTCCTCCTTTTCTTTGGGCAGCACTGCCACAAATGACATAATGAAAGGAATGAAACTTGCAGAGACCTGGTTTAATAACTCTACTTACGCTTCCTCCCAAGCACTAGAGATTCTGTGGAAAGAGAGATATCTGTATATGCGTACACATGTATATATTCACACACAAACACACGTATGTATGTATACATACTTATGGCTGCAGTAGCCCCACTGGGACAATCAATTTAAGGCAGTAAAGGTGCTGCTCTAAGTGGCACTGAGGTGTGAATCAGCTCCAGTCCAGAAAAGGAGAAACAGAACAGTGGCTTAAAATGTCTTTTACCTCTTCCTTTTAAGCATCAGTACAAAAAATTGGGACCTTTCTATCTTAAGAGGGTTTTTTTCCTGTAAAATTCTACTATCAACTAGAGACAAGTTGGGCTGTACAAGGCCTTATACAAACTAGAGTTTAGAGCAGACTTTATCCAGAGGACATTACAGCCAAGAATGTATACTGAAGGAATAATGGACCTTTACAGGATGTTTTTATTTCTTTTTTTAGTTATGACAAGTTACATGGCTGGTTAGGATCTTCCTGGATGTCAATTTATGTCTTCATACGTCATAAGAAATAATTAGAAATACCCTATGGCTTTATGTTAATGTGTCTGTGTTGCAACAGAGATCAGTTAGAGACTTTAATTGCAGAATCTTGCTTTCAGTTATTAATCCTTTCCCCTGAACCGCCAGCCCTTGTAGGGGAAGGTACCTGGGGTGAGTATTCTGCCCCACGTTGTGCTGATGAGTGTTGCTACAGTCCCTTTACTTTTCATGGTGAGTCAGGAGACCTCTTCTCTTGATACCACTGTTAGTGAATGGTTGTACTGCATTAGGAAAAGTCTCATTTCCTTTTTTCCTCATATAAATCTGTCTTGCTTATTGTGTACCTAATTTAGGACCTGGTTTTCATTTCAAGTGCCCGGCTCCCTGAACTATAACTTAACTAAAGGTAAACCTCAATGTTCCTGAGATCCTTTAGGTTTCACCATTTCTTTACTGTGAAGTTGACTAATGACAGTTGAAGACCAATTACCCCAATGCACTTGAAGGGACAAAAGCCGTGAAAAATTGTTCTTCAAATGTCCCGTTATTAGAAAGAACCACAAACAAAAGCAAGGGTTAAGTTGAAGCCATGTTTTAAGGCACATGTACTGGATCTGGGAGTTGTTTTAAGCATAAGCATTTGCTGCGATTAGAAACCAGCATTATCACTTCAATTAGCCTTGGGTGTCATCTTTCCTCTCCTATTTAGAACTTATATCAGCACCAGTAGTTCATGTTGTACTTGTAAGTAATGTACATCAAATGTATTCCTCTGTTTCATTTTTCCATCTTAATGCCTATTTGACACACTAAAATGTGTCTCATTTTACACAAAATAATTATTCATATATTAATTGTGCACTCATCTTTCCTTCAGTGCTCTTTGTTATCTGATTATGTTGAATACAAGTCTGTATATTACTGACTTCCAATTCTGTTACATACTAAACAGAGCCATTATGAATCCTGTTTATAATGGTGCCATTAAAAATGATGTGCTGTCAAGAATATCTTATAATGACGGTAGAGAATGTGTTTTCAAAGATATTTAATGACTATATGGTTTTAAAACTGCAATGGAATACTTTTAATGGATTCCAATATAATAAATCAATCATATCTTGCTTGACTTAGTTACATTATATCCATGCTAACTGTGTTTTATGCAAAACTGCACAGTTAGCTCTGGAATATTTTTTCCTCCTCCCAGCATTTGGGCATTGTTCAGGTTTAGATTTTATATAAGTATTTATCTGACGGATCATTTTCTGGATGATGTTTTTTCCACCAGATTTGTTACGTGGTTAAATAGGTACAATACAAAACACTTACAATGTGCAATTTTAATTCTAAGTGATAAAGAACATTAGAAAACCTACGAACTCTCTTAGAAGGAGAACTCAACATATTCCTAATGGGTGAAATACTGCCAGTAGTTATTGGTACTTCATATGATTCCCAATGCAACTGAAGTGCTGCAATTGCATGGAACACAGAACAGGAACAAGGGAAAATCTCTGCCTTGGCTGCAACCAGCAAAGAAACAGCAACTCTAGAAGATAATCTGGGGAGGGATAAACCTAGGTGGGTCCACGACTGTGGAATTTAAAAGCACTGAAGACAAGATATCCAAGATTGCTGTTCCATCCCAAAGATACTGCTGGAGGCTTTCTGACCTAAATGATTACTTTTGACATTTGCATAATGAGACAGAGTATGACAGAAGTTTTTTCTCTCCTCTGCTTCTTCCAACCATTGATAGCTGAAGGAGAGTGTGGCCATCAGGCAACAGGACATATGATGAAATATCATAATTTTTATTATTGGAGTGACTAGTGGAATACTTAGTTTTCCAAGTCTCACATTAGAATTATTTTTTTATACTGTCAATAATGCCTGTTCTTTGACAGTTTGGCTGCAGACTTTCAACAGCGCTGGGATTCTGCTTCAGTTTGGTGTAACGTCATAGGTCCTATGGGCTTGGATTGTTTCTTTTCCTATTTTCTTGTTAGTCTCCTGACACAGAGCCCATTCATTTGGGTTTTATTGTGTGCAGAGAACTTACGAGTCTAATGAAAATTATCTCAAGATGCATTATCTCTCTGCTGGCTTTACTACTCCCTGAGAAAAAAATGCAAGTGATTTTTTTTTTTTTTTTTTTAGCAAGTTAGTTGCAGGATAATCACTTATTTTCTTTATAGGCATTTATATGGAACTTTTTTACCAAAGTATCTCAGCACTTGACAGATACAAATGAATTTTCATAGGGCGGGAACAGTATCAGTGCCTTTCATTACTGGTAAACTAAAGTATATTAAGTTAAACCAAGTTGTGAATAAAGTAAACCTGAGATGCTAATTTCTAATCATGTTTCAGTCACATTATATAATTTTCAATGTCAATGAAAATATAATATAAATAAAATTCACCACTTTTTGTGATCTTTTGCAAAAAAGCAGGTGAATGAGAGGACACCTAGACTGTGTGTTTAGACACAAGATCTGATTCTTAGATATTTAGGTATGGTACAAATGACCTATCAGAAGAAAACTCACTGCCGCTATATCTGCTGTAGCCAGGCCTGGTATTTTCATTGTCACGAGGGCTATTTTAGGGGAAGGGAGATGAAGTAATTAAATGTCCCATATCTATTCCACCAACACTAGCATCAGGAGAGTTATTTGAGAAATGAATTGGAGAATGATATGGGCTTCTTATCAACAGCTGTCTGCTTCATGATGCATTGATAGAAAACCTTTCTCAAATATATCATCAGTTGGAAGTAGTACATGTTTATGATATTCCAGAGCTCAATTAAGTAACACAAAATTCTGTACCATCAGGGTATTATTTTGTTACTGAATGACAGAGACAGTATTGTTCTTTCCCCAGATATGTTCAGACTGCCAGCATAATGTTGTAATATGTTGGTCAGATAAGGTTAGCTTCTTCCTCAAGGCAAAAAGCATACAGAGCTCTAAGCAAGTAGTAAGAAAATAAAGAACCCTAAAACAAGTCTGAATATTCAGTACTTTAAAATGAAGAATACAAAATTGTTACTCCCAGTATCTACTGTTATCTGGATTTGTTATATATTTAATTCAAAAAACATTTAACCAGAATTTTTTCTCAAAAGTTCTCTTCACATTCTCCAGTGGAATCAGTGACTTTAATATTAGAGTATGGTTATGTCCCTGATGAAAGGAAAACAGCTTTTAGGGCCACAAGCCTATAACTTTAGAAATTTTCTTGTAATTTTTTTTTTTTTTTAAAGGAGAACATGCTTTTGGAGCTCCACAAAAGTGAAGCTTTTTTATTTTCTGTACTGTTAGCTCTATAAATTTTCAAGGTGTATCAGATTAGGCTGTGATTTATCTCAGGGAGCCTAACTGAAATAATTCTTCAGTATTTTTAGTAGGACGATCCACTGAAGAGAGAAAATTTGTTAAAATTTGCTGGCCAGAGCAAGATTTGGCCATGTAGTCAAATAGGCAAGATAAAAATTAAGCAATGTGTACATATTCCCCATTTAATTAAATAAGAGCAAACCAATGCTGCTTTAATTCATGTTTCTAAGTTTATTTTCACTTTTATATAAGGATACCAAGTCTCCATTGGAATTGAAGAATGATTTTTAGATCATAAACTTTTCTTTCTACTTTATAGTAATTTATCATACTGAAAACCAATTTAAAGCTTACGAGAGTTTGAGAAAATAAATAATACTTTATTATTCTAGGTCACTGTTTTAAGATTAATGTAATTATTGGGAATTTAGAAGGAAGTTGAGGAAAGGAGATGCATCTCTTTATTATTATGGCCCTTCTTTCTGTCTGTAACTTCTGAGGCATGCTGTGTTCACCTATCCTGTCCTGGAATATACTTGTGCCCTTTTTCCTGGAGGTTACTGTATCATCGCTTCTCCCAGAACAATTAATCATGTAATTGTTCTCAAACTCTCATTTGGAGTGAAGTGAGTTTATCAGAGACTTATTAGTCTAATTCATTTTTGACTGAACCAGAGTTAGCGATGACTATGTGAATTAATATTCTGGACCAGCTAAGAGGGTAGGAACCTTTTAAATTGGAACAGTATGTGTGAACAGCTGCAGGTATTTATCACTTGATTGTCATCTATTTTTTTTCCATTTACAGGATGAGACACAGGTTGTTGACTGGAGTATAATCTACACTATTTCATTGCAGAAGTTGTGTTATGATTATACATGTCCCAGAAATGCACTGTAGTTAATGACAGTCATGCACTCTGACCCATATGGTTTTTTCTTGCTTTGTCTAAAAAAAAAAAAATCTAATTACAAAACCACATTAAATATCATGCAAAATAATAGATTAGAATCCAAATTAACATTAGGCTGTTAGCCTAAAGCTACTAATGCAGTGGCTGAACTTTGCAAAAGGATTTTAATAGAGCTTTGACTGCCTTTATCATGGATCTTTTACATTAAATTTATATTAAAGACATTATTAAGCAAAGCAATAGTCCTGTGACATAATTCTGATTAATAATGTGAACTATTGCACAATGAACTTGGAGAGAAAGTTCATTCTTTTTGTTTTCATTATCATTTAAGGAGCCAAATCAGGTTTGTATATTTGTGGCATTCTCCATTTAGCTACAACTATGACCCTGACTTGGGATGCAAAAATTGTTTTGGTTCATGTATTAAAAAACCCTCAAAACATTATAGATGTTTGCTGTATGTCAAATGATGTCTCATTAAGAATCTTAAATTTGCCAGGTCTTGCAAAAATATTATATTCAGAATACCACCTTGTATCATTTCTTGTTGGTGCGTCTTCAACAATAGGAGGAGCCACCCATATGAAAGCCCAGATTTTTGAAGAAGTCCAGCACCTGATAGGTTCCCTAAATGAGCCTTGAAAAGGATTTGAACACAGATAACAAATATGTGGCAGACCGTTACTCATACAACCTTTCATTCAAGATACACACAATATCCATTTGTAAGTGGAGCATTGCTCGTTAGTCTCATGATAGGAACAATGGACTAATGTTTTTCAGTGTGGTAGGTTAGGATTGGAGATTTATATTCTTTAATAGTAATAAATGAATATTGAAAATTAACCTAGTTTTATGCAATTGTAAGTAAAAGCCATAATGGTACAAGAATTATTTTTCAAAAAGTTGAGAGCTTAATGGATTTTAAAAGGTTGAGAAAAACTGACCTGTAGAATAATAGTATGGTAGTTTGGTGCCTCCTAATGAGATACACAAACAGCCAGTAAACATTGCAGGAAACGGTCTGCTGAAAGGAGGGTTCATAAATTTCAGCCTTCTGGGATTAAGATGACTCTCTGCAACTCAGGTACAATCACCTGGAGACAGATTTATGGCTTAAAACACTTGTTTGATAGTAGATACCAAAGCCTTTCAAAGATAAAGCATGGCTGAGGTTGTCAGTACTCCTGCAGATGTATGCTAGGAAGCTGAGAACCCACTTCTGTGTTGGAGACTCCTGAAGCAGACAACAGGATGAATCTACAAGGTAGCCGAACTGCTCCAAAGCCACCAAGACGGCAGTAATTCTGCCTATGCACAAAGCAAGCTTCAGGCTGGGTAACTTTGGGGGCAGAAATATAGCATCTTTGAGATGTTAGCAGCTGAAGGGGTTAAACAAAGCTTTTTAGAACCCCTGTCTTAGATTTAAATGCCTAAATTTCATTTTAGTTCTTGTCCAGATCTGGGCCCGATACACTAGGATGAAATGGGTCACATACATATCCAAGATATGTATCACCAGAGGGCAGTGCTAAACTGGGAACTAAAATGTTATTTTATGTGTAATTCACATGTCTGGAAAAAGCTGCTTTTGTTCTGCTTCAAATATTACTATTTTAAAATGTATGTATTTTATTGAAACTAGTGTACGTCTGGTTTTAGAAGCAATGAGAAACATGATGCTTTTAATTGGAGCAAGGAAAAGAACTGTAAAACGTTACTTGTTGGAGTTCAGAAGAGAGATTTTGTTCTCAATTGCACAGACCCTGAAAGATATTTTGTTAGTGTTTCTCCTTAAGAACATGTCAGGATTCCAAAATAAATTATTTGACAAGTTATTTGACATATTCTGCGCTTAGCCGCCTCAGAAACCCAGGTTCTCTCTTTTAGGTGACTGGAAAAGGCATGGTCTGGACGCGGTCTATGCTGCTCATCCGGGGAAATCAGTGTCGCTTTAGAAGCTATGGCCTGTGTCATGTATAGAGGCATGGCACCCAAAGAGTTACTGTAATTTGCATGAAAATGCCAGTAAAGTGCAAACGCTGCTTCATTAATATGAATGAAGTTCACAGGATATTTACAAATTACACAAAGCCCCCCATTTAAAAATATATATATTTGATGCAGGTCACACACAGCGTGTATGTGAAGCAGTTTCTGATACTGGCATAACATGGCGTGACAATAAGTAAATATAATGGTTGTCTTCATCTTCATTGACACAGGAACTTAGATTGGGTACTGACAGTAACAGATGTAGCGGTGGATATTAGTTGAAATGAACTCCAGTATAGTATATCATGGTAATAGGCTTTGTCAATATGAAGCATGCTGTAAAAGCAGGGACTTAAATCTGCATGAGGAAGTGAAAAAAGGGTCAGATTGAAAAGGACGCGTCTTTAGTGGTGATATGAGGCTTGTGCCTTTCCAGGAAGCATGATGCATCGTGCACAGGAAATAATGAGAGTAGGAAGCATTAAAAGTATTTTATTAATGAGAGACTGTTGTCTCATTAGTCTGTGATAATGAGAAAGATGAGGTGTCTGTGGAAATAACCGGAATCAAAACTGTGGTCTTGTTCATAGTAAAACCATGTAAAATTATGTCAGGCATTAAGATTTACTCATAATACAGCATATACAAGTAAATCTATAGAAGCTTATGCACAAAAAATGATGCTTATCTTCCTTTCTCACTTGTGAATCACCCACATGAGAGTGTATTTAGTCATGAGCTAAATGAAATATAAAAATCTTTCTCTGGATATTATGCATTAATCATTAATTTTTATGTTATGAAAAATACAGTATCTACAGCTAAGTTGGAAAATGAATTACATCAACTTCACTCAAAGCTTAAAGGCATTTATTTTAAAATATTGCAATCTAATTCAAGAACACAGTGCTCTGGTATCATAGCTATTTAGCTTCACAGCAATGAGCTCATCTTTTCATGAAGAATTAAATTCCTAACCAATCCCACAGTTTAAAACAATATCATAAGGACTGGGCCATTTTTTACACTTTAATTACTATTATAAACTGAGATATCAAACTATAATTTTATAACTATTCCGATTGTTCAGTTATACTTTGTGAAGAATGAGAATTTGGAGAATTGGGTGGTCTGTGTTTTATTTTAATAAGAGGCAAAGCTATATTTTTCCATGGATTAAGTCCAACACAGAGAGAACTGTCAGTGTGAAAACAATAGAATTTATCTCCACTGATGTAGTTTGACATATGAACAAGAGCCTGAATTGTTGCCATGGCAATAAATGTGTAGGACTTATGCATGCATTTTCTGCTATAGGATTTTGATTAATGGCATTGACTAAATAGTCTGAAGTAGAAGAAACACTGCAGCAGGCCTGAGAATAGAGATGGCCTGGAATGGGTATGCACACCCTACTGCACACTTTTACTGGTAAAATAAACTGTGGTTGAAATCGGAGTTGTCAAGTCTCCAGTAAAGTATGAATTGAGGATTTAGCACTTATGCTTAGTGTGAGAATTTAAAATGAAAAGACAGTCTCTTGAACATGAACTGTATTGTAACACTTTTCTATTTTCATGTAAGATATTCCTTCTTTTGGGATGAATGGTTTGAATGATACAAATAGCTCTTTTCCATCTTTAGTGGCTGTGGGTTCAATACAGGTCTTGATTCAGAAGACAATAAAGTATCTAGCTTTGATTCATTCATTAAGGTATCGAAGCAGCGGGAGAGGAGCATGTCAGTATCCTACTGAGCCAAGGTCTTCACTGGGAATAGGGAAAAGTGGTTTTCTGGGACTCAGGCAAGATGCAGAGCAGCTTGTGGGAGGTGGTTTTATTAAGGGAATGGTCAGAACTTACCAGAAAGGCCCCTAAATAACACATCCTTTGGATTCAGGTAGATCTGGTTGAAAATAATAAAAGCATATGGTTTATCTGTATTCATGTGGATGTGTATGCTTAGCTATAGTGCACTTGTAAATACTAAATATGTTTATTGTGAAAGAAATTAAAAGGCCTAACTAGTGTTTTACAAGCTGCACCCGCACTGATTTTTCAGTGAATTCTGGAGTACCTGTGATTACTAATTACATATATATGTGGGATTTAAAAATAAATTAGGGAACTTTGCAAACAAATTCAGACAATTCTAAAAATCAATGAAATTAAAAAAATATTTCTCGTCTAGAATATGAAGACACTCATTCTTTACATGATTTTAAATATATTTTATTCCTATATTTGTTCATTATAAGAGCTATTTGTGTTTAATCAAGGGTTCAGCTTTTCTCCAGCTCATCATCTGTTCCTAATCAACCCTGTCGAGGAATCAGACTGCTGAATTTGCTATCATTTCTGTGGTAATAGGATAGTTGATGAGCACAGTGTTATTGCCTCATCGTAGGATGAGGGAAAAGAAAGACTGGACTGTGTGGGAGGCAGAGTTAACAGGGACATAAGTGTCTTTAGTTGGAGAAAACAGGAGCACGGGAAATGATGGCCAATTAAAGGTATTTTTGTGAAAGGGTTCCCTTCCAATTTGCCTCAATGTGAAGTTTTCTATTATTTTATAAGCTCACCAGTACCTTAAGAATACTCTTAGAAATACTAATTAATAAGTATGTTCTGATACTTTTGCTGTTATACCTTACATTATGGTCTCTTGATTTGTGCTTCAGTAATTGCTCATTGCAAACTTTTAAGGCAAGAAGATTCTAATTACTTTAAAGTTTTAAAAACCTCTGTTTACCTGATCCTCATGCTCTCAGTCTCCTACTGGCATCATCTCCCTCACATTGGCACATTTGTCTCTCCAGTGGGGCATGGCAGTGGTGGTGGAACACGTTCCTTGTGGTCCAGCCAGTTTCTGGGGCTTCCGAAACATCAGTGAAGGAACCGCAGGTTTATTTTCATGCTTGAAAACCTGGAAGCACAGGGAAAAGCTTTTTAAATTGAGACCACCATATTGGTCCCTGGATCCCTCAGCTGCATAATGCTGCTCTTTTTGGCCTCCATGCCATCTGCTAGTGAGTAGTATACTTTACAGATATAACTATGCCTTTCTCCCTTGTTTTCCACACCTCTTCCAAAGTCAGTAAGAAGGACAGCATGCAAAGACAACCCAGAGAGCTTATTTTAATGATAGGAATGTTTAATTTCATTGGCTTGTGCTTTGGGAATGTTGTTATGATGTCTGGTCCATTACTGTATAACTCCTGTGTTTGCGGCACCTTTCATGACGTCCAAAGCTCTGCCTCATTTCAGGACTCACAGGGTCCAGGTCTTCCTTTCATGCAGCATGATAGATATCGCCCCTTCCTCTGCCCAAGGAGTCCTTCAGCTGTGCTGTTCTTAGTGTAGGGGGAGTAACCCTGGAAAAAAAGGATTCCATCCAAAGTAACTGTATATGAGATATCAAACAGCTATGGGATGAACCAGCAGCAGGGAATACAAAGCCGCACAGCTGGTGCTGATGTTCATACTGAAGACATAACCAGGAAAGATCCTGGAGGTACTGCTTTACTTTCATCTGATCATGAATTGGGTCCGTCTTAGGTGAGAGAAGCTCATTCAAATACATTTGAACTTATGTAAAAAGCAAAAGTCAAAATACCTATTCTGCAGTCATTCATAGCTTGCTAGCAATGAAAGGATTCTTCATGGTGCTTACCAGTATCTGAATATGAATAATGGGTCATGTATAGAAAAGCCTCAAACTCATTTCCTCATTCATCTCCCTTGGACTTTCAAGGGGAACTCTGATACAACCCCCACTGTAGGCCAAAGGGGACTGTCTGTCAAGACTGAGGATATCATAGCACATTCATGTGTTTGACAGGTTATCACCTTAATAAGAAGACTATCAGAGACGTTTCAGCTCTCAGGCAAGAAAAGGGACCAGACCAATTATCCCAATTCAGCCTCAAAAAATAATGGACTTGAATGTAATTCCAAAGTCTGCTAAAGGACACTGGAAGAGAATGAGAAGCTGAGGAGTTAGTGAACTATCGTCATTATACATTGGCCTTTGCATACACTAGCCAGCAATAAGTACTATGATCAACAGTCTGGTTCTCAAATGAATATCCGCTCCTTATTGCATAGATTCTCTCAATTTTTCTGACCTCTGTTGCCAGATGAGAAGCAGTGGTAGGACTTCAAGTGACAATGAGAAAAAACAAACGTTATGAGAGTAAGATTAAATAAAGAATTCCTTCGCCAGAGGCTATACTGAAGTTGTATTACAAATTGACTACTACCCACTATTTTTTAATAACCTTATAAAGAAGCTAGTTAATCTGACATAATGGAAGCAAATATCCCAAGCCTGGCATGATGTTGTTTTAGGCTGGGCTGTGGAACTGAAACCACACATGGAGGATCCTGTCATATAGGGCATAGGGCTCCAAACTGTGGGGAACATACTTTCTTGCAAACTTTGATGCAGCTGGTTGCATCTTACCCTGAGCTTCTTACCTGTGGAGTCCTCAAAAATCAATCCAGTATTTGGTCCTTTTCAGTACCTACTTGATACCAAATTCTGTGTCTGCACTATCTTAAGTGGTCTAAAGCAGCTGGAAGAGTTCACAGTTGTGCATGAGACCAAACTAGCTCAGGCCATAGTTTGGTCTTAGATTCCTCCCTGACACTAAACTCCTGCAAGCAGCAGCTCAAGAAACATTTTCTGTCATCATTGGTTAGCCAAATTCCACTCTATCCTGGAATATAAATATCTTGCCTTGGTTTATAATACTTTTATCACCTTGCAGATGAATTGCAGTGAAATAGGTGAAATCTGCAGTGCTATGTTTCTTTAACAGGTGAACTTGAACAGATGAACTTTAACAGATGAACTTTTTTACTTTAAAGTAGACCATTGGAGAAGATTGCATTGTCTCAATAGCTGGTCTGGACTACGCTGTGAACTCTCTCAAAGCAAAAAACTAACCCAAACCTCCTACCACCAAATGTGCAATGTACGTTTTTTTGACCTTAACTTCACTAAGTAACACAGAGCACAAAAGTAAAGACCCAACAAAAAATTATTTTCTGAAGTAAATTTAATTGTGTTTTAATGTATCACCGGAGGGTCCTCTGATACAAGAATAGAAAAATCTACAGAGAGACAAATGAATTTTCTTGTTAAGCAGATTTCAGTATTTGCCTATTATGTTGCAACTTGGTTCTTTCCCCCTTTAAATTGGGCTGCAATTCAAAGGTATTGCTTAAGTAATGTCAGATAAGAACCCAGAATCAAGGTCTTGCAAGCCTGACACATCCACGCGTTTCAGACAAGAATTTTTATTTTATTATTTAGAAGTTAAATCTTTGCTCACAATCACAACTAATAATTTTTACTGTTATCACATGTAAAGTCCCTTAAGAAAGCCAGATATCCATTGCCTCTGCATCATCTAAAATTCCTAGCTGTGAGGTTCGTACCCCTCAAAAACCTAAATACAGAATAGGGAGTTAGGTCTCAGATTAAACAAATCACTGGAAAATTGATATCCTAAATCTTTGGTGGAATTTGATTTAGGTAATCCACCTGCATTTTTTCATGGAAGACCTGATTTTTAAAGGAATTTAAGGAATTGAAAGGTAGATACACATGTAAGTATGTCTAAAAGTTCTGGTAGCCATCCATTTACATGTAAAAATTATTATAATAACTTTTAAAATCTTCAAGAGTCTTCAATTAAAATTAGTTTTAATATAAGTTCCTGAAAAGGGTGTAACACCTAGGAGATGCATGCATATAAAGAATGTGTGGAAAATTAGCATGGGAGCACAAAGTTCATTGCTTGTTTCAAACAGAAGCGCATGAGGTATTAGCCAAGGAACTAGCCACAGGAGTATACTGTAGGGAAAATTTGGATTTAAACGGTTTGTTGTATTCAGAATTCATTCATCCCTAGCTGTACTTTTATGTTAGTTCTATATACCCTATCTATCTTTACATAAAGAAGTTTGTTAATGACTTGCTCAAGCACATGCGGACAGAAGAACATTAGACCAATGCAAAACATTTTATTCAAAGAGAGATCAACTTAAGCAATGGCTTGCTTAAGTGTTATATATATACATGCCTTTGGGCATTTCTTTGCTTTTTACGGTTGTTGCCTACTGGCAGGCTTTGAATAAGGATATGTTCACCAAAGGTTGGATGGGGTGGGAAGGGCAGAAAAACATTTGAGACAAGTCAGATGGTATTTTCCAGTGTAACCCTGGATGTAGCAGAACCCAGATATATCTGTAGTGTTCCTAAAAGGGCACTGACATATGAAAACCAAAGACAGGATTGAATCAAAGAAAGACTTTTCACCTTGAGTCTGTTTCCTGGAAAATCCAGCTTCATTTAAAGAAGAAACTTTTGAAAGTCCATCACCCTTTAGAGCCAATGTCTATTGGTTCTGATGCAGTTTTCTCTAAGCAGACATATTAATAGACAAATGCTTCTAGGATTCAACTGTTTGGCACTCTTATATGGGTCTATATGAATACACAGCTTTGTGGATAGAAAGAGAAACAGAAACATATGATTAAAAGACAACGAAGAGTAAAAAGGGGAATATTTAAAAAATGTAGCAATTTATCCTTTGATACTAATTTTCCATGTGTATAATGAAGAAAACAGGGCAAGAAAATAGAAAAGTGTGATACTCACCAGTGCATAGGATTATTTTTCCATTTTTTTCATCAATAAAATAAATTGCTAATAGTCTGTGAATTTTCCTGGGTGAGAGCTTCCTGTGAAAGTATTTCTTTACTGAAGCCAGGAAAATATATGCTGGAAAATTGCCCTGTTTATCTGTAGTGATGAAGTCTGCCTAGTGAAAATGTTTTTAATTGCCTTTGCCTTCTAGATAGGCAGTTCTTATCATAGCACATTATCATGTAATCTTCCAGGGCCTATAATATGGCACATGGGTTTATTAGTGGGTAACATCTGTAGTGACACAGTTTTAACTATACATAGAGCTAGTCAAGATGCTTGCAACCTTTAGGATCAACACGGATGATCAGTTTCAGAGCTAAAGATTCCTATTTTTGAAATACACACGGCTATGCTCAGCAATGTTCACACTTTGGTGCGGTCTTTTATACCTCTAAATCAAATTAAATGATAAATTACATATAGTAATCACATATAGTGTAAATTTTATACCACAACAACTTTTAATAATAGATTTTTCTCTTTAAGGAAGTACCTTTGATCCAGTCTCACCAAACAAAAGAGTCTGCCTTAAACAAAAGAAAAAAAAAGCTGTTTCATTTTATATTGGAAAAATACAATGTGACATCTGGAGAATAAATTGTTCAGTCAGCCAGAAATACGCCTTGTAAAAATTGCTTAGGTTTCTGTAACAAGATTATTTACTGCGACTGTTCACCTATAATACAGCACACTTCTGAAATGGACCTTTTATGAAACACATCAAGCACTGTGGAAATGTATTCAGTGCATTAATCTACAACACTACACACTTTACAACACTTTTTGAACAGATTTTGAAACTCAGACTATCTAATGAGACAGAAAGTTTTTTCTTTATATTCATTCCAGTCACGTTTTATGCCCTCAGGGTATTTAACATAATGCAATAGGTTTTTTTAGAAAATACAAACAAAATGTATTACTTTTCAGATGACTAGTGAGCTCAGACTGTTCTCTGCGCATGTTCCGTTGCCTATACATAAGGCAAATACCATGTGTACCTTTTGCTCTAGAGCTTTATAAATATTTAAGCACCTCAAGATGTGTTGGTTTCTAATCATAGCTTTGTGTAATTAACAGCAACAAACTGATTATGATCATAGTAGAGCCAAAGTAAGGGCCTGATTCCGAGAGGGTGGAACTGATTTGCTATGGCTCTAGATGTCTCCAGTGGGGTAACATCAAAAAATGGAAGCAGTAAAACTGATGCATTTGTGCCTTATTTTAGGCAGTAGGTCTGCAAGGAGCTGCATATTTGTTGTAACAAGGTGGTTTCTAACTCTGAATGAAATCATAAGTAGAGGCACAATGAAAGCTGATTCAGGAAATATCCAGATGTAGCAATGAAAAACTAAATTCTATTAGTGATATGTGAAAATAGCTAATAACTAAATCCCAGGCAAGATGACAATGATAAAACAGGTTTATTCTTGCCTGTAAGATAGGTTACAATAAAGTTGCAAGAATGTAGGAGGGGTTTCTTGACATGTGATTCAGAAATCACTGCTTTCAAATAGTGAGATAGACAGAGTTAGGCTTTTAATGCAACAGAATAAATGATGGTCACAAAAGAGGGTATTCTTCTGTTTCTAAACACAGAAGGCAGTCTTTAATTGCCGTCTTGCCTGAAAGTATGAAGAATATTCTCTTGACTGGTAATAACATTACATGAATCACATGTTGGGAATGCTTGATTCAGACATTGGGCCTGCCATACTTTGGCAAGTCATATTGTCCCAAAACAACATTTTTTCTCCAGAAGTCCATTATAAAAATGAGAATCAAGATCATAAAATTCCTGAACTGTCAATTGTCATTAAGGATGTAGGTGGTAAGAGAAACCAGCTGGAGCATAAGAATTCAGTGTAAAAGTGAAAGGTATATAAAAACGCACTTATTTTTCAGTTTAGCTTCCCCTCTGTTCCAGCAACATGGTTTATAGGAAGATCTCGGCACAGGTAAGCTATAGGTCTACCTTCATGCTTTGGGTTACGCATTCGAGCCTGTCCACATTTCCTGCCAGTTTAAGTTGCTCATTATGAATACCAGTCCAAAATGCTCATCAGTTTTACAGCATAGGATATTAACTTGGAGATTACAACTGTGGATTGCAATTACTTCCAATACTTTATACCAAGATATTACATTTTTTTTGTTGCAAAATGATGGTACTATATGGAGAAGGCTAAAATTCACTGACTGGAGGAAATGAATTACCAGTTCTTGAATTTTTAGTTTCTGCTACTGAGTCAGTGATTGGTCTGGGATAACTTGCATGTCATCTTGGTAGTCTAATATTAATTTATCTTGGTTGCGGATTGTACAGTGTTTTGCATATATAAATGACTGTATTAGTGGTTTTGCTTTTATTTATAATAAACCAAACCTTTATTAGGAAATAGAATTAATTTATGGCAGCATGTGGTAATTGAGAGATGATATTATCAGCCAGAAATTGTCACCTGTCTTCTTGCTTTCAAAGATATTTCTTAATGTTTCTTCTGTGTCTTGCCACTTAAAATTAAATCATTCCAAGATTGTGAAGTATTTTTCTTTAGAAGCCTTCTGATGTTGTCATTTTTGTCAGTCTTCAGATGTTCAATTTTTGCAGTGCTCCTGATTTCCTGCAGATTTTATTCTTTCTTCACAGAATGATTCATGTCATTTTCTAGAAGCTGTGTCTACTGCATGTTTACTTCTGTCACCAGAATACCCATGCCATTAGAAGTCATACTGTTTCCTGTAATAACCTCTGGTTTCTTTGTACTTAAAAATGTCATAATTTATCTCAACTGCTGTTACAACATTCTTTTTATTTTCCGCCTTTATTTTGCTTGATTGCTTTTACACTTCACTCCATTTTGCAGTATTGGTGCTTTATCTGTCTTCTCTGTCTTCTTTTAGTTTTAATTATGTTTTTGTTTCATGTCCTTGATTTTCCATATACACAGTGACTTTGAGTTTATTGTTATCTGAGTTATGTATGGAAAACTTGTGTATGCTAACATATACTGCATGTCATTATGAATGGAAATGAATGATATAATTACATGTTATATAATACATATTCTAACAGACTAAATAATAAAGCAAAAGATACAGAATAAAGCAATTGCTTTGCCCAATACCTACTTTTATTGTCAAAATAGCAAACAGAGAACTGAATCAAAACCGACTCAAGGAGAAAAGTGCCACCTCTTCCTGTAGAAATTCTGTTATACCCCTTAACCTTCCAGCTAAAGTTTCCTCAAGGACTACTGTGTTTCTCAACTTTTATGCCGCAGTGGTTGGTGCTGTTGCTTGGGGCAGCCCTGAGAATTGTGTCAATAAGCTAAGAAACGCATTGGGCATAGGAGCTAAAAATAATGTAAAAAAGTTATTCTCTCGCTATTTAAATTTCCCCTTATTTGGAATTTGATCTTTCCGTCAATAACTGGAACTCCAACTCCATTACAAAACACCTCACAAGAGGTGCACTCTGTCTTGTCCCTGATCCTCCATGTCTGTGATATGTTGAAAGGAAAAAGACCCCAACTATCAAGAAGATACCAGCTATTCCTACATGGTGGGAGCGGGAGCTAGGCAGGCCCCTGGCCTATCACCAGTCCAGATCTTTTTCTACTGCTTTTCAGACTCAAGTAAATCAGGTGTTTAAACATATGATCAGCAAACTAAATATGAAATACCA
Source organism: Mycteria americana (assembly GCF_035582795.1). Classification (NCBI taxonomy): domain Eukaryota; kingdom Metazoa; phylum Chordata; class Aves; order Ciconiiformes; family Ciconiidae; genus Mycteria; species Mycteria americana. The sequence continues at coordinate 32,223,286 of NC_134372.1, forward strand.
TAACTCTAGGCAGAGAGAATACAGGGAGCTAAATAGGTCTCCAGATATTACTGATGTTTCATTGTACAATTGAATTAAAACTAAACCAGCTTGCTGAATATGTGTATATATCATGATAAGAAATAGGAATCCAAAGAAAGTTAAGCTAACTCCTTGTGCTACTAAAACTGGCAAGGCTTTTTTATGAAAGAACCACTGAAAAAACTGTTTCCCTGTACACATTCTACAGATGGAGTGCAGCAAGATGAATTTGCTTATGGATTCATGGTTATAGTGTTAGACAGCCTTTAAAACTTTGAGTTTTTTCCTGTTCAGTTGTGATCCTGCACTGAACTGATAATATTCTTCTTTCTGTGCTCAGTAATCCTTGGTCAGCTACTTGGGCTTACAAGATCATTAATGTTTTTTAAACCAAATCCCAGTATTAAAATAAAAATCCACAGTAAAAGAACATGAAATAAAGAAGCTTCTGCTCTGTAAAACTTCATATAAAACACATACAGTAAGCTAGCACTACCATAGTAACTATATTATAAAGTATACTGTAAATCAATCCCTATATAGCAAAATGAAAAGACTACAGAAATGGAAAAATTCAAGTATAATACTTGAAATAGGAAAAGATGCATATTCTGGTATTAAAATTAGTATCCATATGTAATAGCCATTCCTCAAGCCTGCACAACTGCTATCCATAGAACTTGCACAAAACCAGCCCCTAGTGCTGGAGGAATTTGGTCTTTGGCTCCAGTAGCAGCGTTAAATGTTTGAATGCTTCATAGCCACTGTGTCTTTGCTGCCGCTCCCCCCCCCACCCCCCCAGCCCCGCAGTAGCTTTCTTAAATAATTATGGTTGCAGATATCAAGGAAAGATGCAGGTTGTGCTAATCTCATGTTCCCATGCTGTAACACCACTATTTAATACAGCCCTTTAGCCCTTTTCTCTTTATAAAGCACGAGTCTGCTATTCCCAATACGTACGGTATTCGAAAGGCAAGAGGATACACTACTGTGAAATAACTACTTTGTGTGTTTTCTCTGTTACAGACCTCAGCTGACACCTTTCCTTCGCTGCGTGGGTGGAGGCAGGAGAGTCGTGTAACCCCTGTAGCACTGTCTTCAGCCTTCCCTCGGCCACGTCCTCCCTTCCCACCTCATTATGTGGGTTGGTGAGTGGGGTCTCATGTTTTGGGGAAGGCAAGGGAGGGGTTGGGAACAGCAGAAAGGAGACTCCTTACTTGACCCAAAAGATTGTTGTGGTCTGGCTTCATGAACTGTGTGGCAGATCTGTGAAACATCTCATGGAGACTCTGTACCGACTCAGAAGATATATTGGGGTAAATAATAATAGGAAAGGCAGCAGACTTGAATTAATAGAAAACGAAGGCTTTGGCTGGGAATAATGAATCTCTTTGGGCTAGACTAGTTCTGGAGGATGTGGGGTGGAAATCTCTATTAGCAGGAAATGCACCTGTCCAGTAAGTGGGGAAGTATCCAGCTGATCATTTTATTAAAGAATGTAGCTGGAGATATTATGCTTATGCTGGTGAAAGAAGGAAAAATGTGTAATTTTTTTTTAAAAAGCTTTCTCCAAATAGTAGTGTATCAGTTCACTTATGCAGTAGTTCAGCTAGGTCGTTGTGAAAAGACAAGTCTTTCCATAACATTCAAAAACTTAAACGACTCAGAGAAAACCTATTGGCTGAAAAACTATCAAATATATATATTTTTCTCTGCTAAAATTTTTGCCTTCTTAAAAATCAGCAGTAAACTCTCTGAAAAGGGTTTCCATCTATAAAATGATCTTAGATATGCTTTTCAAAATTATCTTTTTAACCGCCTATTCAAACGTATGCAAATATTCTTTTAGTGTGTGGAAAACCATTTTGCTTAAATAGAAGAAAAGTTCAGCATTCTCATTACATTTTCTCAGCTAGTAAGGAAGCTAAAAGCCTGGTTAGAAGTGGTACTTTTACCTCGTAAGCGGGACAATTTCTCTAGTTCTCATAGTTTGTAGCATGAGTTTTGACTGCATAGGGCTTATTAGGCTGATGCATGTGAGTATTAGGTTACTTATTTCTGATAAATCAAATACAGTCCAATATATTAAAGAAAAACAACCAACATCCAAGAATTAATACAACAGCTTGTTTTACAGTCCTACAAAAAGAAGTCCAGTTAGGAATTCTGCCTATGTCTACATGTAAAAAATGGACTAACTTTATAAATAATATATTTCACATAATAGTGAAACAAGTTAAATTGTTTCCCTGCTTACAGCAAGGTATGTTGGCAGGAGTAAAAGTTGGAATTGAAGGTCCAAGTCTGCAAATACTTCCAATTTTCAAAGTTTTTCAAAGTATTTATAAAGATCTTAATCTTATTTCAGAATTTCACGAGATTTGTCCTCCTTCAGTATAGCTTTTGCACGTCTTACACATATTTAACAGTTTGATCTAAAATCCCACAACTCTTTCTTCTGCCTTGCTTCCCCTCTCTTTGAGACAGTCGTAATGAATTCAGTTGTTCTGCTCTAGACATTGATACATATCATCTATAGAATAATTTGCAGCATTATGTTATAGTTTAAATAATGTTCTCCTGAAACAAAAAAACCACTAATCATTTATTGATTGACTAGTACTGAAATACTATAGCTCTCTGGCACAATGTAAGTTAGTATTTTATATCTGATGCCACATTGCAAAATATTAGCATTCAGATTAAAAACAAGTGCACTCTGCCAAGAAAAGCTAGATTTAGGGCCAAAGCAATTGGATTTTGAAATACATTTATGCTTATTTTTTAAAGCATTTCAATTTTCGGAAAATGAAATTGAGGGCAAGCTTTTTGCCTGGTACTGTGTACGTTAGGGGTTTACCCAAGGGAATAAAAAATAAGCCATGAAGTTAATTTAGCTTTAGTACTAGACAAAAATCTCTTGGCTCACATAGGCAATACTAAAGGTTGAGAACAGCTGCAGATCTCTTAAAATCATGCTTTTTCTGCAAAATCAGTTTTTGTATTTCTATATGCACCATCTATTTATAAATATTTCTATGGCTATGTAGCTTCCTCTTTATAAATGGGTTATTTTAGAAACCATTTGATTCACATAGAATTTATTCAGTTTATTTCAAGGTCAGGATTAAATTTAAAGAGAAAAATATCTAGAGAGTGAGATTTTTCTTAGATGTTATTTCAAAAGGTGCTCTTTCATGGGAAAATCTAAGTGGTTTGAAATACTATCTGTACATAACTCAAAATATTGGAAATACTTATTAAATAGTTTAGATTTTGCTCTCAAAGGAGCAAATTGTGCTCCCTTCAGAGTGCTAATTTCTCATTTGTTTTTTTTTGATGAAGAAGCTAAGACCTGAGGACAACCAAAACAGTTCCTTCAGCGTGCACTTTTGCAAACATCGCTGAGCAAAATCTACTTTTGTTTTATAGAATTAAAAGAGTATTTTTAAAAGCATAAAAATAAGTATAGAGAACAAAAAAGTTGCAAGCTGCTTAGTCTGGTTTTTTTTTTACTAGAAATGAACAAGATAGATGTTGGTTGTGTAGAAAATAATTTTTGTATAGAGATAATTGTTCTTGCTGAGTAGAAATTTGAAACACCTATGAAAAGGTGCTGCCATCAATATTTGAAAATGCTATCATGCATGAATTTTCCAGAAACTACTTTTTTGACTAAGGACTATAATTTAAAACTACACATGATATTTATTTATACATGCCATACTAATTGAATTATCAGTAGAAGTTTTTGTAGTCATTACGAAATTACTATTTCTCAAAAATGTCATTTTATGTATATGTAATTTCATGCATAAGATCAGGTTGGTTTTGCTTTTGAGTACAAATCTTCCATTTACATTCAGGCCTATACCTCAAATTTATTTTGAGGAAACAAAATTTGTATATAAAATTCATTACACCACCTTGATGTCACATTGCAGGAGGCAATTTGTCTTCTGAAATTTTCCAAGTGTTATTTATGCTGAATATTGTTAGCTTCACACAAGCCATAGTTACTGTGAAAACGAAACAGAGCAGTACGTTCTGATCTGCTGACCCTTATAGATTTTTTTGGTAGTCTTTTATTCTTATTTTTGCCATCCCAAATGCATTTCGTTTTTTTTTTTTTTTTGTCAATTTAGTTAGTTCAGACAGAGGCTGCTAGTTTGGGGGTTCAAGTTTGCAGAATACATTGCTGATTGATGCCAGTAGTTAGTCTGCAGGATTGCTAAGTGAGTATGTAGTAACAGTGCAGCATGAATATTTCCGAGTATTCAGCCCTAATGGACACATACTACTAATACAGTAGCATTAATGGCTATGACCTCACTGATGTGGTTAGAGAAATGGTAAATGGCTTAATCTTTGTAAAAACATCATAGGTGATCAGTTATAGATTTAGTAGAACGGTTGTAACAACATAAGCATTCTTCGTGCCTATAGTACCTTTTTACCCCTTCTTGTACTGAGTGTATCTTTTGTCACAGCGTGGCAGTGCACGGAATGTGAATAACACCAAGGCTTTTCTTTACCAATCTCTATTAGCATGCTATTTATATTATTAAATTAGTAAATCAGAAATTCTTTTCAGTGCCAACTGCAGTGGAGGCTTAAGTGTTCCAACTTTAAGACATCATTCATGTGAAGAACTATCATATAATGCCAGATATCACAGCATTACACGCTATAGCCTGTGTGATAGTAGAGCTTGATGTTGTCACCTGCTTGGCTTCTCTTATGTGTAGAGATATCCTAGCATCTGCCTTTTCACAGCTGCATGATTTGCTTCTCATCATGTCACGATAATACATTTTCACTGCTCATGTATATAATTATCTTGCCTAGTATTTGAAGTGTTCTAGTGTAAAATATCAAGTAGAAATACTCATATTATCTTGTGTTATCAATGAGCTAGAAAAAATTGTTAGTTTCTTGAAATTCTTGCTTTATTTTTGAGATGTGTTTTGGTGATAATTTACAACCCCCAACATGATACTGAGCTCCCTCCCCCTTACACAGACACACACATGCCTACACCCACACATTTTTACCTGTTAGCTGATGGAGGACATAATTTTGACTCAGTTTCTGAAAATCACATTTAGATATAAACTACAGAGCACTGCTCTATTAAGAACCATGCTAGTAATACTAAGTGAATTAAAAATTTATGCAAATTTCAATTTATTTTAAGAGGGTGTTTAATTAGCTGATCTTACATTATTAGTTATCAAAACAGACAGAGTATAACGTGAGTACTCATGACTACAGAATTCTTGTATTTTACCTTCTCTGGCAGTTAATGAATAATTTTGAGATAAAAGGTCAATTTAGGGATAAAAGGTATTTTGGAAAGGATTTTTCAGGAATGAAGTATAAACATTTTTTCCTGAAAATTTTCATAGACCATGTTTTATTCTAAATCACAAATGTTTTTGTCCTCGGACACTCTACTTTGCCACCCCAGCATCTTCAGTTGTCCTGGTTTAATTGTCTGGGCAATTCTCAAACTTGCTGTTACATTCAAAATTCACAGTGTCTTTGAGAGCCTGTCCGAGTTAGTGATTTTATTCCAATATTATTGTATGTGTTGTAATTAAATGGCAAGTGACAATTCCAAGTGACAGAGCTTAAGTCTAGAACTTCAAATTTGGCCAGAAATTCCCCCCCCCCCCCCCCCCCGTATTATATATCATAATCACAATGAAAAGCTGGCTTGCAGTGTTAATGTTAGCCTGGGCATGCCAGTCTACGTGCACCTGTCATGACTTTCAACAACAGCTCAAGCTTCCTTTTTGCTTTATTTATCAGTTCTACCAGTTAGCCAGTGTTGGGTTTTGACAGCCCTCCCTGTTAACGCCATGAAGAAAAGGGAGTACATAGACCAAAAATATAGAGTCCCAGCAGCTCTATGAACGCAGTAGGTATAGTTACCAATATCACAGTAAGGGTACTGGGGAGCCAAGTTCACTCCAGAACAAAGATCATGGTTACATTGGCGTGTTCCCTGAATTATTAGGGAGGTTAAGTGACTTGCTGACAATTACTTCAACGTTGTATTGAGAAATACTATTCTTTTTAAGCTGAGTGATCCTATAATGATCTACAGTGTTTTGAAGCCAGAGAAGCAGACAAAAATAATAGCAGTAAAAATAAACTAAGAGCTTTCTTTTGGAAAGTCATAATCTTACTTCATAATTCCACTTTTACAATAGATACAGCGTGACAGATAATTTTAAAATGCTGTGGGAAGGGATAGATATTTAAAATATCCTAATAGTACCATGAATGATCCCCAAGCAAAAAGTGTAGAAAAGATATTTTCCAGCCTATGCCCCTTTCTCTTAAAATCCACAAAGAGCATCACTGTTAGAATGGAAAATGAGTATTTACTTTGGAAAATTGCTTGCTTTTTGAATAAATCATGTTGCACAGGGTAGAATGGAATAACACACATCATAAATTAATGCTGTTAAAATGAATACTTGATATGAATCCTGGGAAATGTTCTTTGCCATCACTGTTTGAAAAAAATAGGAGCTGTGCAGAAGCCAAACCAATTTGCATTGCTTGAAAACATGTAGGTTTCCCACTACTGATGAATTAGCAAACACTTTGGATCAGCTCCATCTTGTAGTGTTGTTAGTGTTTACCTAAAAAGCAGTAGTGCAAGAAGGTACAGTATGTGATTTGGAAGTAAATCAATACTGAAGTTCAATAAAGAATTCGAAGTTAGAAGAGCAAAAAGAAATGAAATTCTGTGGACCTAAACACCTGACATATATCTTCTCACAGAGCATAGGCCAACAAAGGTTGTCTAATACACAGTTTCTGTACACTTGTGAGGAGACATTTCTTTTATTTCATAAAAGTTCTGTATTCCTGCTAGGCCAAACTGTCAATTACAGGCTCTCCTCTCCAGTTTTGGATCTGTTCTTGCAATTGTCAGCCTTTTTCCTTTTTCTTCTTCTCCTCATTCCATTCCATTTATTTCTCATGCTATTCTCTTGCCATTGCCCCATAAATGGCTGAATTCTTCTCAGTACTTGAAATACTCCGATCTAAACATTTTTATATTTTGTGATAAGTTGATCAAGCAGCTACTTTCTGCTTTTTCTTTATGAATTAGTGTTCTATTTTTCCACTAAGAAAAAAAATGCTCTTTAGGTTAACCAATGTAAATTGTGCATATTATTTGGTTAGAATGGCCAAACATCATTCTTGAGCACCACTGCCTTTGAAAAAGGGAGACATCCAATGACATTCCTGGGCCCTGTGACTTCAACATTTATGAAATAAATGTAACAGACCTTTACTCTTTATGCACAGGATCACATTTTTCCAGGTTTTTAAGTAAGCAATTACTGTGCTTTCTAGTATGACAACTGCCCTATTGGAACGTTTCATGATCAGCATTTAACAAATGATCTGATGACAGTAAAAATAGCTGGTAAAGATGGAGGAGACAAAGAATCTCTGCAAGTTTGTTCCATATGGAATCTCTCCTCGGCTGTGGTATAGGTGGCTGTAAACTTCAAACGGGAGTAACTGGGAAGCCCCTTAGTTTGCTCCCTGAGTTATCCCCTTCCCTTCAACTCCCTGACCCCAAACTTGTCTTTATCTGCCTGGCAGTGTAAACTCATACCTTCAGCTTTACAGCCATGAAGAGTAATGTTTGGAACATGAGTACCTGGGAATTACTATACTGAAGGAGAGCTCTAGTATGGCTTAGTCCAACATTCTGACTAATAGAGGTCATCTGTGAAGCGCTCATTAAGTTTGTCTTAATATCTGAAACATGGAGATTTAAATCACTTGTAGTAATTCTTTGTCAACATTAAGTAAAATTCCTAGTTTCAACCACTGTGTATCTCAAGGATTTATCTATGTGAAATCTAATACCTCTGTGAATCTTGTTAAATTTATGGCCTTAGCAAAATGCCATGGCAAGGAGTTCCAAAATCTAATTATGTGTTGTGTGAGAAAAATTATTTTCCTTTTATCAGTTCCTAATTTGCCCCATTTCAATTTAATAACTACCTCATTTTATTGTATTATGGAAGAGAAGAAGGAAAGCTCCCAGTTGACCTTCTTTATAGCTTTCATTACTTCTTAATACACTTTTTGTCATGCCTGTTCCTATTTGTCTTCTTTTCAAGAAAATAAACAAAATAAGAGTTTAAAAAGCAATTTATCCTTATCTAAGAGTTTTTCTTTGCTTCCATCATATTTGTCTGTTTCTGTGAACCCCATTTCTTCAATACCCCTTATGAGATGCAGAAAATCTATAGGGTTTTTTATCCACATTATTTCATTCTTTTCCTTATATAGTAAAACTTTTTTTTCTTTTTATGAGCTCCTGTTCCTGCTACAGGCCATCCTTCAGCTCTTCACAATATTGGTTAGGTGCCTTTCCTGTAATATATCAGCTCAGAAGTTGCTACGATGAATGACTAATTTCCATTATCTGCACAATGTACATTGGTTTTCATTTATGAATATTGAATTTTTTCTGCAGTGGCTTTGACCTAGATTATTAAGCCATTTGAAAGATACTTATAGTTACCTCAGGACTTGAGAAACCTAAATAACTTTATTCTCTGTAAATTTTACTGCCTTGTTTATTTTTAGTTCATTAAGTACAGCAAACACCAGATTTTGTCATCCTTGGGCACCATTAGTGTTTTGTCAAAATAAGAAGTCCAAACAGATTTGAAGCTTGATAGAATTATGAAAAAATCTCCATTCTTTCGTAACTGTTTAACTGAAGCACAGAATGAAATCTTTTGTGGCATTTGGACACATGCATTTTGGGACTAAATGAAAGAACTTGCTCTGGCATTATACTGACGAGATCCCAAGATGGACTTTCCAGTCTGGTTTGGCTAACTTAGAGTGGACTCAAGGTTTGTAAACAGTCATCCACTGCCATGATATCTTGTATAAGAATTTCATTGAAATGACCTTAGAGTGGATTTTACCTCTGAACTATATGTAATGTAAATGAGCCATTATAACTTAGTGATTTATTGTACATTCTGCCATATTTATTTATCCCCTCTCCTCCCCCTGGCAAATTTTATTCAAAAACCCTAGGAAACAGAACTGGAAACTTTGTGTTGAGCTTTGAGTGTATCCTGATTAAGGGTCCTTTCTGAGTTCAAGATCCTTTGCAGTTGTTTCTGTATTCTGGCTTTGAAATGCCAGGGAAAGGATGCCAGGGTGTCTTCATCATCATGATGGTAGAAATTCGCTGTAGCTCAGCAAGAAGGCACTGAACTGCTTACAAGGAGTCCAAGAGAGCCCTGTCCTTGTTCATGTTTCGTGTGACACATAGATTACCTCCTTGACTTCTTATATTTCCTCACTCTAAATGCTGTGCTATTTGTCTGATGTGCATCTTGGTCAGGATTCAGCGTAATTCTTATGAATTGATTTAACAATCTTTGTCATCTGTTTATTGGACTTAAGAGGTCTAAATCTATCTGTCACTGAGCTGCACTGTTCCTTATCACTTAGCACTGCTTTTTCTTCACCTTCCTCGGCTCTCTAGTGTGACTGGTGCATTTTTGGCACTAAATCTGGCCCTGCTGCTCCCTCGACAGCCTCATTAACTTTATCCTGAGGTGTGGATTTTTGTCAGTAGCCTTTTCTGAGCCTAATCTCATCAGCAGATCAATTGTAATTGTGCTCTGAAATGGTCCTTGTTGCGATTATTAAAGCTAGACTATTTATCCATTTGGTTTTAGGGACTTGGGTGCAAGTAGTACTTGTTCCTCCTGCTTTACAACCTCCTGACATAAGCAGTTATTTTTAGGTGCGTAACTTAGGTTGTGAGCATCTGATGTATAAGAACTGCTTACAAAGCAGGAGTATGTCATTCCAGAGTGGGTACCTACAGTATATGAGTGTTCCCATGAATTCCTCATTTTATTCTTCACTGACACTGTATCTGCTTAGTTTCAAGGGCATTTCAGAGTGGCAGTGGGGGTGGAATGTAGAAGGCAGCTTGCTGCTGACAACTCTGGCATAAGCATTCTTTGTAACGTACATAATTTGGATACCAGACTGAATTTTCAACGGTAATTAACAGGTTGAGTAACCTCAGCAGTTGTTTATAAAGTACCTGCAGAAGTTGTTCTCTAGGGGGTGGGCATTTTAGTATTGAGCAATTTATACTTTGGCAGATACACTCTGTAAGCAGCATTTTACCTAGATCCAAATTCACATTAAATTAAAATTGAGTTAGATACAAGCAGGTTCCCCATAAAAGCATTAGAAGTAGAATTATTACAAAAGGATGCTCTGCAATGAATTTGGAACAAAATGAGAACTCTAAAAATAACGGTTTTTATATTTCACATATGCATTTTTCTCGGGAAAAAATATTGGTAAAAATATTTTTAATTAATATTCCTATGTTGCAGCAAAAGTGAACCTATTGCAGAAGAGAAGCACACAGAAAGCGTGTTCTGAATACATATACTAGATCCGCTGAGCTTTAAAATATGCCCACATTTGGTATGTTTCTAAGGGCATTTTGTGAGCATTTGTATATACAAGTCATGTAAAATCACTACTGCAATAATTTTTTGTCTTGTTTTTCAGAAACTCTTGAGGTTGGTTTGGTAAAATTAGTGGCAAAATAATGTGTCTGCACACAAAATGGTCAGAAATTTGTCAGTATCTTTAGGCCAGAGAGTGAAACAGTCCTAGTCAGTTTGTGAAATCCTGTATCTTTGAATGGTGATCAAAATCGCCTCCTGACATAGAGACCCAGGACTAATGAAATATATACGATAAGCCACAGTCTCAGAGACATCCTATTCAAACAAGCTAAATAGGTGCAAGGACCATAGGGTCTGGGTCCTATTTCAGGCTTGGAGGAGAACTCAGTGTGTTCTGGAATAATTTAATGCAACGTAATTGTAATTTACTTTTCTGACTCGCATGGCTGTTTGGAAGACTGTAAGCAGAGGGAAGTCTCCCTACAGTGAAAACCCAGAAACAAAACATAACAGTGGCTGCATGTGTTGCTATTGACACCTACATCTGGCCACTTGCGGATGGTTTGTTTCAGATTTGAAGCTAAAAGAGCTAAATCAGCTCGCCAATTTTAACAAGAGAGAAACCAGCTAGGTACAACTGTATTTTGAAATGCTAATAATAACCTTTAATAGATTTCAACTAACAATTGGTATAATTTAGGTACAGTGCTGCTGCAGAGGTAAGAAGAGCTGACCAAGTTACAGCAAATCAGGCACCGTGATGTGTTTCAAAAGCACTTCCATCAAACCATCTAGATTCAAGCAGATATCACTATTGATTATCACTTATTCTACTGTGAGTACTAAAGAAGATAGCAAAATGCTCCAACATATACCAAAAAGGATCATAGATTTTCTCTTTCAGGTTTTTGTGACTGGGAATAAAATGTGCTTCGGTGTGTTTGTATGGAAACATATATAGAAGGAAGGAAATGGAGCAGGCTGGATTTATTCTTGAGAAAAAAGATTAGGAGGTGAAACCTAATAATGTCTCTTAAAATGTCTTAAGGTATAATAAAGAGGGTTTGAAAAAAGTCAGAGGTATTAAAACAAAGAGTTTTCATATGCATGTATTCAGCAGTACAGAAGTAATAACGTGAGTATACTATGAGTCTTTAAATCCAATGGCATTACTGGGGAAAATACTACACAAGATTAAAAAACTGAAGTTCAGATTTTCAGCTTGATCTATTGCGTTGCAATATCCTACAACGATGCTACATTGACAAAGAGATGTCCTTTTTGTTCACGTAAACAAGTATCACATGCTATCTGTATTAAAAAATGTTGTGCTGTGTGAGGTTGTTGAAGTTTTACTGGTATAAAATACTAAGCATTTAGACTTAGAGCAGTTATCCATTTCTTGTTGTTCTTGGGAATAAAGGGGAACATTGTTGTGTCCTACCTTAGGTGTCTAGGGGTGTACCTCTTAGAAGTGTTAAAAATCCCCATGGTGGTATGAAAACAGCTAGATTATAATCACATTCTTGTTTATCCTTTGGCTACTAATAGGGCAAAAAAAGGCTACGGTTAAGAGAATATTTAGCAATGAGCTGAGAATATGGATGGATACTTTTACGTAATTTTGTTGGTATTCAATGGGCTGACAGGGAAGAAGACAGTGTCTGTCTGTCTGCTGAGAAGTACGCATTCTCAGGTCTTGGTATAACTCCTATCTCCTTGGTCCATTGTTATTTTTTTATATTCTACTACTATGCTTTAAGGCTTCATGAAGCACATGTGCTATAGGGGACCAAAGAATGTGGTTTCATACTGAAGTACAACATGGCATTATTTGATGTGATCTGCTTTTTCTTGTGATTCAGGCCCATTTAAAGAAGATGTGTAATACTGCCAAGCTTGAACTGACTGATATCACTCATGAATGTTTATCATGCCACTGATTTGGTCTCTTATATTGTATTCCACATAATATTGCGGCTGACCAGATTAGCTATGGAGGTGGTGGTGTTGGGAGGACAAAAGTAAATACTGAATTCTAGCCAAAACAAGATTTCAGACCAGATCTTAAAAACTACCTATGCTTGTTTCCATTTTGGGAAATCTGGGACGCCTGAAATGATAGCCATGAAAAACAAACATAACATAGTGCAGTAGGGGACTATTGTAGAAGTCCATATATTCACAAGCAATATAGAAAAGAGGAATAAGAAGCAATCATTTCTGACAACATAAGAACTACGCCACTACCCCATGATACCGATCAACTGGCAAGTTTAACAGAAATCAAAGGAGTGCTCACTCATTGTAGGCTGAATAATCCACTTGTAGAACTCATTAAGATATGATATTGTGGAAGCCAAAAGTATAAATGAATTCATAAAGGTGTAACACAAATTCATGGAATTAAGTCCAGCTGTTATTAAATACGATGATCCACATGAAAACTCCAGCTCAGACAGTTTTACTTGGGAGGAATACCTTGGAGAGGACCCCTCCATACACCCTGGTTCCTGGTCTTTAGTTATCCCTCTTGGTCAATGTCATAGCCAAGAATTTTACTCTGATTCAGTGTAGCATTTCTAATCTTTGTACAATATCATATACTGTAAACAGTAGCCTAGTTCACAACTATAAAGATACCATCTTTGGGTTTTACATGGCTCTTTTACTTACATGATGTTACAAATTTGATAATTTCTTCTGCAGTTGCTGAATTCCATACTTGCAGGTCCCTTTCTATTGTTTCAGAGTGTGTTACCCATGCACCTATTGTAAAGATGCAATGTGTACATGATCTCCCTTAAACATAGGTGCAGAAGCTTATAAACTGCCATTCTGATGTTCCTGACTGGGAAACTTGCCCTCCAATACACACATTTGGTACTCATACATTATCTTTTGGCTTCCTATCCACATGCCCATCTGTTATGATGGCATTGTGCCTGCTCACAAGATGGTGTGCCAGCTTCACTAGACAATGATGCCAATCAAATAAGAGTTGCTGCAAGTGCTTTCTTTTCTAAAAGTAGCCCCTCTCAAGTGAAAGCAATGCTATAATGGTGCTACTTGTCTCCTTTTTCCTGTTTACACCTGCTGACACTTATCCTCCAAGATAGGGTTAGAATAGTAAAGGAGAGGAAGAGATGCCACATGGGGTGGCTCTGGATTGTCAGAAAATATAGGCAGAATCACAAGAGGAGCTTCAGAAAGCCATTTTAAACATAGGGCATGCTGACCATGTTGATCAGGATGCAGATCTAAAAGAAGGCAGAAAGAAGTATTTAACTGGAAAGAAGTGTTTGAGAAGAAGTGTATTGCTGGCAAAAAAAGTTTTGTATATATATTACTTATATATATATATGTACAACTTTGGAACAGTAACCTATAAAGCTGAAAGGTCCAAGTGCAGGTAAACGTCTTTATTCTATTGCCTGTCAGTGAAGGGTACCTGTTCAACTCAGAAGAAACTGAGAACTATACCTAAGCAAAATCTGACATATAAGTCAAATTGACAGTTTGTTATAAGATGTCTAACCAGCTGAGACTGGAAGGAACCTACTTTCTTCGTCTCCATTTGCTATATAAGCAAAAATATGAGCTCAGTATTTCACATCTGAATGCCCAGTGCCACTTTCTGTGTTTTCCGCTTCCTTTTGAAAGAATATCAACTCTGAGAGCATAAGCTTAGGCAGAATGTAGAACATTTCTATATAGTCTGCAAAGCTCTCAAAGGTGTTAGTATCCAGAAATTCATCTGAGAACAAAGCAATGATAAAGCAAGACTTGAGTTTACAAATATTTTGTGCCTTTGTGCCATTTTAAAATGTTTACGGACTATAACTGGATATGTGTTAAAGTAATTCTGAAAACTCTGATCAAATCAAGAAGAATACCATCTTTTTAAGAACATCATCTAATTGTTTCCTTCAGAATGCTTGCTCACCTTGGTATTTCCTTCAGAATGCTTGCTCACCCCATCCCTAAATGGAGTTAGTAGTACCTTATTTTTAAATTGTGAAGTCAAGAGCTAATTATTGAATTTGCATAGCATATGGTAAGAAACCGTGAAGCAGTTCCTGCGGTGCACAAACCTTGCATTATTAATCCGCGGAATTACTGGGGAAAAATTAATCTTACACAGAAATAAAGAATGGCTCTCAGTTCTTACTTATGATGATCATCTTGATACTTGAAAGCCCCTTAATAGCCCATTAGCAACCCATTATAGTGATCTTTCTGCTAAGGTGACCATCTCCTATAATGACAGATGTGACTAAAAAGAATACAGCTTCATAGCTTTCAGATTGGTTAGCAGTCGATACAGAATGCAGGCATTCAAATAGCAGAAAGAGAAGAAACTTGGGTTATTGTTTCTAAGAACAAGCTGGGGAGAAAGAAAATAAAAGCTGACTAATGGAGAACTAACTTTTCACTATTGATGTATAGTGCAGCCCATAGAGAAATGTGTTTTCGTATTCTCAAATGTATGAGTAAAATACTCTTACAGAAGAATGATTATTATTACCAGTAAGCAGCAACTGAAGATATCAGTCTCTGCACAGGGTTCCTATAACTTTTCAAATTATTTTTATCATAATTTCTTTTCTAGTGGAATATTGATGCTGCAAAACAAAACAGGAGAGGTATCTATATGGAAAAAGAGTGTCTGAACTCTTACAGTCAACACAGACAGTAAGAAGGACTGAAGATTAAACAGTCACAGAAGGTGAAGTGAGCTGCCTAAAGTGTC
The DNA here is from genome assembly GCF_035582795.1 of Mycteria americana. Lineage (NCBI taxonomy): Eukaryota > Metazoa > Chordata > Aves > Ciconiiformes > Ciconiidae > Mycteria > Mycteria americana. The sequence goes on from NC_134372.1 coordinate 32,238,571, forward strand.
CAGAAAATTAAATATCAGATCTAGCAATATAATCTGGCTTCTAAGTTCCAGTCGTATGTCCTATCTGGGCCAAACCGTTACCTTTCAGGGGCAATAGGTTGGATAATGTCTAATTAGCTAATATTTTGAAGTGATAGGACCCAAGTAAGTAGTGATAGGACCTATCACCTATACAGAGATAAAAAGGTAATAGACCATGAACTCTTACTGGCTCTGCAAAGAGAAATACAAAGGTTTTTTACATTCATAGTTGAAATTGATCTAGGAGAGTATCTGATAGTATATAAACACACTGTCTGTTCATGACTGAAGGTATTTCATGATGTAAGAGTCCTCTTTAGTCATAGCAAATGCATAAAATCTCTATTATATGAAAAAACATGAAAGCCAACTTCTACATTTCCCTCTACAGAGAACATTAAGAGTCAATCATTGACCTAGAAAAGCTCAAATAAAGCTTTATTTATAATTTACATCCAAACAATTTACATCAAACATTTTCTGAAGAAGAGAGATGTGAATGACTCATTGGAAAGTGTGATCTAGAATAACCCTTGACCTTCCGCTCTCTCATTTGGGCTGCTGCTACGCATGCCTGTTCATTTAGTGCAAACGCAGCTCCATTCTTCTAAGGAAGACTTGAATCCATTGCATACTAGCATTATTGGGACATGGAATTAACACACTGTAAACAAGATTTATCTTATCACAACTCCTAGCAAGAGACTGCTATGTAGAACTGTAAATTGTCATGAAGCTGTCTCCGTAATCCTTTCTGCATTCATTTTTATTAGATCTCTTACTGCTTCCTTCAATCATGTTTGCAGATTATTAAAAAGTAAGAGTTTGGGAAAATGCAGTCTTTTGAGCTGTCAACTCTGACACTGCTGCATAGACAGAATACATATAAATAAGCCCCCTCCTAATATTTGCTTTAGTATTTTCTGGCATAGTGTTGAGTGTAATTGTGCTGTTAGCTGCAAGTCCCCAGGTAAGATTGGAAGTGATTTTGTCTCCCCTATCATGGTTTGATGACTTTTATAATACTAAAGGAACACTCTTATTAGAATGTCAGGCTGGGAAAACTACCAGGTTGATATTGAAATCACTTTGGTTTGTTAAATTCTTATCTTCATTTCCATTTTAACACTTCAAACCTTCTGAGTTTGTCAGCAATAAAGCACCTACAGCAATAAAAACAAAGCAATGGAAAGAACAGGGGAATTATGCTCAAGGCAGGGGAGGAGAGGAAGTTTGTCCACTCCACACAGAGATTCGGGAGGGACACACGGCATAACCACGCTCTCATGAGTTCCTCCATAACTGTGGAGCAGCTTTGAGAAGTCATGAATTCAATCAGGAATGGAAGCAGACAGAGCACGCCTGTATCAGTGGTGCAGTCTCCTCTGTGAAGTTCAGCACAATCGCTTAAGAGTGCTGCTGGTTTTATATCTGTTTGCCATAGCTGCCCATGACCTTGTAGGAAATCTCCCTGACTTGCCCTGGAAAGAGAACACTTCCCCCGCCCCCTCCAGATTTTGCTTTATAATCTTCTTTCTATTATTCTTTTAGGACAAGATAGCAATCCTTTCTCATTTCAGTTTCTCTGCCACTTATGGCAGGAATTCCTCTCCAGAATATTTGATTCTTCGATCAGATGGCCTAAGTGCCTTCATGGTACCCATTTTCCCACAGCAGGTAGCTAACAAAGCTTCTTTTATTGACAACAAAATTTTTTCTCTCTAGCTCCTGCATAGCTTTTCTTCTCTAGAAAGCAACAGCACCCCGAGCCCTCCTTTACAGAAACCTGAAAAAAAAAAAATTATTCTTGCTTGCAGGGTTTTTATGGGTTTCCCATTCCTGATTCACAGCTGTCCTTCCTCCAGGGTAGAAGACACTCCTATAAGCACCTTTGCCTGCTGTGACTCCTCAGGCAATTGTTACAGGCTGGATTTTTTCTGAGCCCAATCAAGGGACTTATATAAACCTCCTCACACTGCAAGTAGTTAGTATACCATTTATAGTAAGCTGTTAGGAATAATGCACTACTGCTTCAAAATAAAATCTAATTAATCACAGAAGTGAGTAATTAACTGGAGATAAAAAGTATAATTCACACAAATGCCTAATTATTGTCAGATTATTACAATTTTCAAAATCTTTTGTGTATCTAAGTCACTTCTGAAAGTGGGAATGCAGCTCCTATGCCACTTAAATGGTTTTGGAAATGTTATATACCAGTTCTCGCTTCTTCTATTTTATGCGTTCATGTTGAATGGTTTATATGCAGCTATCTGTAATTGTACAGACTAGCACAGGGCTGGATCATTAAATATTAGGCCAGTGTTAAACTGGACCAATTGAAATGCATGTTGTTGCCTGAGAAGGGGGAAAAGAAGGTTTTACCATGCTTTGCAGATGTATGTTTTATGATAAATGATACTCACGTGATTTACATTAATTTATGAGACCAAGTGTGCCTAGTGGTGTGAGGATAATTAGAGAGAAATATTTTATGGTGTACAATGAACAGAGCTCTGTTTTCTTTCAGGAGTGAGGTCTGGATATGAGAAGATAAATGACTCTGGTACCATAACATGTTTGATCAGATTCATTATATGTGGCTTTACATATAATGAATTCTAACTGCACTCAAAGAAGCAAACCATTTGAAATACTCATCCTTACCTGCATTGTGGGGTTTTAAACAGCAAAAGAGCTAGAGGGCTGGATAGTTTTCCTTGAAGGGGTATTTTTCCAAAGGTGTGCTACCTTAATTTTTACTTGTGGTTTGGTGAAGGTTTTGAGATACAAAATTGCATTATTGCCTGATTGCCCTGCAAGCGGATAATTCCAAGGAGGTTAGTGCAAAGGGTAGACTAAAACAGGCATAGCGTCCTAGGAAATAGCAAAGCCCAGGCAGCCTTTGCCTTGTGTTTGCCCATGGGATTGAAGGCCGGTGCCATATTGGATGGAAGAGCGTAGCTGAGGGATGGGGCAGGAACTGGAGCAGGGTGTCCTCATGAGCGAGTTAGTCTGTGCTTCTGTGAAACCTCGCAGGGATCTTGGACACAAGAGCAGATCCTGGAGCAGAGCAGGTCTTTGGAAGAGAGGAGGCACAAATTTGTCTCATTCTATTTCTGCCTGCGCTACCACTGCACAGGCTTTAGCCCTAATTGCTCCATCGTCATATTTAGACTATATGCCAATGCCTTCTCGGTGACACCACATGAAGTACATTCGGGAAACTAATCTTAACAGACGCTGCTTTTTAAAGTTCATGTAATAATTGAACAGTTTGCAAACTTCCTTACCGGTTTACGTTTGCTGTTGCACTCAGGCACACTGGGCGGGATATACTATGGGCAGTTAATGTATTGTTAATTCTACAGTTGAGCAAAAAGGAACTAAAGTAGTAAGGCAAAGAGAGTAGCAGTTAGGATAAATCAAAAGTAGAAGTTGTGCATATTTGGTTCTTCTGCAGTTTAAAAGAAGAAATCATGATGCCAAAACCGTTAAATCATAATATTTTTTATAGAATGGAAATTTTAAGAAGTGAAAAGCCATGGTCTTCAAGGTGGAGGTGGATGGAATGAGAGGACTCAGTGACAAAACAAATTTTTAAATGAAAAAAACTGTTTCATGCTCCATTCTTTCCATGTTTAGAAGACATTACAGAGCTTGAGAAGGACCTAAAAAGACCAGTATGGAATGGTTCAGGGATCTGAGGAACTTAATTACAGAAAGGGAGATCAGGAAAACTAAATCCATGAAAAAAGAAAATAAAAGGTGACTCTACTGGTGTATTTAAAATCCTGAAGTAACAGAAAGCATTGATACTACAAGACACTTGGTACTTGTGGCAAATACAGGTAGTTGGGGATGTGAATCACTGCTGGAAAAAGGTCAGTATGAAAGAATTAGGGACAAATTTATTTGCATGTGGAATAAAATGAAAAAAGAACAAATAGAGGAATCTGACAATGCCAAAAGATGTGTAGTAAACGGAAGAGGAATTAGGAAAGTATATAGAGGAAGAGATGTTGTGAGACGTGGTTGTTATATTAGGGGCTAGCTGAAGCTAAAGGGGGTAATGTATTGCCTAGTGTTGTATCAGTGCTTCCTAATGTAGTTCGAGCTGTAAAAAATTATCTGGGTGGCTGGTGCACTCCCCAGCATTCGCCCTGACACCTGGCTGCTGCTGCTCCTTTTTTCTTCTGCGTGCACGGGCTCTTTCCAGACTCTTGCCTCAGTTGGAACAGCAGTGAGCAGGGCTTAGCCATACTGGATCCAAGAGAAGCCTTTTTGCCTCTAAAAGTAGCATGGCCATATTTTGCTATGTCTGCTGTAAAGCATCACGTCTTGGAGACAAATCATTAAATTGCAATCTCAGCTCATTTGAAAAGGAGTGTATCTTCCTAGGTGGACATTGTGGATGTTAGGAAAAGTTGGAAGTGTGAACTGCAGAGACCCATGCTAACATAGGGAAAAAACACCTTAATAATCATTAGCTATTAAAAATATCACCATTTTAAGCTTATTTACAAGTTATGTATAAATGCTGTGAAATGTTTCACCTTCTTTCATACGTGTTTGATTGTCATCACCTGGGGTAAGCTAACTTGCATGGTAGAGAATTCCAGCACCAAAACCTTAGATTGTCACTGTTTTCACTAACAAACTAATACAATATAGTTTTCTGATTGTTATCACTTAACTACAAAGACAAATCAATGGGAAAGTCTGACTCCATCTGATAGCAGTGTTGTTAACCCCAGATATTCCAAAGTCTTGATGCCAGTTTAAAAAAAAATCACACATTCTTAACAAAGTAATAAATGTTGGGTTCCCTTTATTTCCTTTTAATTTACGAGTACAATTTAGGCAATGTTCCTGTCATATTTTTCAGCCTTTTTTTTCCACAACAAATGAAGTGTAGAAGTATACTCTCTTTTTAATGTAAGAAAATCAGTGTGTTCAGTGGGCAGGCCATTCCTGTTTCTTATGGTACATTTCTGATTCTGCCATGGCCCTGCAGTGTGATTTGGATTAAGAGTTTTCCTGTACTTACATGCTTTGCAAAGTAGGTTGAAAGCTGTGGGTGTGAGGTACTAGAGACCAATCATGTTATAGGCTTGTCCGGATCCAGAAGATTTTCTTCTGTCCCAAATTCCTGGTAGGCATATTTCCTGTTCTCTCATGTACACCTAGGAACCACAAGAAACACTGGGTAGTTTTTACTCTCATCCCTCCTAATCCTTGCCATCATTCCTCAGACAGTCCGTATATCTACTGATATAATGCATTGTGTAACATTTCCCTCTTTTATGTTTATATAATCATTGGCTTGGCTTTCAGTAGAAGTTTATGTGAGTGCTCAACTTGTTGGGAAACATTTTTCTTCGTCTCATTTCATTTCTCTTCTAAAATAATTAATGTTGAAAATGTAGTCCATATTTTATATTTCCTGGTCAGTTCTTTTTGCTCAGCCCTGGAATACACACTTTTCCCTCCCAGTGAACAGGATATTTGTGTTTTTTCCTTTCTGTAACCTGTGAAGAAATTTGGAACAGTATCCATTCCTCCAAGTATTTTCTTTTAAGTTTTTGCTCTGACTTTTCTTAGTTTTCCTTAAATGTAACCATAAGCTCTTCTCATAAGAGAGAGTTTCAAAGAATACCAACTCTGACTCAGTAATATTAACTTTGTTTTCCATTCCTCACCCTTATGAAACAGCAGAGCGTCAATTTTTGTTATTAACTACTTAGGTTTCTTTAGATTACAAGAGACTTATAAAACGTTTTTGAACCTGCTTCTTTAAATCGCTGATATTGTTGGTGAGGGGAGGGCTTTGCTTCCAAAAAGCTTTTGTTCTCACTCTAAGTGAAATTGCTCATAGCGTTTTAAATGTGAACTACAAACTAACAGCATTTCTCCTTAGCAACTGCTGTCTCTGCCAGTGTACGAGCTGTATTCTGAGATTTGAATATGCAAAATGACTAGGTCAGGCTGTCTTGAGGATATAAAAAATATTGGATGAAGTAAAATTTTGCCTGAAATTAAATTTGCAGAAAATCAAATATCTGTTGTTTAGTTCTAAGCAGATGTTGAAAAGGTTTTCCTGGATGCCGTCCTTATTGATAGTATGTCTTTTGATCTGAAGCCAAATAAGAAATCTGGATGTTAGTCTGGATTTGGAAATTTTCTTTAAATAAACATATTAGTTAAGTATGTAAATCTGCTTATCATCACTTAAGAAATGTTGCCAGAGTAAGAAACATCTGGAGCTCAGTATCACCTAACTTATTAATTCACATTTTTAGTTTGTTTCATCCAGAGTATTGTAGGATTCTGTTATCTCAATTGCTTAAGTCAGCTTTATCTAAAAGGCAATTAGTTGTAAGTTCTGTTGTTTACATTTAGACTCATGAAATCCACGGAGTATAGTTTCATAGGCCTAGTTACTTAGCTTTCCAGATCTATTCAGGTATAGGCCAATGCACACTGTGGTACGAGTAAATCAGAGCTAAAATAGTCACGGCTTTGAAACAGCAGTGTTTTCTTTCACAGGAGACAGATTCTGAAAATTAATTGTTACCGTTTAGGATTATGAATTACATGGTCTGGTTTATTTATCTGAACTCATCACCGTGTAATTCCAAGAAAGGATTATTTGACCTGTTCTTGATAAGGACATAAATACAGATATCAATACAGCCTTCTGCCATAAAGCTTCCTCAGTTTTATGACCACATTTCCCCTTAAGCTTAAAAAAGGTTCTCAATCCAGTTCAACTTTTACATCTTTAGCAAACCATTTGTATGTTAGCATTTTCAAAACTGACGGATGCTGAATGTGTTACAGTATACTTTTGCTAGCATAGATAATAGGTTTTAATAATCCATGACACGTACCTTGTAGTTACTGAAGTGAGAATGGCTAGTGGCTGAACCTTTATATGTGAAAAGCCTAGTAAATTAAGGAAACATGTTGTTTAAGGAAATATTATTTATTGGTGGTGAGAAATTAGTATAAATCTCTACACAAAAAAAAAATGTTGAAACTATGAGTCAAAGCCTTAGAACTGCACAAGCAAGCATGGAATTTGCACTTCTCCATAATTATTATGGAATGTACCTAGTTCACGTACTGTGTTTGGCTGTGCAGTTAAGATGACTAAAAAAAAAGGTGCATAAATTTCTCTGTGTATGAATTTCATGCACATAATTCTGAAACTCAGGTAGCAAGATTTATTTTAAGAATATAAATAACCCTTTGTTTCATTTTTTGCAGTGAAGTTTGGTGATAATGGTATTATTAAAGTAAAACTTTGCAGACCTGCTGGAATTTAGGAAATGTATTAATTAATACAATTAATATCCAATTAATATCCTAAACAGATCCAGCCCTTTCTAGGAACTTGGTAACAATGTAAGATAGCTCAGACTTGTGTACCTTAAAATTAAAGACTGCTTTAGCTGTGTGCTCTTGCAAGGGGATGTTTATGCTTTGCCTTTGCTCCAACAGACGAGGAGTTAGGCCCATAGGAAAGCGTTCTGTGAATGCACTTTTCTCACGTACTGTAGTTCAATGAAGTGACAGTCCCGTAGCTGTGGATCAGAAGTGTCGGTCTTGTGTCCTTGAGCAGGTTATATAAGAATTTATGGTTACGTAGTGCTTGATGTGGCATCTGCTGGTTAATTTAAAAGCAGTCTTACAGACACACCATAATGATCAGTATTACCGTTTTTAATAACTTGATTATACGTAACGGCTTTGGAGCAAGGATTGCTTTGCTGTTGTTTGTACTTGTCATTGTGGAAGGGAGTACTGATTCAGAGTCCGATTTCCTTGGTGCTGCCATAAAAGGAAAGCTAAATAACAATATTCATAGTAATTTGGAAATATAAGTCAGGTTATGACTTCAGTTTCTAAAGATTATTTTCTGTCTTGTTCTTGCTGCTGCTCTGAATATGGAAAGCTACATTAGGGGAAAAAGAGTTCACCAGTTTTTGATATATAAAAGGAAAACCTGAAATATCTTATGGTGAATCCATGAAAGAATTTTAATATTAACTGAGCAATCAAAGCTCATGGGTATGAGCTTCTGTTACTGTTTGAATGATCATTATGTTTCAGTGTTTTAGTATGTGGAAGTTGCTTCACAATGTACCTACTGTGTGAGTTAAGCTGTTCCAAATCTTTTTCCTGACTCAAATCAATTAAGAATATAGTGTACTAGTGAATATCATTGTTTGTGTACTTATAAATAGAGTTGCAGTCTCCCTCTAGAGAGTGCATATATTAGAAGATAAATTTTCTTGAAGGAATAGACAAAATAGAACTGGAGGGCAAGAAATTACTAGCATAGTGTTGAAAAAGTGTTTCCTACATGAAACACATAGAAAGTGTATTAATTAGTATCATATCCAGTAATTATGCATTGCATTACTCAGCATGTCATGTATCTACTTGTTTTACTTCCTTATAATAAGTTTCTATATAATAGATTATAATTTGCTACTTATCAAGATGAAAAAACAGGGGGATTATAATAACATATATAAAACAAAAGTAATTTTTAATCATACAGGAATGTTTCCTATCACTTATTTTTTAAAAGAATCTCAGTATTGGAGTGAAAGAAACCTGTCTCATATTATTTTAAAATCTTTTTCACATGTTTCTCAGCCTTGGAAAGAGCAGTGGAGTCAGAGTAATCTTCATACTGGCTTTCTTATGTATAGCTAAAATATATTTAACAAGGAGGATTACTGCTATTTTCTGTTGTGATTTTATTTAATTAATGTTATTTCATCTCTGTACAGATGACATACTGGATTGGGTTCATAATGCGTCTGTCATTGTGAATCCATTAACTTCAGGTGAGATGCAGCAGTATGCACAAGCTGAAACCTGTTCTTTGAATCATGTTACAGCCATGTGTAGCTTATTTGTATTTATGTTAGTTTGGACCCTCTCCTCCTTCTCCTGTCTTCCCTTCCTTAAAAAAGTGAAGAAGCTTACCCGAATTATAGGGGTAAGCTAATAAATATTATGTAAAGAAACAGTTATCTGAAAAGAAAGAAATCTGTGATACAGTTAATAGTTTTTCATCTACTTTGGGTGAAAGACATGAACTGACTGGTGCTCTCCTTGCCTTATTTGTTTTTCTGGAAGGAGCATAATAGGAGAAGGTGAGTCACTAGTATGTTATAGGGAAAATACAGCTCAGTAGTAAGTACACTCTGTTTGTGAAGCAGACTTTCTGAAATGTGTACTGTTAGGAAAATACCATTGCATAGGCAGTGAAAGGTCTAAGAATACTTTTCCAGCCCCTAAATGATCGATTGTGCATGTGTAAATGATCACCGATGTAGTTTTTAGGCTGACAATTTTTGACAGAGGTGTTCAAACAACTTCCATGGAGCACTGCAAAGACAAACACTCTTTCTAATGTCATTGGGGGTTACAGATTGTTATTAGCTGGATGAAAATGAAAATGCTTTCACTCACACAGAAAACAGAATTTCATCGCATTCATATATCTCGAATAAGCTGTTGAAAAGGAAGATATTTACAGGAATTCAGAAAGAATTTTCTTGAGTTCCTATGGTGATAATAGGCTCTCTTTCTCTGATGCATCACTCAGCAGGTGTCAGCACAGAAAATGTGGGCCTAAAACTTTCACATGGAGTTTTCTCTGTTATATTATTATTATTTTTTAAGAATAATAAATATTGGGTTTTGTTGAATCCAAAGAAGAAATTTGTTGTGACTGTAGAATGTGTTGCTGTAGAGGAACAATGTGTAGTAGCAAATAGCCAATGAATCATACTTTCCAAACAAAAAAACAACATATAAAAAAGATCAAGGTTTATTATGCCTCGCTTACTATCAAAGAAAAATGTACCGGCAGATGCAATGTTAGCAAATTCATGGTGCACTGTTCACTTTTCCACAGCGTGAATGACTGTCATTGATAGACTGGTCAGACAGACTAGAACAAAATAATATTTATCTTGTACGCATCAAGGATTCACCTGCTTTCTTTTCCAAGAAAAACATGAAAGCTGGAATGAAGCTTTATTGGAAGTGATGCACCTTCATTGTCAATAGCAGGCAAATGTTTAGTGGAGCAACAGAAGGTAAGCTCAGTGTTCGTATTTAATATTTTAGAGCTAAAAGGCATGGAATTCTGAGTCATTTGTACTTTTAAGAGCAAGATCGAGCAAGACTCAGTGTTCAGTACCAAGTGATGAGGCCAAATGATTTTGCAAAATTTACTGCGTGGAACAAAATCATTTAACTGCTCAGTGTATCTCAGGGTGTGTGCTGCTGAGACTCAGTAATATGGAAAATAACCATGAGGTCGTCATTCTACCATCTTTTCTCCTCCTCGTTGGATGGTATTTTTCTCTATGGTATACCTAATGACTCTTCATGGTTTTTTGAGGGACATTCCTCAGTATGGTTAAAATATTATTGAAAACCACAGGTTTTCTTTGTACATTAGAGGAGAAGAGCCCATCTGCATTGGTAGAAAAGATTTTTGGTCCACATACCTTTCACCCCAATTAAACTGTACCTTTTTAGTACAGGAGGGATGCCATAGTAAAATGTTAGTATAAGGATAGTTTTTGTGGACTTTGGTTGTCTTCCAATCTCTCAATTTTCTTGACATAAAAAGTACCCTGCCTACATAATGTACTACTTCTGTAAAATTCAGAAACAAGGTAATTCCTAAAAGATAAATCTGACAGTGAGGTCCCTGCTTTTGTTTGATTACAGCAAAACGTTGGAAAAAATCTTTGTCTTTGAGTTCCTATTGTGCAGACTAACTCATCTCCTTGTTCACATTTGTGCATTTCTTTTATAATCCTAAAGGTAAATAGGGGTTGGAGAACTGAATCCAGTGATAGCTTCAACGGGTACTCACTATATTTATAGTAGGAAGAGGCAATAACTTAAAACTATGTGAAACAAGCAGAAGATAAAGTTGGTGGTCTTATAAATCTAATTTTCTCCAAAGATTTCCAATTCAAACAAGGACTTGCAGAAAAAACCACTCTTTCGATAAATATCCATTATTCTTCAAAAAAACTAGGGCACTTGAAAAAATTAAGGGAAAAGGTTTTGTTTGCTGCCATGCTGTCTAAAGTGCATGGCCTTTGCAATGAAGAAATCCAGTATAGAAAGCAACTTTTCTGATGAAAGCTGAATAAACAGTAAGCTAATTGTGTTTCATTTGCAAACTATTAAATTTGTGATAACCCTATTTAAACAATATGATTCTTTACTGTACTTACCTGATATAATTCGTTCTTTGCAGTATGGCCATGTCCTTTCAATATATGTTGTCACACCCCTGATAAAATGGAGTTGAGAGTGATGACAAAACCAGAAACATCTGGGAAATGAAAACAGAAAAGCTAAGTGTCAGATAGCAATTAATGGATCACTTACAGCTATTATGCTTAGGAAGGGAGAGTAGTTCCTATGGTGTAATTTGCAGATGATCAGGCTGGTGAAGAGAGTCAATGCTGCTTCCCTTAGGCTGTTACGGAGATGTCTGTGCAGATGTCTGTCCCAGAAATGCCACACATTCAGGAGAAGCTGTCAACTCCCTGAGGTACCACCCACTTCAGATGAGATAGAAGAGGGCATATGCCCTGTGGCAGTGCCATCCATTAGAACAATCTGTGTAAGCTACACTGTAAAGAAATGAGCAAACTCGAACAGAATGAAACATGAATTGTAAAGCGCGGGGAAGTTCTTCCAGTCAGTTTAAGCTTCCTGGCTCAGTCCAATCTCGACACCTCTCCAGTGACACATAACTTGCTCTCTTTTGCCAGGTCTGTCCTTTCCCATTTGTCCAAGTTTACTTTTTTGTCATTTCATCTTAGCCCATTTTCCTTCTCTACAGTTTCTAGTGCAATTAATTTACTGATTTTGCTCCCTTCCTTTTCACATCATGTCAAGTAATCACTTGCCTATGTTCCTCCTGCCTCAGTTTGGCTAACGTTTCTCCTATGCAACAATTCAGCTTTATGCTCTGCCTCCTCTTAGCGTCCGTGTCCGTCCCCCCCCCCCCCCCCCATTATTATTTATTAATGGATTGCACAACTCTTCACCAAGAACCTTGACATATCTTAAAGACGTTCAATAATTAAGCCCCGCAATGAGCCTATAAAGGATGCAATTATATTATCTATTTACCAGATGGCTAACCAGGAACAGACAGAAGTTAGGTAAATTGCCCTGGGTTAAAAGTTGGGGAAAGGCAGCACTGGGAATAGAATCCAGAGTCAGTCGAGTTTCTTTGCCAAAAGCTTGTAGTACTACAAAGTACATATACCAGCTGTTGGGGAATCACTGTGCTGGCCCAGAATTGTCCTGTTCTAGCTTAGAGCTTAAGATCTATTATTGAGTAGGTTTTCGAACTCGGCCCTTGCTCTTTTCTTTCCTAAGGGGACAACCGAAACATCTGAACTTGTAAACTTAAAATAAAAGTCTGCCTATGTTTTCGGGTCTCTCCTGTACTAGTTCTGTAGATTAGTGAGGTCTATGTATAGCTGGATTTTTTATTCTAAAATGTGTATTAACAGCAAAACTGTTTCAAGAAAAGAAGGTCATTGTCTGTCGGTCTATCTGTCAATCTATCTATCTGTCTATCTTAGTGTGAGCCAGTCAGACAACCTGTCCATAGCATCAGAAAGCCAGGCTAGATTTGTTATCTGTGCAACCATCTGGACTACATACTGAATTCTCTGTCACCATTAAACAGATGAATCACACTTTGTAAATAGTGACTTTAAGGGGTTTTTGCTAGAGCTACTTGTTTTGTGAAGTTGGCAAATTCTTAAGCAGTCCTTGTAAGATTAGGTCTTGATGTCCATGTTCATCCTATTATCATGTGTATGACCCTCTTCGATATGTGGAATATATAACCTGTAGAATATTCCAGATGCAGGTTTGCAGCACATTTATGGAAGCATTGACATGGCGCTCTAACTATTTTCATGAAATATTTTGGGATCATTTTAAGCCTTTGGCGGGGGGACAGTGTTACATTGCAGACTCATAGTCATTTCATGATCAATTAATATCCTGTGATCTTGAAATCTCATTTTAGAATAGACATTCTTAATCTTGATGCTGGGAATTAATCCACGAAGGATAATTTTTATGATGGACAAAAGTACTGAATCTCTGCTGCAAGAGCTGCAGGCCAAAGCATGATCACTTCTATAAGGTTGGTCCCATCACCAGGCATTGTGTCCCTGCTCTCACTGTCCTAAACTGCACCACACCTGTGGAGGGAGAGCGGGTGTGCAAAATATTGTCATTATTCAGTTGTAAGCATGAAGAAATGCCTTTTGGTCATTTTGCCTTTTGGTTTCTGGTGCCTGCCTTGAAGTATTTCTGGGTTCCTGGAAGCTTTCCAGCATGAACAGTGAGGGCAGTAGTCTCCAAGTGTTCGGTGTTCTCACCACATTTCCCAATCTACAGGAATTAGTGCATTCCAGTGCCCGAGGTGGTGCCGTGAAGTAGGGCTAGTTGCAGTAACTTGCATAAACTCAGTGGAGCTGCAGATTTTTAGGGGCCGTTTGAGGTTTTGGCATGAGAAAGATTGAATGCTGAAATGTAGATTGCCTTTCTATTTTGTGGAGAAAAAAAGCCCATCCATATGAAATTGTGCTCATTACTGAGGAAAATAAGTTCTTGTCTGTCAAGCAAATGGCCAGCCTTTAGAACTGGTTAGACTTGCACATCAATTACCAGGGAAAAACAACACCTGTGTACACTAATTATTTCTTTAATGGAAAGTTTTCAGATATAGGGTCAAATTCTGCACTTGCATCAATTGTATGCCAGAAAAATTCCATTGTTGTCAGTGGAATAACTCCTGATTTTCACTGGTAAGTGTCAGAGTAAATTAGGTGAATAGTATGTTATGGCACACAACAGGAGTGTCATTGTAACAGGTGACAGCTTTAACTTTTAAATATATGCTTTATATATTCTTACATGATCAATGTCCCTTTAAATTCTGTTTGAGTTAAATTGAGTACAGTTTTGTTGCTTGTCTTTGTCTCATGTTTGTTGACTTTTTACTCTCCTTACTACTGTCAAAAACATTTTGATGCTATAAATAAGAGCATGGATTAAATACATTCTTTGTGACAAGCAATGTGCAGTGTATTCACTTCTTTCTCCTAGAAGATATATTATCTTTTTTATTATTTTGAATCTGCACTCTTCCATTATTCTGAAGATCGGTAGAAGTACATCTGAGACCCAGTTATGAAAAAATGATGTCTCTGTGTGTGTGTATATATATATGGATATACATATATATATATTCTGCTTGTGACAGATGTATGCTTGCACCTGAAAATATCCAGTCATACAAACTACAATTTTAAGGAAGTTGCAGACTCCGTGTTGTTGTTTCTATTTACTAGAGGGGTTCCATGTGATGCTGTGATACAAGAGCTTGTGTTATGATGAGATTGCATATGATTAATAGGATAAATCAATTAGGCTTTAAGTAGTCCTTCTGGCTAAAGGGTTAGGTGTACAAAGGATCAAAACTGGAGAGGTCATCATGCATTGGTTGTATCTCCCTGTGCCCAGGCACTTGAGGAGTTGTGTCCCAGTTCCTACCGCAGCCAAGCATTCTGCAACATGTCTGATGTTCTGGCAGGTATGTTTATGATTTATATGGATATGGCCAAATCTTTTGTGGGTATCGGTTGACTTGAGTGCAACTGTGTTTGTTTGCATTAAAGGAAAATTTCACCTATGACATGCATTATACCATTGCACAGGGAGACTGATGCTTTTTGAAAATCTGACCTTGTCGCTCCCTGTGGTGCACAGTACAGTAGGAATTCACTCTAAATAAAACCAAGATACACACAGGAGGAAACATCAAGGGCAATTAGGTATACATTTTAGGTGCAGACAGCAGACGTCGTATATTTTCAAGTTGTATATTTTCACCGAATACCGTATTAGGCCAGGGATCTGCAGGCAGGAGAAAGATGGAAAAAGAGTCTTTCCCTGTGTAACTGTCCTAGGGCTTGCAAAGTCCAGTGACTGGGAAGTCTAGTCTCATCTCAGACAATTCTAGTTTATATTTCTCTTCATTATTGAGCATGCTTCATATTCTCTTCCTCAGCTCACTGCAGTTTCATTTCTTCATTTTATGTATCAGGAAGCCAGACAAAGTCAGCTCAACTGGCAGCAGAATTTAGACTTTTATTAAGTCAGATAGAAATCATCTCACTCGGTAATCTGGAAAGATGGTGAGAATTTGTGGGTTTGGCATGATGGTCTCTTTTAATTACTGTGGATTTCTGATCTTCTACATTTCCCTGCAGTTTAGCATATAGTTGTGAACTTGCAACGCGAGTGTCAAACTCCCCTCTAGTGGTTGCTCTACACAGAGAATAAACATTAATTTAGCTTGATGACAAGTATTTAACTCTGGACTAAAAAAGATGACAATTCATGTGAGATTCTGGTGATTGTATACAGAAAAATCTATTTTTTTGTCTTTCTTCCTCCTTTTAATGATTTAGTTACTTCACATGTTGAAATACTGTAGTTAAAACATGAATCATTGTCAAAGCAAACAAACAAACAAAACCAAACAAAAAGCATGATGGCACTATACTCTGCAAAATGCGAACGTGCCACCTATTGGTGATGGCTTTGCACTTCTCCATCACTCAGTCCAACAGGTCAGCAGCAATGTCACGACGAACAACGCTGTTTGTCCCACACAACACAGTAGAGCCACACACAGCTCTCTGCACAGTTGTATTAATGCAGTACTAGTGCTGCAATAATATAAAAGCAAGAATTGAGCAATAAGTGTGAAATAAAGAACTGAGTGTTAAAAATGTGCAAAGAATAGAGTGACTCATTAAGTGTCATTAAGATTAAAGAGTTCCATTTCTTGCTAACAGAGTTCTCAGCAGCAGATTGTGAAACCAGAAATATACTCTACAAGGCAGAAGTTTTTTGCTATGTGTGAAGAGGAAAGATATGGTGAACTTGTATGTTTCTCAGCCATCTGAGCTGTAAATTTGCACCTCTACAATCCTCTCAGAGAATCTGTTAATAACTTTTTGGAAGCTATTCTGCTCCAATCTTATAAGGCATTAAGATTGGACCCTGCCTGCACAGGGTCCGTGCATGGAAAGGAAAAAGCCTAGGGACATATGAATTTGCGAGCTCTTTTGTGAAGGTTTTATTTCCCAGTTTTCAAAAGGAACATTCATTCATCTTTTATGCATATTCAGAATTATATTTCTGTTGATTATATGTTTTACTCGGGTACCTCTGGTCTTCTGTAAGTGCCAGTAATTACACTTGTGCGTACAGAGGTAGACACTATATTTTAAAACTGTAGTTCTTCTAATTCAATTTTCTTATGGTTTATATAGCAGTTACCAATTTTGCCTCTTCTCCAGGATAATATTCAGTCACTGCTTATGCCACAGTACTACCTCTACTTCATTTTATTCAGTAGAAAAAAATTTAATGGTAATGTTATTAGTTTTCTCAGCCTAAAAATGAGAAAGTGCTATTTAGTAAAATTTTTTGAAACATATTTTTTACTCATAATCTTGCTTCTTCCTCATAGCTTAGTTTTAGTGATGGTTTGGGTTTTTTTGTTTTGTTTGGGGTTTTTTTTTGTGAGTGCCTCAGCTTAGTGAAAGGACAGAGTCAACCTTGACTGGCTGCAATAAGCTAAGCACTGGTGTGTGACATTAAATGTACACACTAGAATGTAAGATGTCAATGAAAACAAAACCAGTTCTGGGGAGATAAGGTAATAACGATAGCTAGCATACAGCAAGCATGATTAAAATATACCACAGTATAATATTTGACTAATTGTCTAAAAATATTGGTTTTCCTTAAACTTGAGATTTGTCAGAATATCAGAACAACCCAGTAACCTAGATAAAACTTGGGATGAAGAACCAAAAAGGCACATTTGAAAATACAGGGTATGTTGTTATACCTATAAAGATCGTAAAGCAATAGCTGTGTCAGGTCCTCTTAAAAATAATATGCTTTCATCTTATGTCTTAATGTAAGACCGTCTTTTATAGCAGATGTTCTGGGAGTGCTCCCTCCCTTACGCAATGACAGAAGCATACCAATGCTCCTAGAGAGGTTTACCTTTCAGAACTGACAAGTGTTAAAAGAAAAGGGGGGTGAGAACAGGTTTATAATCTACATCACAGATATGTGGGAAAGGGTTTTAAAATATATGCTGTAAGGGAGAGGAGAAAAATCAGACACATTAAATAAAATCTATATAAATAGTAACAGTGAAGTCATACAATGATCTTTAGCAAAATAAGCCCTGCTAAAGCAGGCCATGAGCAGTGAGAGCCTGCTATTTCTTATGGGATGCAGTGATAAAGAAATTACGTACTTATTTGAGAAGAACATAAATAAAGATTAATAGGTTAATGAGTTATTTTCCTTTCATTACTATACTATTGTACTTTATTATAATTGCTTTGCACTCATTTAATTAAATTTGAACTAGGGCCAACACAAGATAATTTGTTTTCCCTGTACTAAACAATGAGTATGCAGATTGGAAGTACTGAAGCAGTAATCAGCCCTCTGTTTGCAACACTTTTCTACTCTGAGTAGACATTATAATTGATAATTTGATTGTTGCAGCACTCCGTGCAATATATTTTAAAGCAACATTAACATAATGGAAATTATGTTGTGTGCCTAATCCGAGCTTTTCACTGTGTAAGTATATGAATCCCATTCTGTAGTGAATTAGGGCACTATTCACTAAATATTCGTACAACCTTTACATGCCTTGTTTTGGAATAGAGCTATCTGCTTCTAGACCCCCTTCAATGTCTTCCCTATCAAGTTATATCACTTAAGTTGTACACAGAAAGAGCAAGAGTCACAAGCTAAAATAGCTAAGCTAAGCATTTCAGTAAAACCTGATTTGTTCTGACATAAATCTGTCATTAAGTAGTTTTTGTATAGTCCCTGTACCATTCTTGCATTGTTTCAAAGAAAGATGTTTATCCAGTCCATTATAATTTATCTTTCCGTTGTCTCTTTCCAGCTTCTGAGAAACTGGTAGCAATTGACCTAAGTAGCGAAAAAATGATGTGACTCAGCTATCAAGGTAGGAATTTTCAATGCCTGTAATATAAACAAAGTCACCTCAGGCTCTCTTTTTTACATTTTTATATATATTGGACTTATTTAAGAAACAGAGAATATCACTTGTGCATATTCTACAGGAATAAAAAGAAAGGCTGGGCTTCTGTTTGATCTTTTCTTTATCCCAATCACAAGCCCAACATGCACTTTTAATATGTTGCTTCCTGTTGCCCCCAGTACCTGCAGAGGAGTTAGCCTCTCTGTATCCTGACCGAATGAAGTCCTGAGAACTGTGGGACAATCCTCAGCAGTTCCGTGAGGCCTCAGCAGTCACCAAGGTTACCTTGCCTTTCAAGTTTGGGCCGTGAAAAAGAAGTGGAAAAACAAAGTGAAGTGTGATGGCTTATAAAACTCTGCCAACATTGAACTTTATTTGTTTTCTGGCAAAATAAGAGTGACTTTGCTTGCGTAAATGTTTGAGTCGCCTCACTTAATATTTGCCTATTTACTTTTATGGCCTGAAGTGCCCCTGTACTAAAAAGGTGAGTTGCGGGTTTGCAAAATAAGTTCAACTTGTTTGAGAAAAGTGTTGTAGAGGAAAGTATTTCACTTACTGTCTTTTAGGACTGAGCTTACAAAGCCTCCTAAAATCTTTCTTGTGCAAGGAATCCTACTGAAGAATAATTACGATTAGTATTTTAGACAAGAAGTCACGACGAGGTTAAATGTGCCTGTTGGTCTGGTTGGAGAGCACCGCCAAGTGAGTGCGGAGTGGTCCAGGTGGGCTGCACAGGCTCCTTTTGTTCTGTACCATGTTTCCAAATGACACTTTTGAAGGAGGCAGGAGGCCTGACTGACAGGGTTGACTTCCCTTTTTTTGGTTCTAGTGTGTCATTCTTTTTTCTTTTGCTAACAATTAGTTAACATCATTATAAAGCCCAATATGATAGGAGAGATGCCACTACAATACTCCTGGAGCTGACAGAAAATTAGAAGCAGTACAGGAGCAATGAATGGTCTTACATGTATTTAGAAAGGTCTCAGAGAATGCTCCCTGCATCACCAGCCGGCTCTAAAACAACTGATCCTCTGAGAGGTTCTCTCTTTTCCTTCCTATGGTCTGAGACTACCTGCCACACTTCGGTCCCTTTGGGACTTCTGCAGTTTCCAGCCATGTAATAGGTACTTGAGGAATCCTGCCCCAGCTGCTCTCTCTCTCACATACTGAATTTTCACTAATTTTGGTCCTCAAGATCTATTTAAAGTCCAGAAGTAATGAGGTGGACTTTGTGTCAGTAAAATGAGATGGAGCTGACTGCCAGTGCTGAGGCACTGTGCATTGGGAAGAAGCCTGGCAACTGGGCTCCCTTCTGTAAGTTAGGATGTAGGGAGGTCCTCTCTTCTTCATTCAAAGCCCGTAGGCAGGTTTCTTTCTCACAGATAATAGCACAAAGCACAGGAGTCTTTGTAACTTGTCTGCTGTTAGGCCTAACCAAAAAGTCTCCTGAGTCTTAATAAAGGCTCCAATCATCCTCAGTGAAGTTCAGCTTTGCAATAAAGGCTGGGGCATTTCAGCAGCTTTTGAGTTTCCCAGAGATAGGCTTTGCCTGAGACATGGGATCCATGGAAGACAGGGCGTCATTTAGTCTTCATCTCGAGGAGTGGTGGGATTTTTCCACACCACCTTAGAATTTGTTATAGTGGATTACACCTTCAGAAAAACTAATTTATATGTCTCAAGTAGAAAGTGGATCGTAAGTGCTCTCTCGTTTTATACAAAGCCACTACTATCAGCCCACAAGGCAAATCCAGGGAGGTTTCTGTTTTCCATTTACCGTACTTCTCAATTGATTGGTCACTGGTGTGTATCCTTTTCCAGTTTCTTTATTCCCTCTCTTTCAGACTTGGAATATCATTGCCTGAAATCCTAAGGGTAACATTATAGATTTCTTCTTCTTTCACACAGAGACCTTTAAACAGACCACATACCTGAATTGCCCCTCCATCTAGCTTTAATTCAGTCTGGGTGTGTAGCCCAAATCACAGACTGAACACTATAATATCGCTTCTTTACACAATTTTAAAGGTTGGACTAAAAAGGAAACAAGCCTTGTCATAGGTGTGCGTAATAAATGTAGCATGACTGGAGATGTAAGAATGGGAGAATATCTTGATGTGAGGTGTTATAACCAAGTTAGGTTTATAATTAAATCAAAAAGCGGATGAAGAAAGAAAAGCTCTAAAAGGCATGCGGATCAAGGAAAGGTATGGATGGAAAATAAAATAGGAGATTTTCAAAGCTAAAGTTTTGTAGCTAGAGAATTATACCTGGCATCCAGTGTGGATATTTATTTGGGATAAATAAAATAGCAGTTGGGACTGCTGAAATGCATATATCAATCATCTGTAAGTTAAAGCTGGCGGGGAAGACTGAAAGATAACGGAACAAAGGGAAGAGTGTAAGCAAAAGGTAAAAAATAAAAGAAGTTTGTGCAAAGGGCTAAGATAAATAAGAGATTTTCTGACTACAAAAGAAACAAGGTCACTGGAGAAAGCAGTAGAGTTTGAGACATTGCAAAGGTAACCTACCTTTGGTTGAGAGAAATGTATTATTCAGATGTTAAACGTTTTGACTCAGTTTTCTAAATTAATTATAAGGATAATACAGATAAAAGAGACGTAGAAACAGAAAAAGAATAGGGAATTAATATAGACTCTGAATACTGACAAAATCCAGGACTTTAAAAAATCAACCCAGTTTTCTGTGAGAAGTTACAACACTCAGGAGGAAACATGAAGATGCTGAACATGTCATCGGAAATAGTGGCTGGCTGGAAATGCCTGATTACTTGAAGCCTAGTCAAAGACTCTTAATTCTTGGCAGGTTTCAAGTCATGACAGATGTTTTGGATAGTCTGTGGTTACAAAAGAATAGTTTTGCACATAGCAGGTTTGCACACAGCAGTTTCCATTATCCTTGTGTACTACGTGCTTTTTTTCTAGTTTGCTGCAGAGAGAAGGGCACCAAAATGGAACCAAGTTGAGGTTGGTGCAGAGGAGCAGTGATGAGAGGCCACATCCTCATTCTATTTGAGTAGGGTATTTAATGGGAAATTTAACAAGTAGAGCAGTTGAAGAGGAGAAAGAATCTGCCAAAGCAAGGTCTCCCCGTGCTCTGCTAGCGCTTGTGTTCTTCATACCATACATAATCTAGCCCAAATTTTGCTATTATAAATAGAGTAAGAAAAATTAGATACATGGAGTTTCTGTACAGGCAATTTTGGGTTGTATACACTCTTAAGTAATATGTATCCTATTAGTCATCATCCCATATAGTTCCAAACACTAGGTGTATGTAAATCCTCCCTAGAAAGAGAAAACATGAAGATATGCAATGGCATTTTTAGATGGAAGTAGGGGTAATTTTCAGAAGCTGACTTAAAAATCTGAGAAGACACAATGAACAGTACTTAGGAGAATAGAAAAGACCATGAGCTCACAATCAAGTAAAGAATGTATAAGATATGCTTTCAAAGGTGGCACAAACTAATGGACAGCAGTAAGGCTGAAGACCTTTCAACAACAAAAAAAGAATGAACAACAGAAAGAATCATGGTGAACTGTGAAATGAAAATAGAGAGGCTTCATGTAGTCTGATATCAGTGAGAGATGACAATATTATGGTAATGCTCAAAAGCCCAGTCTCTGGTTTTAGTTATTTTTTAAAAAAGTTATTGTACAAACAAACAAGGTTCAAAACCGATGCTAGTATGGTACAAGGGCAGAGAGACCTTAGTTATTTGTTAAAGTTAGAAGAAGCAGGTCTGTAGAAGAGAGGAAATTATGAGGTCATCTCATCTGAGTCAGAGATGATCCTGAAGGGAATAGGCAGGATAAATGCTACCAGGTTACTTGAACTCTTCTGAGATGCAAGAACAAGGGACTGTGAACTAAAAGAAATGGATGGCAAAAATATTAATCAGAATTTCTTACACAAAAAGGGAGCAAGTGCATATATAAAATACTTCACTAATGGCAGCAAGAGGAAGAAATAATTGAAACAATAATTTAATGGGTTAGTGTATCTAAGGTTTAAAAAATACAGACATTTAACATTAGCATTTACAGTGAGCTGTTTTCTTTGCAAATAATTACACATAATCTTTTTGCAAGGCAGCTCTATTTTAATAAATAGTGAAAGAAGACAGAAAAACTTTGAAATAGAAAATTTAATTTAGAGGTGGTCATAATTCTGGTTATTGGAAATTTTTCTGCAGCAATTCCCCAGCAGCGCAAGTGTGTTGTGTGGAAGAAGGAAATAAAAATTACTTCACTAAATATATTTTTGTGTCTGCCATTTACCCTCTTTGAAAATATTCATGGCAGAAGGGATTGTGTGATGTACGGGTCATCAGAGGAGTTATTTGTTTCTTTTTAAAAAAAAAATTAATTTAATTTTACATCTGTGCAGAGGAGTACACAAATGCACACACCAACTAAAACGCAACTCGGGAATCTGCCTGTTGTAGCCCTGAAGAAAAATTATGAGAGCACTTCAGGGACGGGTGCTTCCCAAGAGCCTCCCTGTCTAACCAGCAGCTCCCCTTATGCTTCAGCCATGATCCTCTTCTGTAGCACAGCCCTTAATGGAAAAGTGCTAACTGAAATGTGAAGTAAAAGGGACACATGTGAATTTTTTACCAGAGACAAACAAAATCCTGTTCAAATGGCAAAATGGAGAATTCTATCTGTAGGTCCCACAGACTAACATGTGCTCTATTTGTTGTTATACTTAGGAGATGCTCAAAAGCTCAGATGAGGCTGTAGCGTCCTGCCTGGAAACGGGAGCCTTTCTGCCAGAGTGAGGATGGATCATCAGATTCACTCTATCAGATAGAAATCTTAATCTTGAATAACTGAAGCTCAGGTATCACGCAAGACCGCTTGTATTCATGGAAAGATGACCGTCTGTATAGAAGCTGTCAGCAGAGGTCCCTATGGTCTGCTGAAACCTGGATCTTCCATTTTTCTTCGATGATACAAAGATGGGCAAAAATGTAAGTTAACAGTAAATGATGAAGCAAACTGAAGAGTGGAGAGTGGCGTATGATTGTAAAGATGATTGACTATTGAATTGTTGTACATTGAGGCAGCTAGGAACATTGATTACTGTGGATTTTAAATACTGGGGGGGGTGTGGGGTGTGTGTGTACAGAATCCACTCTCCAGGACATGTGCTTCTAGTACGTGTGCTTGAGAAATTGAAATATATGTGCATAATCCTAAAAAAACCTGTAGAGTCAGAACCATTCCTGAAACATGCCTGGATGGGTTTTGCTTCATTAAGCTCGTAGAAAAGATAAGATTCTCCCTCCTCCTTCTCAGGCAAAGTGGGTCCCAAATTGGTTCAAATCCCGCTAATCCAGCCTGAAGAACGAAATATTCCTGAAAAGAGGGGGTATGCCGTGCCGTCTGCAGCACAGATCTGTGCCGGGGCTGCCGCTCTTACAGGCACATCCAAGCTGGCTTTAAATTAGGTTGCTCGGCTAGTAATGTAGCCACAGCAGCACAGAGCCGGCATAGGGCAAGCTGTTTACCCAGTTTTTCAGCCACGGAACAACATTCACATCAGTGAATGCGGTGGAGACATACCCAGAATAAGAATGTGATTTATTCTTTCAATGTGAGAAGCAGCTATATGTTCAACAAAGGCTTTCCTTAGACTAATGGCCAAAGTAGGCCCCAGTACAGCTCCTCTATAGACTGAGAAGAAAGGATTGTTTGTTGAGGACCAACTGTCCCCAAAAACCAGTCTGCTGAGTGGATTCCGTCATGTATGAGTTCTCTGCTCGCTTCATTGTCGAGGGTGTTTCCGCAAGCCTGCCATGCACAGCGTAACTGGGGAATTTACTACAGCAGTCGCTGATATAGCAAATAATTCAAAGTCCTGTCACATCTTGAAAAGAACAGATGACTACTATAAACCAGTTTAATATATATAAGATATTGTTTACCGATGGAATACAGGACAATGGGATTTTCTATAGAACCTCTCATTCTCAAGGAATGACAAAGCATTTAATGAAGGAATGAGTTAGAGTTGTGGTTGTTCAGTCCAGAGCATGGCTGGTTTAGTGTTTCAATGCAAAATCATTATGTGCTCAGCAGTAGCTCACAGGGCCGTGGCCAGTAACGGCTGTCGTGCTGAGACAGGGGACACAGGCCCTGACACTGTCTTTGTCCTCTTGAACTGTTTGTGGTATGGCTTACCCTCTCCTCGGATGGGAACCAGAGGAAGAAAGAAGGCAACTTTTGTTAACTCGTAGCATTTCCCCAACGCTAGTGACAATAACTTTGACCGTGTGGCACCTTTAATAGTTAATTGCAAGGGCTGCAATTGAGTGAGCCCTAGTTTGTGTGTAGGAATTCTGTTCTCCACAACTATTTTCTTGGTCAGTGTGTGCCTTCTGTATTCTTGTGAAACAAGTATGTGCTCTTCTGTTCCAGTGTGGGTAGCTATCCTTCCTGAATAGTTGAAACAGCCAAGTAATAAAAGTACATGATTTGCTTTCCAGCAGGACCTGCCTTCAGCTGAATTTGAAAGCCATTTATGCATCTAATTCATGTAAACTAATGCTCCTGAAAATTGCTGCTTTTTAAACTCAGTTTATAATATCACTCATTTTGGATGCTACTCATTTCCAGCCTTTTGGAATAGTGGTTTTATTTGCATATCTCTAGCACTGATTCTTGGATGTAACACTGCTGCGTTCTTTGCCTTTCTTACTATTCGGTTTCGGTTATCGTTATGAAAAAGCAAGATCGCTCTTCCCAGCAATGAGGTGTGTCTCACCAATGTAATGCAAGGGCATTCAAGCATGTGATGCAGACCAAACGGCTGTGCTTGCACAACTAGCTTGCATGGTTGAACTGCACACTAGCCTGGTTTTGGTGCTTGTACAACTTGCAGTAAACTTGGCTGGAAGTGTAGGATGGGAGTAATTGCTCTAAAATAAAGGTGATCAGCTGAAGGAGGCAGCATAAGTCTAGGAAGCTTGCAGAAGAAGGGAAAAAAAATGCATGTATTTAGTTTTCTTAGGTGAAGCTTGGTTATAAAGCACATGCTAGAGCGGAGACCAGTCCAAAAGGGGCTAGAACTGCTGAGCCAGAAGATCAGACTTCTCATGTGATATAGAAAATGATTTTGCTCTGTTCTGCTGCCTGCCATCTCTGAATAGCCCATGCAAGTTTTCCATTAGTGGGGGAAATTTATTTAGTTGGACTAGTATTATTATTCTTCTGTCTGTAAATAACACCAAGGTGGCACTGAAATTACAGCTTTTAATCTTTGAGATCTATATGGCCTGAAAACAATGGAAATCACTTTTGTCCTATGCTGTTGTCATCAGGGACACTCAAATCGCTCTCCTTAGTCTGCAGCAGACAGTATAGTTTTTATAATACTCTAGGAACCTGAGCCATAGTGTGGGTTAAACAAAGCTTACCAAAGCTTGCTGAGCAGATGCACAGCCTTGGATGTTGCAGGCAGTCTGGCTCATCTCTGAACTGCAAGTGCATCCTGAGCTTAGCTCCGTGGCCAATGCGACAGAACTCCAGGAGCAGTGTCTCTGCCCATGGGTGGCCACACGGTACCCCTGCACGGGCACTTTGGCTTTATGGGAGCAGCATGCTGTAGGTAGGTAAATGTGGGGTTTCTGATGGAGGTAGCTGGAGGCAGAGTTTCATTCCCGAATGCCCTGCAGTTTCTCTTAGTGTGCAGCCTTGAGCACAGGCTAATGCTCAGCCTTTATGAGACTCTGAATTGGTTTTTTGTCACTGTGCTGGTTTTGGCTGGGGTAGAGTTAATTTTCCTCATAGTAGCCAGTATGGGGCTATGTTTTGGATTGGTGCTGAAAACACTGTTGATAACACAGGGATGTTTTAGTTCCTGCTGAGCAGTGCTCACACACAGTCAAGGCCTTTTCTGCTCCTCACCCCACCCCACCCCACCAGCGAGTGGGCTGGGAGTGCACAAGAAGCTGGGAGGGGACACAGCCGGGACAGCTGGCCCCAACTGCCCAAAGGGCTATTCCAGACCATATGGCATCATGCTCAGCATAGAAAGCTGGGGGAAGAAGGAGGAAGGGGGGGACATTCGGAGTGATGGCGTTTGTCTTCCTGAGTAACTGTTATGCACGATGGAGCCCTGCTTTCCTGGAGATGGCTGAACACCTGCCTGCCCATGGGAAGGAGTGAATGAATTCCTTGCTTTGCTTTGCTTGCGTGCGTGGCTTTTGCTTTACCTGTTAAATTGTCTTTATCTCAACCCATGAGTTTTCTCACTTTTACTCTTCTGATTCTCTCCCCCCTCCCACCGGGGGGGAGTGAATGAGTGGCTGTGTGGGGCTTAGTTGCTGGCTGGGGTTAAACCACAACAGTCCTTTTTGGTGCCCAATGTGGGGCTCAAAGGGTTCGAGATGATGACAGGTTTGATTGGAATGTGCTAGATAGAATTTATAACTGTTATTGCTGTTTAGCATTAATCAGCAGGCTCCTGCCCTGGCCCTGGGGCTTGCTTGCCTTACTGTATATTAGAGTCTAATGTTCATTAGCGGTTGCTTTTTGCTTTTGCTGCTTGCTGTACTGCTTATCATCTTACTCTGCTGTGCCTGGGAACATTTGATAACAGCAATGGCCACGCGCCTGGGCTGGCAGATGGCCAGGGCATCGCTGCTGTTGCTGTGCTGCTGCACTGGACAGGCAGGAACTCCAGTGTGAACTCGAGTGGAAAGGACTGTGACCTGTGGATGAGTCCACACAGGAGCAGGACACCCCGAAGCGTCTGTGGCCATGGATAAGCCCATGCAGAGCAGGTACATCTCAAAGCGTCTGTGGCCATGGTTATGTCTGTGCTGCAGCGGGTGTACCTCTGAAGGGACTGTGGTCCATGGATAAGGCCACGCTGGAACAGGTGCACCTCAAAGCAACTGTGGCAGTGGATAAGTCCACCCTGCAGCAGGTATACTCCTGGAGAGACTGTGGCTTATAGCTCTTCTGTGGCTTCAAAGCTCCACGTGGAGCAGGTACACCCCTAAGGGACTGCAGTCTGTGGATAAGTCCAAGCCAGAGCAGGGGCAAGGGGAGGAGTTCATTGCAATGGTAAACCCTACGGTCTGGTCCAAAGGGACCAGGGGTGGAGGCTGTAATGGAAACACCTTTAAATGGTTGTAACCTGGGATTTGAGTTGCATGTTATGGGAATTACTATAGCAGGAACCCCTTGTTGCTAGCCAGGCTAGGAGCAAGGGGAGGAGTTCACTGCAATGTTAAACCCTATAACCTGGCCCAAAGGGACCAGGGGTGGAGATTGTAATGGAAATACCTTTAAATTGTTGTAACCCATGATTCGAGTTGCATGTTAGAGGAATTACTATAGCAGGAACCACCCGAACCAATGGAGGACAAGCCTTACAAGAAGCAGTGCGAGTGCAGCAGTGACCTGACCTGAGCAGGCTTTGGTGCCCGATAACTCCACACAACACACCACCTCTCCTGTCCTGAGTGACCACCATAACCGATGGAGCCCAAAGTCATGGACTAAATGAACTCAGTGAACATTTTGTGGCCATTTGTGGACATTTTACAGGCATTTTACAGGGGTGGTCTATAGACTAGGGGAATGATATCTCTGTATTGTAGCAAAGGATGGGAAGGGGGGTGGTGGTTAATGATGATGTATTGGATGGTGTGGGACCTGAGCATGACATAAATAGTATGGAATAAGAGGTGGAGAATGTGCAGGTTTTGGCTGGGGTAGAATTAATTTTCCTCATAGTAGCCAATATGGGGCTATGTTTTGGATTGGTGCTGGAAATAGTAACACAGGGATGTTTTAGTTCCTGCTGAGCAGTGCTCACACAGTCAAGGCCTTTTCTGCTCCTCACCCCACCCCACCAGCGAGTGGGCTGGGGGTGCACGAGAAGCTGGGAGGGGACACAGCCAGGACAGCTGGCCCCAACTGCCCAAAGGGCTATTCCAGACCATATGGCATCATGCTCAGCATAGAAAGCTGGGGGAAGAAGGAGGAAGGGGGGGACATTCGGAGTGATGGTGTTTGTCTTCCCAAGTAAGTGTTATATTTGATGGAGCCCTGCTTTCCTGGAGATGGTTGAACACCTGCCTGCCCATGGGAAGGAGTGAATGAATTCCTTGCTTTGCTTGCGTGCACAGCTTTTGCTTTACCTATTAAACTGTCTTTGTCTCAATCCATGAGTTTTTCTCACTTTTACTCTTCCAATTCCCTCCCCCATCCCACTGGGGGGGAGTGAGTGAGTGGCTGTGTGGGGCTTAGTTGCCAGCTGGGGTTAAACCACAACAGTCATATGCATTATATGCTATGCAGGCACCAGCAGTGTGCAACTGGCAGGACACAAAGGCACACCATGGGCAGAAATGGCTGGAATATGATGGCAAAATGCAAAAAATCTGGAAAGACTTGAGAGGAGGATTCCTTAAGGGACAGGAAAGAGTTTATGGAAGTCACTAGCTACCTACAGTAACTGCTTTGGAGCTGCTGGGGTCTTAGTGTGCATTATGAATGAGGGGCACTGAGTGCCTTTCTTCAGTGCTAGTTTTCTGATAATTATTTAAATACAAATTAAAAAAAAAAAAAAGGAAAATTCTCCATTCCAATTTTTCTAATATTTCTGCTCACTGATTGTTCAGGCAGCTTGCAGGTGTCTGGGAGCTTTGTCTTGAATAAATACATAACAATAGAATATTTGCAATACAATTTTCACCATTTAAGACATCATATATTGAGGTTGTAATAAAGCAAATGTGGGGGAGCTAATAGACTTCTCCTGAGAGCCCTGAATTTGCTCTGCCTGGAATGATACGCTTTTTAAGCTGAATTACCACAAATCCTTCAATGAGTGAGTTTCAGGACAAATATTAAACATGTGACTTTTAAGTTACTTGTTGAAGAATATTAATCTAGAATTTATTCTGAGTGGATAAAAATGAGATTTTGCAGAAGACGATCAATTATTTCCACTTATCCCTCACAAAGAACAGGAACTATACATGCTGACTGCTGAAGCTAGTAAAGGCCAACAAAAGAAACCCAGTCTAGGCATTTCACAATAGTTATTCACATAAATATTCACAATTTATAGGCCAGTAGTGTCTCATGCTTGGAGCATGAGGCATGTTAATGGATCCCCAGCTTTGCTCTCCCCGTTGCAGCCCTTGCATATCATGCGATGGTGGCTCACAGAACCGCAGCCCCTCTCCAGGCTGGGTACTTGCTGGCCCACGCATGGTGCGTGGAGCCCCAGAGCAGCGTAGAGATCATGACTTCATGCTCCACAAAAGCAGAATTTCTTCTGGTTGGACTCAGCTCTCAGAAGGCTGTTGTGCAGGTCTTGTCAAATGTGGCTTGTCATACAGGGCCTCACAGATCAGTATCTGGAAATGTGAGTGGTCTGGTTTCAATCCGTGTGAGCAAATGCGGATTTATTGAGAAGACAATACTGTTAAGGGGTCTGATTCAATCAAACACTTAAGCATATCCCTACCTTCAGCCATGTAAGCCATTTAGTTTTTAGTGATACGTACCTTTGGGAAAAACACAAGCTGTTCATGACGCTTCATGAACAGAAAGGGAGGCTGTGTTCATCAACTTTTTTTCTGCTGGAAATTATTCATTCAGGTCACCCTTTTACTGTAAAAGTATGGGAGCAGGAGTGAGTCATGCTGAGTCCTTAAGGGGGTGGAGTTGCTCCATCGCATACAGAGTGTGGAAGAATGGGTGAGAGGGTGGGGAGGAAAAGAGCTGCTGCACCCTCATGCTCCTAATCCCCAAAGCGCTGCATCGGTCGCAGATCCTCCATGCCGTGGTGTGGCACGGGGTCTGCGTTCATGTGCTCCTGTTGCTGGCCCAGCCCCAATGCCTCCTGTGTAGGAGACTGATTTCACAGTACCTCTCCGTGACTCTTTGGCCTGCCTTCCCTCCCCTGTCCCATGGCATTGGTGGCCCTCAGTGTCATAGGGGACGTGCCCTTCCCCCTGTGGGCATGGCAGGTAGAGCTGCCTCTCCGTCCCCTGTGTCCCACCCAGTTCGCTATGGGCCAGAGAGAAACTTGCCCAGCTGAGGCCTCGATTGGCATGAAGGGCCTTGCAGTTACCTCAGCAGCTGGATGGATGTCATTGAAAGTCAGAGAAGGAAAAAAAAAACCCAAAACCAAGTGAAGTTGGGGAAAAAACCTTGTCAGACAATACCTGTTGTAGGAACTGCTTTCAACAAGAGACAAACGCATTATCCTTTCATTTCCGCAATGGTTCTGAGTTGCTTCATTAATAACAGACTTGTTTTGGAGAGTGACAAGATGGGAAGCAGCACTGTAATTACACCCTGCTCTTTTTGTGAGGACTGCCATAAAAACAACTGTGCGTTCTCATTACCTCCAACGACAAGCAGCGACAAAAATTTCCAACACCTTGCCTGCCCTCTGCTACAGCTGGACACTGTTCCAGAATGACATGAATCATTCAAAAGTGAAAATGTAACCCATAGAAACGTGATTCAGTAGACTTTGTACAAAAGAAAGCATTTCTACTCACCTAATTAAAGGATAATGAAAAAAAATGGTATGTTTTTGGCAGTAGTTGTGGAAGTACATTGGTTTTTTCTCAAAAGTCATATCATCACAGCACAAACAATTTACAAAAGAAAAAAGTTTCCTTTTCCTGGAGTTGGGTAATTAAAAACTTTCTCCCTGATCAATTCACCAAACACAGAAGGAGACATTCCGTGGCTCTTTAGTACCTGGAATTCCATTTTTTTTTTTCAGTTGAAAAGCTGTAGTATAGTGAACTAATATACACACAGCTTACCTGTGCTCTTTAAATAAAGCAGTGATAAACTTTATCACTGCTCTCTTGACTTTGTTTCAACATGCTTTTTAATGCAAATTTCCTAATCTAACTTGTAAAACATTTAATATTTAGAATATACTCCTTTAAGATCCATCAAAAGAGGCAAAGCTGCATAACAATGCCTAGCGCTGGAGCATTGTGAGCCTCCTACAAAGGAATGAGGTGATTCTTTCTTTCAGGTCAGAAGGTCAGGCTTCACTGCATTAATTTTGCTGAGTCTCTTTGTTATTTATAACAAACAAGGTCATTTATTTTCATTTCCTTGTTTCTAATTGCATGCATCTCCTTTGGAGTATGAACTCAGTAAACAGGTGGCTGAAATGCTGGGGAAAATGCTTGAAGCTGTTCCAGAAAAAAGGGCATGTCCCACACTGGTAAAGCAATTTGATGAGTTAGAGATTTAGTCATAGCAGGATGTGCACCTGCTTGAAAGCAAACACGCTTCTCTTTGGCACACACAGATACATGCAAATTAAAAGAGATTATTTCACTCTGAATGGTGGGTTGATATTTGATCAAATTTAACATTGTATATTTTAAATAAAGCCTTGGTGTATATTAGTGAAATACAATCTCTTTTCAGCTGCTTTTGATTTTTTTCCACTTCTCTTTGATGAGTATTACAAATGAATGATATTTCTTCACTAGCTGAGCCTACAAAAAGAGTATGTCTCCAGAGGAGAACTTTATCAGAGAATCTTTATGATGAGAACTACCTCCATGCACTGAAAAAAATGGAATAATGAAAAGCTGGGATGTTTGACTGGCAAGGAATAAACCAGATCTTAAATTTTTAATTCTAAAATGAATTCCCACAAATTAAAGGGCATTCATTGGAGTGATTGTAATATGTCTTTTTAATCCAGTAAGACCCCCATTTTCAGGCAGCCCAAACAGAACTGCTAAATATATTCATGGGCAGCTTTTGCATAGGTAGTTATTGAATTTGCATTTGAAAATACAGGCACTATATGGCTAAATCTGTGGCTGCTTTGTTCTGAAAAATGAGATACATTATGAAGGTATTATCAAGGTATATATACCCTGATTTTAGGGGCAGTTCAGAATATAGCAGGAAGCAGTAATTGTCTGGCATGACTGAGCTTTTGTTGTTGATAGGTGAGGACGGGTCCGGGGCTGAATCCATACGGGAAAGAGAGGGAGCTTTTTTAGCAAGATCCTCTATTTCCCCAGAGAATGGGAGGCACCATGCCCTATGTCCATGGGCTCTGTGGAGAGCTCTGGGGCTTAAGAAACTGTCTGAGCAAGGGGAAAATGTGGGAGGAAAGCTGGAGAGATGGACGTGCCATTCCAAGGGACAATTGTTTTTTCCATTTTCTAAGATTGGGCATATGGGGGGCGTTTGGAGGAGGCTCTGCAAGGTCATGAATCCCCCTGTTCTCCCTGTCATTTGTCTGCAGATTATTTCCTAAGAGTGGGGCAGGGAAGGCAATTTGGTTGTAAGGATTATGCTACAGCTTTCATTGTTTAGGATGCATACTGTAGCCTTTCTATGAGAAGATTACTGTCCCGGGCTTCCCTTTCCATGCATATGAAAATACACTTTGTAATTTCAGGGAGAAAATAACTTTAAATGGTACGTTGGAGGAAAGAAAATATTTTGTATCTCTAAAAAAGATAAAAATCCAAAACCTTTCTGTAGGAAAATATTTGTTTCTTGAATGTAATTATAAATGTCATTGCACATTCTTCCTGACTTCAATGCTTATCTTGAAGAGTTCAGTGAAAATAAATTGTTTTCATGAAAGCAGAGAAGCCATTTGATAAACACACTGTCTCAGAAAATTGTTCTTGAAGCAGAGGTCGTTCTCTCACTTTAAAAGAAAGAGAATATGTTTTAGAAAACAAGCCAGGCAGCAGAAATAAGCATTTTTTGTTTCAGTCAATTCATTTTAAAAAACAATGTGTAAATCACATGGAAAATTCTGCATTGATTATTTTGACTGCTGTAGAACCCTGGAATAAATGGAGTTGAAATGGACTTATATCAAGGCACATTGCATTTAGTAGCAAGTCGGAGTGTTATTTTAGTACTGACTTTTTAGATTTGGTTTTGTGATCAGATGTTTTATTAAATATTAGCCATTCATGGAAATGAGGGCTGATTCTTTAAGAACAGCTTGCACATACTGTTTATGAGCTTGAGGAAATAGTCGAGAGAACTGGATGAAATCTGTCTTCAGCTTTCCAATGTTGAAAACCCGGCCCATTGAAGCATCAAAAAAGAGAGCTCAACTCTATAAACTGAACGTAAGTCTCCTGAATGAAAGTACAGCAGTTCGTTTTGGAGATGTTATTGTGGTCCCTAGATCACACTTCTAGAAATCTGTTTGTTAATTTTTAATCTGATGAATTTATGTATGTCTGTTACTAAGTCCCAAACTCTATTGTACGAGTACTTATAAAAAGTGTTTTATTTTTTTAATTCTCAGCTAGAATTATGCTGCTATTAATACTGAAGTTATTAATATGCTCTCAGAAGACTACATCATTAATTAGGAGACCGAAAGGATAACTAATGGGTCCTTTGGAATACTGCTTCCAGTTATTGTATGGATCTGATCTATCCAAATAAAGCTGTATGTCTACAGTCCTGTCAAATGTGGGTAAATTTTTGTATATCTTCACATATTCTCTAGCATTTGTCACTAATTATTTTATGTTATAACCTGTGCTGGTAGAAGGTGATGTTAATATCACAATAAGGCTCTGTAACCATTTGAAAGGGACATGAGAACAGCAGCATTCTTAAATAATGACTTTTATTTTTAAGGCATGACTGTAAAACCATACATGGCGCTTTACCTTAAATCTTGGCAGTGTCTTGTCAAGTCCTTCAGCAGCTTCCAAGCAATGACCAAAAGCCCATCCCTTCCACACCCACCACCAAAAGCAGTGCACTGTGGTCACTGAGAGTACATACAACCGCTTCCATGGCTCCTGGGGACAGCCAGGGCACGGCTGCTCACATCTCCCCAGGGTACCATGCAGGCTCTCAAGGGTGAGTGTGCCCTCTTTGGGGAAATACAGTATTATTGCATTAAACCCACAAAATCACAGAAAGATATTTCACTCCAGGAACATCACCACATCCTTGTTTAGATGCCTTATAATGAAATGTGTGCACCTGAAATATATCAGAGGTCATATAGCTAGATGCTGTACATTTCAGATAGTTACCTGATAGAACACTGGAAGAAATTAAAACTGAAAAACATGTATGAGTGAATCTGGTGCAGATACAAGGATTAAATGTAACCTTTCTCACCTGGAAAGACTCTTCACCATATTTCACTAAGACTTTTTGGATACGTTTCATTAAAATAATTCTTTCAGTAATTAGATTTGATTCTACTGTAATATGAAAGTTTCTGCCTGACAAATTCCTCGACTAACACAGAAATTTAAAGAAGAATTTGGATTGCTCACGATGAGCATGTTTTTCTTTCTGTAGACATTGTCCTTGTAAATTCCCTTTAAAAAGTAGAGCCAGCAGCTTTTTTTCCCCTTCTTTTAATAATTTAGTTTAAATCCAACAAATGTATGAATGTAGAGAGGGACGGAGGGGAAAAACAAACAAACAAACAGAAACATACCACACAGCTTCCACAGCTTTATATCAACAGATAATATAAATGAGAGAGAGATATATACACACACACACACACACACACACACACACACACGCACACTTAGAGCCATCTCTAACCAAGTTTTCCTGTCTTGCTTTAAAATGGCATCCCTGGAAGAAAGGAATACATTGCAACAGTTTCTTAGTTTCAGTTAAAGCTTTTATTCTTTAATGCTAATCTAGAAACGACACTGTTCCAGTCATTGTTCTCTTAAAGAAGTTAATTTTTATATTACTGGACAGTTCCTTTTCTGTTTTCAGTACTGCAATCAGTTTGTTTTTCAACGTGGTCTTTATCTCACAATAACGGTATACTAGTATGTCAGGATACTGTAACACTGCAGTCAATAGCAACAGGATATCCACTCTGCCAAAAAGTAATCCTATATTGTCCCTTACACACAGGTTATTTTGGAGGGTTGTGGAATACTTTCTTTAAAGTGGCAGAAACCTTTTTGCTATAACAGTTCAAGAGCGTTAGTGGTTGTCTCTGCTCTGTAGACAACTCAAATACTTCCTTTTCTGCTAGAATATGGTAAAAATTGTCATATGTGAGTTGAGGTGGTAAAATACTTCAGGTGAGATAACAGACTTCAGCAATCTACAGAAACATCAAAGCAGGCACATGTAAATGTTTGAAAAGTTTAATAATTTTGTTTTTCCCAATTTCACAAAGTAATGCGTTTCCTGACTTGGGCCTGAAAGAAGTAGAATTTTTGCAAACCAAAAACTTTCAGTTGTGATTTTTTTTTTCCTGCAACACTCCATACTTGTATTTTGAAATAATGATTTGTATTTTTAAGGAATTACTATTAAAAATACTTCTTTTTTTTGTTAATCCTTCGATCTATAGTTTTCTAGATGCAGCAACTGAGACAAAGAGAAGGTAAATGATCATCTGGCAGACAAGCACTAGACTCCAGGTCCCCCGATTATTTGGCTGCTCCCATCTGCTGGCTGACATTCCATCCTTTACTGCAGGAAACATGGTCAGTGACTAATAAGTGTTTATTGATCTCTGCTTGAGATACTTCCTGAGAAATGTAGATATCAATGAATATTTGATCTGAATTAATGCTAAGAACAAAAGTTTTTTCTTTACTGCCTCATTTATATAGGATATTTGTGCCTGCATGATCACTTATAAATGCCAGCTGACTCTACAATCTGATGAGAAGGGGACTTCAGTGAGATAAACTCTAATGAATTCATATGCTGTTTATTGTACTTTTTCTTAGCCAAAAGTTACTAGTGTAGTTGTTGCTTTGAGGGGTAAGTCAAAATATTATTGATTCTCAGCGGCTGTACTTGATAAGTAGAACATAGGTCTAATTCAAAGCCCATTGCAATCAATTAAAGGGACTTCCTATTGATTCCAGGAGGCTTTAGATTATTTTCTAAACCAGACCTGGTTGGCACTCTGTCTTCCTTTTCTCTTCCTGTATTCCATCCTTTTTGTTTTGTGCCCTTTCATCCTCCACATGTGCTCTGGAGGGAAGGGGCTAAGTCACTGTTCCTTAACAGGTGGCATCGAGGATGTTGTATTCTCCCATCTCCTCTTGTTCCTCCCAGTTCGTATAGGAGCCAACAGATGTGCACCCTGCACTGTGAAAATGGACGTCAGGTCTCTTTTAATGTTGATTCTGCATTGTGAAACTGGAGCGAGAGTCTCGGCCCAGCCTTGGTTCATTCCACCCCTTCTTTCCTTACTCCTCATTTTCCTGCCCCCTCTCATGTTTGTTGTCTTTGCCAGTGAGGGGACTGTCATGCCAGACACATGGGGGGTGTTGAGTTGCAGTACTTGTGGAAGACTGGGCTGGCTGGCTGAACATTTGGATGTTAGGGAGCTGGTGTGTCTGCTCTTATCTCGGAGGTTTCTTCCCGACTCTGCTATTTGTTGGAGTAAATCTCCTCCCAGTGCCTTTGACTTCTGTATAGTAAAAAGAAAGAAAACGTTACTGAGCCTCTGGTATTGCACCCATGTTACAGACGGGGAGACTGACACAGGGTTTGTAGTTTGCAGGGGCTAGTTTGTAATTTGCAAAGTAGATTGCAGAGGCTCTAAGGGTACCAGTTAAAGAAAGCAAATAAGCTGTAACCATTAAACACATTCCCTTGCTATGTCCTGGTACAAAGAAAAGGACTTGCCAGGCTTGTGTGGGAATCAGCTAGGCCTGGAACATTAGTATTTACCTGTGCAAGTTGAAAGGTTTCTGGGCAGCAGTGAGAATTTGTGCATGCACACTTTCAAGTTTGTATATGACTGATTCACTCCAATACAATTTCTGTTCTTACATCAGAAAAGCAGTTTGAGTGTTCTTAATGGCTTTTAAAATTGAATTGTGATGATGAGTCAGAAAAAAGTATAGCTGAAGATGGAACAAAGTCACAGTTTGTGTGTTACTGCCTGAATCATAATTGTTGGCATCGGTAGGCATACATTCAAATCTTTATAGAACAGTGCTTTTCAAAAAGTTTCTTCGAAATCAAGGCTACCCAGGACCAGGGAAACTACTGGAGTACTCCACTTACTGTAGGTAAATGCTTACTTTTATTAAACAAGCAGAAAAGAAGGGAATACTTACTCAAAATTGCAAATACTTCATACTTCCAACTGCTCTGAAAGAAAAAAAAAATTAAAAGTAGAATTCCAAAGCCATAGTTTCATGGAAGGCCCTTAAAGAGAATAGCTTGAGAGAAGAATTTGTTGGATTCCTTTCAAGTGATATGTACAGAAACATATAAATACTTTGGCTCATATGCCATCTTTAATGTACTCCTGAGATAAATACATTGTTACTAACAAACAGATTTGACATCATGTATATGGAGTTAAAGTGTAGTAGAAATTACTCAAGTTTACTTATTTACTAAACTACATTGAAGAGGTATTGAGAAAGGAAAACACACACTTGCCTGATTTTTTAGTTTGTAAAATTCTCTCTGGCACGATATCACATAAACCCTAATATTTTGTTTAAAAAGAAAAACAAATTAGCATATATATCCCAGTTTCTCTTCTGTTTTTCTTTAAATCACTCATTAATTTCACTGCAGTCTTACTAGTTCTGGAAAAGCCTTAATTTGGGCGCTTGGTAGAGATGCCAAAGCTAGACTATACTCAGGAACTAGAATTTTTTTGGTTGGAAATACCACCAAATGTCTATATTTTAGTTTCATAATTGTATAAATAGACAGTATTTCAAAACTTTTCACCAAATAATATTTTGGGGATAAGTGTTTTGCCTAGCTGGAATTTATTTTTTTTTTAATTCTGATTTAGTCCACCTCAATTTTCTATTAACTTCTTGTGCCAGTGACATCAAGATGTGACATCAAGATGTTTTCTATTAACTTCTTGTGCCAGTGACATCACAAGATCTTGGGGTTTTCCTATTAGCCTGTTCTTCTATTTTCAGAAGTGACTGTGTTGGAAACAGCATATTCCATCAGAGTACTTAAAATCATCATTATTTACATCACCATTATTTGCTTATCTTCTGAATTTAAGACTCCTAACCCAGAGGCGGTAGTTGCCCGCCCACCACAGCACCTTGCGTGCTTCCCGCCTGCCACCTCCTGCTCCGCAGGCTCGCGTTTCTGGCTCTGGAGCGGAGGCGGCTGCCGAGGCCGTGGGACAGGAGAGATGAGTTGGGCTGGTCAGCCCGGGATGTGCCCCGTCGGGCAGCCGATCCGCCCCGCGCCAGCCAAGGCAGGAATCGTGCAGCAGCCAAAGTGCTTTGCGGGCCATGCGCTGCCCAGAAGCCATACATTGTATAGGTCTGCAGCCTTTCAGAGGCTCCTTTCAATACGACGACGGGACCAAATCCTAAACTTGGAATCATTTGCTGTTCAGTCCCCACTGAAGCAGTTTCCCTCTGAATTCAATGGGAATATGCTTTCAGATTTCGTTAAAAGTGTAGAGAACCAGAGCAAGGCAGTCTGGAAATACCTGTATTTACATAGCAGAGCACCTCAGGACTTGGTGCCAATGATCTGTTCCTAAACCTGAGAATCTGCTTATTCTAACTTTTACACTTGGGTTTACAGAAATGTTTGTCACCCGGTTAATAAAACAAAGCAGGTATTACTTTATTAACCTCAGCTGAAATGTGGAAATGACTTTGCTGTGCTTATACACTACCGCTTTTCCGTCACTGCTTCGGAGGAACGCTCTAATGCAATGTTGCATTCTGAAACAGATTCAATGTCTTTTTATTTCTGAACAATTTGTTTCTCTCAGGAGCATAAATAATTTTGCCACAGGTATGGGGTGTGCCTGTGTGAACACTCTGTGCTCTATGTTCCTCAACCATTTCCCTTCTAGCAACAGAGTAGATTTTGCAGTTTTTTCCCTTTGGTTAAAAATGGGTAACACAATGAATATGAAATTGGATTAAGTATTTGACGGAATATGCCTGTTTTCTTTTCTACCAAGGCATTCACCAGTTCACACACATTTTTTCTAGAAAGTTAAATTCTAAATATTCCATATAAATACCGATGTATATCTGTGCTATGTTTAATTCTGCTCTTAGTGCAAAACGTCACTTTAGAAATCTTTCTTCGCTTCAAACTGTGACACTTCAGGATCAATACCCTGAATAAGGGTGATCTGGTGTCTCCTGTGCTAGCAGGAGCTACTTGTGCCACCATAAATATTGAAAATAAGATTTCTAGGAATGGAGTTGGGAAGATGTTCCCTTTCTACATGTTGTAGCTGTTGACTGTTTTTCGGTTTGCTCCCAATCTATCTAGGCAGTGCAAAATCATGCCTGGCCACGAAGCGGGAGGCATTAGGCCCCTGAGGTGCAGGCTTCAGTCAGAATTGGGCCTGTGGCATAGGCCCAGGATATCTGTTCTCAGCAGCCGCAGCAGAGATGCACAGACCTTTAGAGAAGGCCTTGCTGCTGTTGTACAGCTAAACCTTGTACACTTGTGTTGTCATTGCTCTTTTGCAACCAAATGGAGTAAACTAAACACAGTCTGGAGTGTATTTCCAGTTGTGTTACAACTGCACAGGACTCAGCCCTAGACCTGAAGGGCAATTCTCTCCCTGTCACAGAAGCCTTGAGTCAAGGGCACGTTTTCAACCATCTTCTTCCTCACACCTTGTCTGCAGGGCACAAGTCGTGAGATTGAACGGCCTTTGTACTGCTTTAGTGTTTCCTCCAAAAGTTCTGGAGCAAGATTTTGGGTGAGGAAAGCTCCACGCACGGTAGCAGATACAGCTGTGCAGTGTGTATGACTGACTAAACAAGTTTGGATTATCAGTGCATTGCTTTGAATCAGCATCCAGTGATTTTGAGAGTTCAAGAAGGTTTCCCTGGGGCAGGCTACCGTGTTTTCAAGTCCCGCTCTTGACAGTACGTTAGAAAAATCTCCTTGCTTCTGCCGCCAACCTCACGCCGCAAGGCAGCGGTGTCAATCAATAAAGTGCATTACCACAAAAAAAAAGGCAGAAAACTGCCTGGAAGCGGTGAAAGTTCCTCACCTGACCCTTCCCGGACAGAGGACCGCCACGGGAAGCGCCGGCTGCCGCCCGCCCGCCCGCCCGCTGCCGCTCCCGGCCCCGATTCCGGCCCGGGCGGGCGAGCGGCGGCGCGGCCCCCGCACCGGCCGCCGGGGGCGGCAGCGGGCGGGCGGCGGGAGGGGCGGCGGCGGGGCGGGGAGGGGCGCGGGCCCCGGTCGCTCCTCCCGGGGAGCGGTGCCAGCGCGGCGCCGGCTCTTTCGGCACTTCGCCCCGCGCCGCTCCGCCCGCCCCGGCCGGCGCAGCCCTGTTGCACCAACTCCGGGGCAGCTGCCCCCTCCGCGGCAGCCGCGGGGCGGCCGTGACATCGCGGTGCCCTGCTCCCCCCGGCCCGGCGGGCAGGCGGCGGTGACGGGCCCCCCGCCTTTGTCGGCGGCGCGGGCAGGCTGCGGCGGGCAGCGGCGGTCGGTCGGTCGGTCGGTCTGTCCGCCCGTCCGTGCCGGGCGCGTGGCTCCTTTGTGTACAGCAGCTGCTCGTGAATGCGGAGGCAAAGCCCGTGGCTTGGCACCGAGCTTTTAAAAAACAACAGCCCTCCCTCCCTCCCTCCCTCCAGCCCTCCCTCCTTCCCTCCCCTCCTCCCGCCGAGGCGGACGGGCACCCACCTGGGCTCCGCCGCCCACCTCTCCTCTCCGCTCCTCTCCTCCTTGTTTACCTGCACTTTTCCGCCGCCTCTTTCCCTCGCTGCCCCCCGCCGCCTCCCGGCCCTCGTTCGTCCCCGCTCCTCGGGAAGGCTCGGCGCTCCGCAGCTCCGGCCCCTCGGCGGTTTCCCCGCGCCCCAGCCCCGGGGAAGGCACCTGAAGGTGGATCTATTAAACCTCCCGGCGGTTTCTCCAAGTGCACTTCTTGGACCAAAGCACCGGCATGGATGTAAGATTTTACCCGGCTGCGGCGGGCAGCTCGCTTCCCGGAGACCCCTCCAACCTGGACTTTGCCCAGTGTTTGGGTTACTACAACTACAACAAGGTGATTATTCCCGCGTGTGTTAATTCCTCGTGCTGCTGCCGGCGGCCGGTTCCCGGAGAGCCGGAGTCTGGGCTCCGTCGGGGCGGGGAGGCTCGGGGCTGGGGGATGCCCGAAAGCCCCAGGCGCCGGGGCACGCCCGCGGGGCTCTGCGGGGCCGTGGGACGCTCGTTCCCGGAAAGTTGGAGGCGGCGAGCGTCCGCGGGGCCGGGAGCAGCCGGGCCGGCAGGCGCCGGGCCGGGCTCGCCGCCTTCCTCCTCCTGCCGGCGGCCGCGGCGGGGCTCGCCCCGGGGGGACCCGCCCGCCAGGCCGCAGCCGGCCGCTGCCTCGGCCCGGCGCTGGGGCGTTTCGGTTCGGTCCGAAAGCCGGACGGAGCCGCGAGTAACTCCAGGGTGCGAGTCCCTCGCCCCCGCGGCCAGGGAACAAAAGGCGGCTTGCCCGGGCGCGCAGCCGTTGGTGGCCCGGGCCGGGACTTGCTGAACTTTTCCCCGGGCTGGAGCCGCGGCGGCTCCCCCGGCGGGTCGGGCAGAGCCCTGAGGGAGCTCGGGCGTCCCTGCGAGGGAGGGGAAGGGACACCTCCCTCCGCTCCGCTCCGCTCTTTCGGATGATTCCGGCTCTGCTATGGCCAGTCTCTAACTAAAGCCTTACACCAAACCGGAGGATTATCTGAAAGTACATCAGCTGCTAGCACGGGAAGATAACAAACGGTTTGATTTGACGGGGATTGTCAGAGAAGTTGCAGTACCGCTTCTATCTATTCACGCCTTCTCTGCGGCATGTGTAGTTTACGGAGTAAACGTTAGTCAGAAGCGATAGTCGTTTCCCAGTGGCTACCTTCGTTTACAAAAATATGTTTTAGTAATACGGGGATGATTTGTTTCACAAATTACCCAAATCTGGGAAAGGCAAAGTTAAGAATGACACTGTGACTCATGCTATTTTGAAAAAGACTTAGCTGTTTGCACTGTGATGTGTCAATAGCACATTGAGCTATTAGCACTGGGCCCTCACACATGCACATAAAGATCCCTTTCACACTGTGTTTTTCCTGGTGCTATGTTTGTCCAACCTCTGGGGCCTTTTGTGAGGCACTGTATGAGATGCTGGGGAAAAGAAGGGTGCTGCACAAGTCTAAACTTATGTTAAACCTGTGTTTTTTAGAATCCTTTCCAAATGAGTGGAGAAAGTTTGATGAACTACAAAGATCACTTTAGGGGAGAGAAATAATGTGGGCTCAAATAAGGAGGTTCAGTAGCTGCAGAAAACTTTCTCCTAGAGAAAGTGCTTCTAAATAGATCTCATGAGCATACTTTGCTGCTGCTCTTGACCGTAATCTCCATCTCAGCTGCTCCGATGTTCAAGTTTGCCAGTACTGATTTGGTGGCTGCCTCCCTTGTCGAAAGGCACAGATCTACTTTCACTGGAGATGCAGACCAGCGTTCCCGTGGACCGTGCACAGCCCCTGCCTTGCGCATGCTCTCTGTGCTGAGGCTATTAGCATGCTGCTTTGTTAGTAGTTAATATAGAAAGACACAGGAGCATGAATTAAAGATGAAACGTCAACCTTAACTTTGAATGCTGCTAAGGACTTCAAGAGCTCTAAAATGCATCGTAAATGTTGACTGTTGTCTGATATGCCAACTAATTTTGGAAACTTGCAACACTTACTGACAGCATGTTTACTGCAAATTTCACTTATTCAGTAACTTTATTGTGTTATGCACGGAATACATTTTTTCAGGCTCTGTTACAGGTTACTGCACGGCTTCTTTTTTATTTTTTTTTTTTAATGTCCAAAATCTTGAATGGCTTCTGAAAACCAGTAGTTTATTGTGTCCACTAAGTTGCTGCAAATGGACAGTTATATATAACCTTTTGACTGTATTTCGCTTCATCATACAATGAGAACAGAGCACACATTCAGAAAAAGTCAAAAGTAACTAACTTTTGACCTATTCAAAAATGCATTTCAGTTGCTGTGCTCCTGAACATGATTTTTGGCAAGTATCTTATAGGCCAGGCTTCCAATCTGCAGCAGAAAATATTTTAATTAACAGAGTACAGCTCATGATGCATGTGTCTTATAATAGATATCTTTGTATGCAGAAGGCCTGATCCGGAGCAGACTGCCACAGGCGAAGCTGTGTTGCTGTTGCTGTGAGCTCTTCTTTGGCTCAGCTGGGAAAGCAGCAACGTGGTGTACAGGTGTTTCAAGGACAGAAGAGGAATTTGTGAATGAGTTCCTAGAAAGGAGGATCTTAACTGTGTTAATCTAATCTCATTTTCTGCATTGTTTATAATCTATAACTACAGGAATCATTGTAAGTTTGTTTGGGTTTTTTTTTTTTAACTATCCTGGAAAAAGAGTACATTTATTTTGAAATCTTTCTTCCCTCCCTCGCTTTTTATCTGTTCTCTCCTTTTCCCTGTGTTCCTAAGGAAAATAAATGACTACTCTGCTAGGCACCGAGATGACCAGAAGGCATAAAAAAAAAAGAGTTGAAATATTTACTCTGCTGAAGTAAATGGGAAAAGTGTTATTGATTTCACTGGGGACAGTATTTCACCTCAAGTCTT
This sequence comes from Mycteria americana, assembly GCF_035582795.1. NCBI lineage: Eukaryota > Metazoa > Chordata > Aves > Ciconiiformes > Ciconiidae > Mycteria > Mycteria americana. Next base: position 32,282,402 of record NC_134372.1, read on the forward strand.
TCTGAAACTCATTTGAGTATCCTGCCCACTCATCCGTGCCTGCTTCATTGTTAGGAGCTGAATCCATATTCTCCTTGTGACAGTGACATTGCCTGTGACAACTGCCGGGAAGCAAGAAGTGTATGGCAAGAGTAAACACGTTGCGTGGTTGTATATATGTGCAAAAGCAGAATTATTTATGTGGAAATATTCTCAGGATCATTAAGACATAGAGTTGATGGCACATGGCCTACCTGTGGAAAACTGTATCTTGCATCGCAATGTCTAAAAATATCGAACATAAAGCCTTTTAGTGTAAATGCATTGTACCCTGAGAGACAATGCTGTCTTCCACCTGCATGCTTTAGGCAGGTTTTCCCAGGACTGTACAGTTTTTTCCTTTTGTGGGTACAGCACTGGCAGAAGCATGGCAGACTGCCCCATGGATCCCCAGGCAGGGCTTGGGATCTCACGTTGCCCTGTGAGCAAGGGACTAGCAGTGGGAGGGGAATTGCCCCATGAGTCCTGGGCTTGTAGCCACACGTGCTTGGGAGCTGTCCTGGCCCGTACCTGCAGGTACCCTTCAGTTGGATGCCTTCTCCACAACTGCTTTTTAAGAGCAATGTTGTGCTTTTGAAATTGGTTGTCAATAGTGGATAAGTAGACCTAAGGGTAAGGGATGTCATCTTGGGGTGTTTTTTGGTGAGCGTTAGTTTGGAGTATATGACAGGCATTTGAAAAGGGACTAAAGTACATGAGTAGCCCTGCCATTATTTGCAGTACAGCAGTTTCTAGAAGATTCCAGATTGGGATTATTTTTGTTCAGATGGTGTGCAACATGGTAAACACAAGTAAAGGGCAAAAGAGGAAATAAAGACGCAGAAATACAGTGATTTGTCCAAGGTTACGCAGTCGGTCACTGACATAATCAGGACCACAACCAAGGTATTCTGAGATTCAGTCCAGTGGTTTATGCTGAATCTCATTTACTCTAATAGGATTACTTACATGTTTAAAGTAAAGCATGTGCTTAAGTGCTTTGCTGGATCAGGGCCATATTTGATAAGTTTTCAGTGCTGGTGTGAGAGTACATAACTTGACCCTGCATGTGTCTGGCTGCTGGTGGTTCGGGATATCGGCGATCCACCTCTGCTTCATGGAACTGCATGAGTGAAATCATGGTCTGCTTGTTTCTAGAAGAGTCCTGCTGCGGTGTACTAAAAAAATTTCACCAGAAAATAGCTATAAAAATTACAGAAAGTTGAAAGAGACCAGCTGTTGTAAAACCACCTTCTTCCATTTTGAGCCCTTTTATGGTTCTGCAGGTGGAGAATGATTTTGGACGTTCGCTATAGTTGAGTAGTTTTCTCTAAACAAACTTTTTCACTTATTGAGTAAATTACATGTACTAAAAATATTTAGGGAACTACTATTCATCATAGCAAATGCATTTTTTTATTAAAGGAACCATAATTCTTATAATGCAATTTGGAAAAGGAAAAAGAAAACTCCAAAACCTAAACACGTACAGCTCAGTGCTTGAGTTATCATTATATTAAATTCCAGAATCCTTACTTCATTATTTAGCTGTCTACATTTTATAATGTTTATCTCTTCTACGCAGATTGTCCTTGAAGGATACAAATTTCAAACATACATACCTTAATTTAGGCACTAGCATACATATGTGAATGTCAGAGCTTGATGTTTTTGGCTGAAATATTTTGCATTTTACAAAGGAAGCTCAGGAAGGTTATCTTGTTCTTCCAGAGGTGAAGCGAAGACAGCAGTAGTTTAGTAGCATGCTAAACTGGGGCTATAAGTCATTCCTATTAGTGTGTGTGTTGTTAGGAAAAAATGGATTACAGTTATGCAAACGATTGAAAATTACTCTTCTTGCACATTTAGTGTGGCTATATATGCATAAGTTTTTCTTTCATATAGCAGATGGTGAGAGACAATGGGTGCATGTATGCTGTTAAGATAGAAAGCTTTATGCTCACTCATCATCTGCCCTGCATATATGCTATTTTACATCTGGGCTCTGCTCTGATGCAGACGGGGTAGTCTCTGGTGACTGGAAGTTCCTGCGTGCTGTGGTTATGTGTGTACCTATGGTCTGACCATGACGAAGGTGGCCCCAGGGGATGGGGTAGTGCCAGAAAGCACCAAGGAGCTCCCACAAAGTAGAGAGTAGAGATGCATAAGCAGAGACACAAATATGGGTCTTGCTGGAGGCAATTTAAGTAAGAGATTTGGAACTTTCTGTTGCAGTATCAACTTGGTGAATGCCATTTTATCTTCAGCATTTCCCATTGATCTTCTGGCACATGTGGCAAGTGTGCTGAACTGCTGCTTTCCCAGAACAGCCCTCCCCGGTCTCTGATATCTCAAAACCTCAGGACTATGCAGGCAACTACTGCTGGGGAGCAAAAAAGTTCCCAAAATGTTTGGCTGTCCAGTCCAGCACTAAAAATGTTGGATGTATGATTCCCAGTGCTTGGTAGAGGAAGTGCAATGATCAGATGAGTACGTCCACAAGAATACAAATTATAATTTGTATCATCACCACGACTTGCGTTATGCTGTTTTTCAGGAGCAATCATCTCGCAGGTTTCGTGATGTGCTTGAAGAGCTGGCTGTGAAAGGAAACCCCTATACGCTAAAGGCAGCAACTGTGCGAGAGCCTACGTTGCTCAGCACGAGCATGTATAATGGTGATACTAATTGGATTGTGCAGTGTACAATTTTTCTGTTGCTCAAATAATGCAGCTCCTATACTGAATGTACCATTTGTTATCAGGACCTAAGGAGTTGGTTGTATACAAAGTATACTTAGTAGAAGTCAATTTTTTGAAATATTTTTTAGATGTTTTCATTACAATGGGTTACAATTGTATTAGTAAGATACTTGTAATAATGTACAGTAATATATGAAGAGTTTGAGTTTAATGCTTAGAGGTAATCTGGAGTACTTATGGTATGTGTGGAAATGACTAGTGGGTGTGTTTTCAAATAACAATAATTTGTAGCAATCACAACTCCGATGTGTGCATGCCATGGACATGGACACCCACTCACACATCTGGCTCTAGAGTGAGGAAATACTGACTAAATCCACTGGGATGACAAGAGCCTCATTCCCATAGCATTGTCTGCATCAAACGTACTTCATGCAGAGGTACCGAGTCCAGCCCAACCCTATAATGAATTATTATGAATGTCTAATAAAATCTAAAATAGAATCACAGGAAATAACAGCTTATATTCGTTGGCAGATACTTGAGATGAGGGTAGCTTGCGTCGACTGTAAGTTGTGTGACTCCTTTGTTGCAGTTTTGTGCAGTGTCTGGCAAAGCGAGGCCAATCAAACCGTGACCCTTGGGTTGTGCTGCAGGCTTTTATTAAATTTACAGTTAATACATGCCTATATATTTGTTGAATTCTGACACTCCCTAAAAACCTAACTAATGCTATTGAATGATGATAATCTAATTTAAGAGGAGAAGAATTTGTACAGCACTAATCCTGCCTTTTTATCTGTAATCACATTTCTGCTGCTGTAAAATTGAGTACTGTTATACAGACCTAATGGCAGGGTTGAATTTTCAAACGCTTCAAACTCTTATCTGATAGCCGTCTTCTATACTGTTACCTGTCTGTGTGATGTATTTATAGAGTGCCAGTCACCATAGTATCTTTGCGATGATTGCTACCAAAATTGAGAACTCTGAGGTGAAAATCTAATCAGGACTTTAGATAACAATGTCACACAAGAGCCTTCTGGTCTTTGCCACTATGCTCCGTTCAGATGAAGACTTTGATGAGATCATGCTTGCTGCCGTGTTATTCATTATTTATTTTTGTAACAAGATTTCTATTTCATATCTTTTCCACTGCATGTTAGCACCTGTCAAACCAATCCAAATTCTGTTTTGAATGTATTCTCTCTGTTTGTACCTGGAACAATATATTTAAAAATACAGGTATTACAGGGCTGCTGAACTAGCAAAACCAAAAGGGGAGACTGTCGTTATACAACTGCTTCTGCCACAGGTGCCTCGGGTATCCGAACAGATGTTCTCATGAACTTTTTCAGACACTTCATGGTAATGGGCAGACAGGCTGAAAATACTATTTTCATCACATTAAAAGTAACTGAGTTTTATGAGCAGAGTGCTGGAGATATGATTGACCAGTGCTGCAGACTCAACGCTGTTGGAAAAGGTGTGCTATTAAAACTAGACAATATTAGTTTATTATTAAAAATGAAAAATGTTTTAAACAGTTAATCTAGTTTTCAGTTTGTTTGTATAGTTCATGTGCCAGCTATTGGCACCAGTGTTCTTGGTTTACTCCTGCATGGCCAGTTTGCCCAGCAGCCCGCGTTTTGTTGAAAAGCCCTGTGTAAGTATCAAGAGGGAAAAGAAAAGCAGTCCATTGTCAAAAACTGCAAGTTGAAAGTATCCCCTAATATCCCTTTAAGCTTGATTAAAAAAAATACAAAAATCATGGATACAAATCTACTTTTTTTTTCTTTCCCCTGGCACTTGTATCTCAGCTTTGTTAATGCTCATTGGAGACTGATTCAATGTGAGTATCTTTCACTTACTTATATGGGCATTAGATCAGGCCTGCCCTTGGCATTTCATGGGAGAAATTGTTATCAACTCAATGTTTTATTTTTGCTGTTGTAAAGTTACAGCCCTTCTACTGTCTGGGTCACTACGACCATATATTATCATTCCTGGCCAAAGACTTGTGAGAGCTAAGACTAAATCTTATGGAAAAGAGTGGGTTTTGACATAGTGAAGTTAAAAATGAAGGTTGTGTTGAAATGAAATGCCGGGGTTTGGACTGGCAACCTCTGAAGTAAGGGATCTGTTTGTCTTCTGCTTTTCGTTAATTATTTTTTGGTTGTGTTGGCATGACTTTATTTGCTGCTGGCTGAGGTGAGAGGTGCAGAGGCAATACCATGGGTATCTCCTCACTTTCCTCATCTACTTTACAAAGCATGCATTTGATTATGTAAAATCATTATGTTAAAGCAGAATATTGCTTGAACAGAGACATTTACATTTGGATTTTCTTTTCTCTGTATTTCATATTCTGAAGAGTTTTGATCAACTGGGCAACCTAACAAAAGGTTGCAAATGCGTGAAATTACCAGTGTGGTGGGATTTGTGGAAAATGAAGTCTACGTGCAGATGGTTTTGGTCACTTGAAGCAAGTTGTCTTCATCTCTCCATTTGGTTTTCTTAAGAAAATTTTTCAAGAGAAACTCTTCTGTGTTTAGCACTCAAAGTGGATATAGTTTACATTGTAATTCTGTAAACGGTTAATATGAGCGACATTAGATAGGGATCTAAAACCTAAATAGTTTTAGATATGCAAATTAATAAATTATTAGGTTTTTGGTGTGTGGTTTTTTGTTTTGTTTTGTTTTTTATTTTTTCCCAAGGAACCCATGCATGGAAACAACCTGAGCTGTATGAGTCATCCTTTCTATCCCAATGGGGCAACTCCTATTTTAAAGTCACTGAATTATATAAAGGTTTGTAGGTTCAGGACATATTTAAACACCTCAATATTGATTAACTGTCTCTCAATATTGATTAACTGTCTAATTTTGATATGAAAAATTGTGTTAAAACCATGCAAAAACCAATTGCTGCGTAGTGGAGTAGCTTATTTTCAGAGCAGATCATATTTATCTGCTGTTCTTTTTATGCTACTCTCTTTATAGTCATATGGCTTATACAAATAGTTGAATTTTGAATGGTTTAGGATACTGTATTTCAGTATTACTTTGTTATTAATAAAAGTGCTTTTGTTAAACTACTTTTATCAGTAAACGCTTTTACAGATAGAGGATTAGCAGTCCTCTATTTTTTAAACAATTTGCTTTCTTAAATAAATAAGAATTTGATTAGGCATGGAAAAATAGTCATTCTGTTTGCTTTAGTAGGTTAATGCTGTTACTTTTGTGGGTTCTTGTAAGCGTGTGGATGAAATGATGATAATAATAGGCAGTCATGTAAATATGGGGATATCATGGTATTGATTTGTTCTAGTGAAAAACTTGAGAGTTGTGGTTTCCTACCACAACCCAACATAGTTCTTTTTTCTCCTATTGTTTTGCTTGATATGGTTTGAAATACATTAACCTTACATTTAAAAAAAAAACCCTACTCTATACATGTGGCAAAATAAACAGAATTTTACAATGCATTTTCTGCTCTTTTTCACAGCAGAACTGTAAGTAAAAACACGACTGATCTCAAGACCGTACACTGGACGTACCACAACTGTAAATACATTGTGAGGTGCAAACATGAGAGCGTAATTTAGATTTGCGCTACAAAGTAATCATTAAAGTAAATATTATATTTATACCTATGTGACTTTCTGTTTGTGGTTTTCTGAGAGTGTCTAGTAACTGTATTTCAAATGATAAAATGAAGTAATTTGTATCAATTTATTTTGTCCTGCCAAATAATTTAGGAGTGCAAGATATTATTAAATAAAGAGATTTAACAGATGCTTCTGCTGTCCTGTCCTTCTGACATTTTTAAAACCTACTTAAAGTTATCTTTATGCTCCCGTGGTGGTGCAGCTGAGACCCAAGGAGCGCATGTGGAGTGGTAAATCAGACGTTATGCCATACAAGTCAGCCTGGCTTCCTAAACGGTGGCTTGCATCATTGCTTCCATGATAGAGACCTACCTGTTGTTTATGACATAGCAGAAGTGCTGGTAAGGAAAGCTGCCTTTGTTTTGTTCTCGTAACTTTGTCTAAGTGAATTTTAACATAATAGCTTTGCGCTGGGATCTTGGATGATGTTTGTAAGGTGCATAGGGTATTGTATGGCTTGTTGAAAATACGTAATTATTGTTTCAAGGATTCGACAAGCCGTACATATGTGCATTCTCAGTTCTGATGGTTGTCTTACCTTGGTCTTTTTAAAGTAATGTTTGAATCAGACGTGTGCATCAGTGGCTTCAGTGAAGCGTTTCAGTACCCCATGCTCTCCTAGTCGTCATGCCTTATGGAGATGATGACTTGCTTCTGAGATTTTGCCTTTGTGGAATCAGCTTTGTGGGTGCCTTTTCTGTGAGAGGACCCTTGGACCGTGCTCCGTGTCAGCACATTCCGTGGGTGACTTTCCTATGTCCCCTTGGCTCTGCTGCCTGCTTTGGCTTGGACTTGCTGGCTGAGAGCACACAGCAAAAACCTGAAATTCTTGGAGCCACCCACAACTGGGACAGAATTTCAGTTGACTTGTAGCTCTGACTGAAAAAGGTGAAAGGCAGGCAGTGTAATCTAGGGCTAAATATAACTCGGAGAGATTAATCAAAGATCATATGAAAGGAAAACATAGTTCTGTTCCTCAAATACCTACTCAAGCAGGCAAACCAATAGCACTTCAGTGTTTTGCATACACAGATTTTTGGTGTGTCCAGTGTACAGCTTAGAGATCAATCTTGCTCTTCTACCTGTGATTCTTCTCAAAAAACAGCTCTAAAATTGTATTGTGAGCTTCTGTGCTTATTTTGCTTCAATCTGCAACTATAGCTTGCCCAGTTTAAGTAGCAAACTGTTTTTCTAAATTTAGTTGGCAAACAACTTGTGATAGGATAGCAGCCTTTTTCTGTCTTCTCTGTTAGAAAGTGTTTGAGTAAGGATGGTGAAGATTGGCTTTGACTTCTATCAGCACAAATATATTGCTGGAGATAACATATCATACAAGTATGCTGCCTATCTTCCTGTATTCTTGTCTCTAGTAAATAGCATTTTTTTCAAGGAAGGCCTCAGAATTTGCCCTTTTGTTAATAGTCTGGCAGAGAGTTTACATACCAGAAAAGAAGCCCGATTCTTCACTTGATAATGTATTAAAGGGGGTTTTTTTGAGCTTTGTGTTGGTTTTTGTAAAGAAAAATTGGCAGCTGTTACTTGTAATACATGTCACTAATAAATGTTGAATCAAAAACGTGACTCTTGTACAGTCACACATTTTTAAAACGCAGACAGTGTGTATTGGTCTGCATCAGTTGTAACAATCTTCCACTGCTTGGAAAATGTGGGGAGAGGCTATTTGCTGCTGTAGAGGGCACATACATCAGGATACGTACATCGTCTTTGGAGATCATGGGGCTCCTTATCATTACTTGTAACTTTTGGATTGCTAAATAACTGAATTCCACTATAGTGCTCTCTGCATCATATTCTATGTTATTTGTGTGTTTATGCAGAATTATTTCTAAAAAAAAAAGTGTTTAAGGTTACTCCATCATGAGGCATAAGTGAGAGACAGTGATGATAAAGAGCTTGATTCATATTATGACTAACTGCAGGTGAACATTATGTTGTTATGCCTCATTCTCAGTGTTTCTGTGACTCAAAAATGATAATAAACTCCATTAAAATACCATTACATCAATAGAGTGAGTATTTAAAATGCATATGAAAGGATAAAGTCTAGAAATCATAAGAATATAATAGCTATCCATATAATTTTAGACTATATAAAGTATTTGTAGATCTTCTGAGTTTCATTTATTCTCTGCATGGGTGAGAACTGATACCAAGCATACACCTTGCTTTCTGCCCCCCAGATGTAACCTTTTTCTTTTAAAATAAGTGTGAAAGTAAAAAAGAAGGAGCAATTTCCATGGAGGAAAATCAATTCTGGTCCTTCAGAATCATGAACTCAGACTGATACTTTGCAGCTACAGTGAGTACAAGCAATGCACCACAAATCTGGCACAGAATTTTGACAGTGAGAAATCTTCGATCTCCTACTTCTTTTTAACTATGGTTTTTCCTTTTCTTCTTATTTTGTTGAGTCTTACTGTTTTACTTCATCTTCCGCACTGCTGGAAGATGCGTGGTAGGAAGCAGTCATTACATTCTCTGTTGCCAAAGGAAATGGCCATTTGTTAATTCAGAAAAAGAATAAAGAAGTGGCTGTGAAACACCTTAATGAGAAAGAGGGAATGGTGGCTAGGGAACATTGCTAAACATTTACAATTTGGGGATCAAGTATTTTCAGTCTGCCTGAGTTCCTAAACTCCCTGCAGTTCTGGGTGGTGTTTGTTTGGTTTTTTGTTTGGGTTTTTTTTGGAAGGGGGAGGGCAGAGAAGAGGGTAAGAATACATGTTATTCACATTTAAAGATTCCCCCTACATTTTGGAGAGCTGATCTTTGGTTCTCATTTGATCAAAAGAAAGAGACAGGTTCATCTTTGCCTCTCCATTTAGTTGGCTTATGGCACCTAAGCAAAGGAGCTCCGATCTGCAGCCTTTTTCTGAAAGTCTAGTTGCCAGGGATCTGTGAATGTAGAAATAAGAAATAACAAGATTTTAGTCTCAGTATGTATGCTAGAGCAAGGCCAGTTGCTTTATTGATCCCAACTACTGAAGTTTTCCCTGTGAAGATGATTTATGTTTATCTAAAAAAAAAAAATCAATGAGACAAACAAACTGAACTTCATGTAAGAACTGATTTAAAACATACTCAACTTTTTCTTTCTCATCCTTATTTTCTAAAATCTTCTATGGTTTCAAAAGAAATGGGTGCAATCCTGCTCTTGCACATAGGAATATATCCTCTTTGAAGAAGAGATGTTTCTGCTTTTGAATTGGGCTTCATAAACTTGCTGGAAAAAATTCAGCTTGGAGGATGTATTTTGAAGTAGTAGTTTCTTGGGCACCGAACCGTTCATTTCCTGAAAGGATAAAGCCGCTTCTTTGTACCTGCTGACAAAACAAAGGAGTCGGTACTGATAATATGTTACATGGGGACAGGCTGTAATGTTAGTAAGCATTACTCTGGCTGCTGAAAAGCACCAGATCTATCTGGCCTCTCGTCCTTACCAGAAGCAACACGTCTGCCTCACTGGAAATCATAAAAATGGTCTCCAATTGGTTTTGTCCGCACTTTTACTAAATAAATGAATCATTATTATGTTTTCTCCAGCTTAGATAGCAAATGAAAACAAAGCAAAATGCTACATTCAGCTGCTTCAAGTTGGGAAGGTCTAGATAATCTTCATCTCTGAAGTGTGAAAGAACTGACACATAAAATTGCAGGTCTGGCAGCAAAGACTTTTTTTTTTTTTTTTTTAAAAACAAGTACCTTGCAGTTGGAGAATTGATTTTTCTTAAGAAAAGAAGACATAAGAAACCTGAAGTATCTATGCTTTAACAGTAATACTGGAAACAGCAGGGTGAGAGAGAAGGCAGTGTTGTTACAAGCATGGCTGTATAAACGCTGGCTATGAGCTTAGACTGGGAATGAGAAGGAAGCCTTTTGCTTGCAGAGGAGTAAGGTGCTGCGGCAGCCTTCCCGTAATAGTGGGGACAAAGGAGCAGCAGTCGCTTTTAAGGCTCTGAGTTTATGCTAAATATCATATACTGTGGTTGGCTGAAACAGGGGCCATGGGGTTGATTGTACTTTTAATCTTGTTTACAGTGGTTCTTTTAGGCTCCATGTTTACATTCCTAAACATATGATATTGAAGTTTTGTTATGCACTCTGTGATCCCAAGTGAGTCTTTGATTTGGACGAGGCAGCCATAGATGTGATAGCTACTTACAGACTCAACAACAATTTTGGAGTTATGCATAACAGCTAGTAAAGAAAATTTGTGTCTGAAGTATAATTTTATAGTGGAAAACTATTATAAATGAGACTTATAGATGCTGGGGAGTTACCCAGTATCTGTGCACGTGGAGAAATTACTTGGTTCTTCCTTCAGAAATGGCGTGCTTTTCCTTGGTGGTGGTGGGGAGGGAAAGGCCTTTAAGTGTCTGAAAGAGGTGATGGAAAAACCCACGTCTTGTAGAAGTTTGACAGTCTGTAGAAGCGTGGTATCAAATTATTAGATGGTTTGTCTTGATGTGGGTGTTTTGACAGTGCACATCAGATAATCATCTGCTTCCTTACCTCCATGCTCTGCTAACTGGTAACTGCCTCAGTTCCAAGTTTCTAAAAATAATCTGGTCTCAGGGATCTGAATGAGAACTTCATTTTCAAAAAGCATTTGGACAATGGAACTATGCAGCCCTTCAGAGAGGGATGTGAAACACATGCAAAAATTTGCAGCCTGTCTTAGTGCCCATTTGTGTTCATGAGCAATGCAAGTCTGTTTCTCTTCTCTAGATAAAAATCGAAATTGGTCATCAAAATTTAAAATTATGATAGTGGATATCTTTATTTTGCCTTTAATCCATGAAGACAGAGTATGTTGTCTTGTTTGTGTAAAAAGTGCCATCTGCCAGCACCATTGTAAATATTCAGCCCAGCAAGAGCAGCTTCTACAACTATGCGGTTCTTTGGAGATCTACTACTCCACCCCAAGTTTGGACACTCATAGCCTGACCTGATTGGTTGTGTGGCAAAGGGAAACTCCGATTCCTCATACAGTTGGTATTTTCTGCCATTGTAGAACACAGCCTCTTCATTTTTAAATTTAAGCAAAACTGTTGACAGTACCAGTTGTTTTTATATATATGATAAAAGTGGAATTACAGTAGAGTAGATTGAAGATTAAACTATGGATTACTAGTTAATATCAAAGGTACAGAGGTACAGCATAATTCCATTCTTTCAATCTTAACTTGTAAAGTTCAGTTTATAATCCTACTTAGGTAGCAAATTGATGCATTTTATGCAATTCCTTATATCATTTTATACAGTATCCATGCTTGCAGACATAGTGATGAAATAGATATTTTTGGCTAGAGTTGCAAGGATACTTCTAGCTTAGCTTAACTTTACTAAATCAGTAAATTAATTTAAAAGGATTTCAGTTCTAAAAGAGCTCTTGTATCAATTTTCTGTAAGCAAATTATAGGTTTTTGAGAATGCAGCATTCCCAGGAAATATGCTTTATGCTTTATCCTGTGATGTTCACTTGTATCTGTTTTTTAGTCCAGTGTACAAAAATAACAACATAATTTCTTACCTACTCATACAGGGAAACTTCTACTGTCCTCTATGATGATGATTATTATTATTATTAATTACTACCTCTTTCTAATTGCTCTTAACGATTTTTTTTTTTTTATATTTCCTTTTCGTGACCTATTATATGATAGAAAAGTGTAGGTGGCATGTTTGTTCATTTTAAACAAAGATTATCTGGTTACTTCCTGAGATGGTCCTGTGGTTGGGGTATATAAAATTGAAACTTCCTCCAATTCAATGTCTTTGAAAACTGTTTGTTGACGTACAACCTCTGCTCAAACAGTATCTTGAGAATTCTTCAACTGGGGTGGAATCAGTTTAGTTATTGTTTACAAAAGAGCTGGCCCAAATGAGTGGTACAATAGTCAAAGACCTGGTAAATCATAGGTCTTTTTGAAAGCCTCTCATTTGTAGCACTGAACATGGTAAGCTGATGTTTTTGGAAGCGATCATTTGCTTGAACTGGTTTTGAGTCTCAGACTCAAGAAATCTGTAGATTAATTCCAGAAGTCCAGAAAAATTTAAAAAGTAGCAAATATCTGCTAGTTCTGAGGTTTTAAGAATTGGGTGGCTCTTTCTGGACACCAGTAGCCTCATTTTTAGAGGTCTGATTATTTGCTTTTGCAGCCTGATTTCCTGGGAATTACTGAATTCTGAAATGTACTGTGAAGACTTGCTGCTTGGTTATAAGGCAGTTTGAGTGCAAAAATCGTGTTGTTGAGTTTCATTGCTGCTATTTCTTAATACGTCCTGGGACAGGTACATAATTTTGTGCAATTAAAGTGTGATTAAAAACCAGTATAACATTTTTTAAAGAGGATTCTAGCATTGTCTTTTTTTGAAGTGTGGGTTCATTTGGAGTTAAACTTTGAAGCAGGTGGCTATAGCTGATGTAAAAGTTTTCTTCAAAGCCTCAGTTATCCAAAGTAACTTTTCTTCCTACTTCAGCTGCTGAATGCTAACAACAGGATTTTATTTGTTTATGCTTGTGCATCAAATTGGTAATTAAGTATTTTATCTGGATGAAAAAATGAAAAAAAAAATTCTTTTTCTTGTAAAGTGGACTTTAAAAAAGGGGTTGGGAGATCTGTAAGGCTCTTTTAGTATCACAGAACCCTGAAGCTCAATGTCAGTGCATTTATCCTTGGCCTAATATATCAGAAACTTTTTATGGTGTACTGGTTTGAGAGATACGGGCTGGGGTCTGACTGGCTGGGAAGTAGATCTGTTGAAAAGGACCAGTGGGTCCTGCTGGATAGTAACATAAATCAACAACCTGAAGCGCATTCATGGAGGGCCAGCAAGATGGTCAGTCCCTGGCACACTTGCCCTGGGAGCAGAGGCCCAGGGAGTGGGACTTGTCCAGCCTGGAGAAGGGAAGACTTCAGGGGACTTGACAGCAGCCCCAGTACCTGTGAGGAGATGGAGCCAGGTTCTTCACAGGGGTACATGGCGGGAGGATGAGAGGCAACAGGCACAAATTGAAATAAGAGGTTCAGACTGCATATAAAGGAAAAAAAGAAATAACTTTGAGGTTAACAGGGTATTGGAACAGGTTGCCCAAAAGGGTTGTCTCTATCCTTGGTGGTTTTTAAGACTTGACTGAAGAAAAGCCTCAAGCAAGCAGTTCCTGAATTCATTGTGGTCTGTGCTTTGAGCAGAGGTTGGATTAGAGATCTCCTGTTGTCCCTTCCAACCTGAACGATCCTATGATTGCACAAGGTGAATAGGTAGCAAAGATTAATTTGATCCTGCCTGTACTGTTTTAGAAAAACATGGATCTGGAAGTGTGGCATTGTTTCACCCTTTGCCTGGAAGGTCTATGCAGTGGGAGAACCAAGTACTTGTTTCATATTCCGGATAGCTGTCTTAGCTCTGTTGGTGAAGAGTTTGCTTTCAAGTTGAAGAACTAGGATGGGAATCCCAGTCCTGCAGGATATGCATGTGTGTACTGGTGTGAGTGAGCTGATAATTGTGACCTGTCTAGAGCGTATGGATTTAATACAGCCAGCTGCATACCTCTCCCTTCGTAGTTGCACGTTAACTCATGACATCCTAAAATAAATGATTTTTGTTTAGCTCCATGTAATCTTGCTGTAAGGGATTGCTAGTTAGAGCCCACCAGTTTGGTTTGGCAGATGTAACAGTGTAGAAAATAACAGTGTATAAAGACTTTCTTTCAAACTCCAATGTAGAATATGTATCACTGGTACCTGTTAGCTTTTTATATATGCAACTGGGCTGTTGCTTCTATAATTAAGCTTTAGAGTTTCTTCTTTCTTTCTTCAGAATTATAGTCACATGATAATTCAATTTTTATTCTCTATAGTACTCTTCAGAAAAAGTCATCCAGAGGAAGACAGTTCAAGCACCAGAATTTCCTATAAACCCTGTTACTTTTGACACATAGAAAAACAAAGCACAATAGTTTAGCACAAATTTGGAGATGTAAAGTAGTTTTCCTAGAAAATAAAACTTTGTTGGGCACAACATTCATGGAAGAATGTTTCTTGAAGGAAGCTTTTAACTTGAGTAGGCATTAATTACTGCATTCTTCATTTCTTCCTCTCTAGTTTGATGCCAATTGCTGATTGCATGGAGGCTAAAATGCCCATCTGTGAGAGGAATGGGGAATATGGTGAACTTTAAAATCATAGATTGAATAATTTTGATACTTTTTAAAGTCCTAGTTCCAACCTAAAATCTTCGTGGTATATCATGGTACCCAAAATGTTTGCGTGCGGTAGGGTATTTTGGATTCTACATTTAAGACACTAGAAAAATATCTGATTTTCAGAGGATGGATATTATAGATATGAAAATGAAGCCCTTTAAAATGTCACATGTCCATGTCCACCCCCCCGCCCCCCAGTCACCCTCTGTGTTGTAGTAAATTAAGCGTTGACTGTTTAGTGCAATCTTGAGAATAGGAAGCGTGAGAATCATGATAGTGATTCAGATCATTACTACAAGAGAGTAGCCTAACCAAATTGCTTTGTTGGGGGTGGGGGTGAGGGTGGGTGTGGGATGGGACCCAAACACTAAAACTGAAAAGAACTCATGATTGTTTTCCAAAACCAAAGATTTCACTGTCATTGAGATCTACTCCAAACATTGAAAGTAGTAGGTTGAAAAGAAAGTATCATGATTCTTATATCTTAGTACATTTCAAAGCAGCTTTTTTATTCTTATTCAAGTATTTTGTAATTGCATCACTTTATTAATCAGAAATAATTAGCTTTTCCAGCTTTAGAGACATTAGTCACAGAAGTCCTAGAGAATATGGACCAGGATTTCTTACATCTGGGAAAAACATGGTGCTACCTTTCTGGAAA
Organism: Mycteria americana; assembly: GCF_035582795.1. Lineage (NCBI taxonomy): Eukaryota > Metazoa > Chordata > Aves > Ciconiiformes > Ciconiidae > Mycteria > Mycteria americana. The sequence goes on from NC_134372.1 coordinate 32,297,686, forward strand.
TGGAGCTTTCCCTATGTTCTTTTGTACTAGTTAATAGAAACCCTCCTTGAAAAAGGATACTCATCAAAGAATGTTTTATGAAACAGAAAAACAGTACTCATAAACCCTGTTGGATTCCAAGAGTTATTACATTTTACATCATATACAGTTTATTTTTCCAGATGCCAGAGTTCAGAATAATGTATTTTTAATACTACTTGTAGAATTCTACAGATTCATAATAGCACGTGACATGTTAATATCCTCTGTGACATCCTACTGGTCATATCCAACTGTGATAAACAGTTGTATATGCTATAAAAGTGACATCTATTATAAAAATAAGGGTAATGCAAAAGGATACAAACAATCCCTTAAATTTGTAAAGACTGTTACAAATCTTGAATGTTAATTTGAAGGAAAAAGTACATGCTAATGCTAAGTTTATGCCTTCAGTTAATAGTCCTTTATTCCTTCAGGAAAAAAAAATCAAGCAGCTATACTTTAAATGAATTTAATGAACTGCAAAGACTGACATTTTCACTATAAAAGTCACACTTCATTTAATGAAGTAGTTAAATATTGATGCTATATTAAAATACGGGCTGAATAAAACTGGCAATATGGTTTTCAAAATAGGAATTTGAGCTGTTTTTTTCTTGTTATATTGAAAATTTCATGAACTGAGAAAAGGGAAATACAGCAGAATATCTCTAATAAACACAAAGCACTTTGTTGAAATAACATTAAAGTTGAAAAACACAAACCCGTAAAAGCAAGGAAATTAAGTCACTGTACTCTTAACGCAGCCTCTTTGTGCTTAAGCACTGAATCTCTTAAATGAATGGATCCAACATTATCACCATTCGATGTGCAATATTTTCTAAAATTCTTGAAAACGAAGACAGATTGTAACCCTGTGCTACAGGTGGCACATAAAAGACCTAGCCATGTGTTTACCCAGGATGAATAGTTATATCATGATATTGTTTGATCTTAATTCAAAGTAATTGTGTTTTAAGTGCTATGATTTCAATGGCAATATTCTGGCAAAGCTATGTTGCCTGTATTGTGGCTTCCACACATTTCCATTGATATAATTTGAATTTTCAACTTCATTTTTCTATCTGTACTTTCACCATAACAACATAATATTGACAGTGGATAAGGAATTTTGCTGACAAACATGGCTGAGGTTTTTCCCAGCTCCAACACCTATATGATGGTAAAGGGAAAAGAAAACAAGAAGAATCTTACTGTAGATGTGAGTGGGAACAATGATTGAGTGATGATATGATTGGCTTCACTTTGATGGATTGAATTATGTTGTACTGTACTTCATAAAGCTGTACTAATTCTGACATCAGGCTTCTGTGTATTGTAAAATACTGAGGACGACATCTTTGGCCCGTTGAAGTCAATGGCAAAACTCCCATTAATTTCAGCTGTCTGTGATTCTTAGTCATTCTTAGTGGCTGACTTGTAAAACAATGGCAAATTGATTTAGTACTTCCCCCCTTGGGAAAGAACTCTACTCCATGTAAAATGATTTGCCTTTTGACTTTCATGGTCTTACTCTGAAAATATGAATTTTAATTCAGGATAAATATAGTCTGATTTCTTTCCCATACCTGTTATCATGTAAACATCAAAGATGATGGGAGAAAGTAGAGCTATTTTGAAAGTGGCAGGTTGTATACACAGTTATATATGCAACTACCAGTAGAAACCAATGATAAGGAATGCAGCTTTCCTACGGAAGACTAATGAATCATTTCTGTAACTAGCAGCTATCAGGTGTGGTCTCTACATGTGTTGGTGGAAATGTGATTTAGGTGTTTGGGGTTTTTTTTCCCCTTATATGCAAACAGATTTTCTTTACAACAACAAAAAAGAAAACATTGGAATCTGAAGAACTAATTATATAAATGTATTTGTATTTGGAAGACATACAGTATTTGTGTTTATGATGGTGATCCTCAAAATTCTTCATAAGATGCTAGATCAGCATCTTTTTGCATAGTTATGTCTCCTGGTATTTTGCCACAGCAAGCACTGAAATGATCTACTTAATAGAACATAAAATTTTGTAGGGTATTATGCAAAATCACCAAAATTTACCTAGAGTTAATAGAGCATTGAAGAATTTCTTCCTCTTCTAGACATCCTTCCAGACAAAGGAAGAAAATGGATGTCAAATATATGTTCATGCTATTCACTGTCCTAAACTAGTTCAGGTTCTGCAATTGCTGTGGCTCTTGGTTGCTGAACTGCTTTCTGCTTAAGGCAGTGGTCCCACTGAATAAAAAAGGATAAGGCATAACCCAAAGAGAAACACCTGGTGATATGTTTAGCAATCTGTGTCCTTATGTAGGTAAATCTTTAAAGAATTTCAAAAGATACCTGAAAAGGTATTTCTATACTGCAGATGTTCAGTAGTTACATATTAGAATGCTAATGTTAAAACTGTAGCAGTGCTGCTGTCTTTAACAGTAGTATAGGGAAAAATGTTTTATTAAACACTAATTTCACTAGTTATTTAAGAAGTAGCTGGCTTTGCACACATTAATCTCTTTTTCTTTTTAATTCAAGGTTGATGGTCTAGGTCTTACACATTGTATTTATGAATAGGGCACTCAATAACTATGCAAAATATCTATTTCTCCCAAGGGAATCTATGCTTTGATATATTCTGATCCTTATTAAATTTAAACAGGATCAAATTTATACAGCTTTGGCAGAGATTTATTAAAATACACTGAGTGGACAGCTTGTGGGAGTGCAGTGTGCTGTAATAACATATGCCTCTTACCAGAGAATAGTAATTATTGAGAATCAAATAAATCTGTAGGAGGTTAAGTATATATGGAAAAGATATCAATTGTAGTTTTCTACAACCAGACAGAAGTACTGTCTGAAGATTTGTTGCTGTATAAAGAAATGAACCAGCCTTATAAAACCCTAAATATTCAAAATGTCATTTACCAACAAAGCTAATATTCATTCAGTCTTCAAAAAATGTTAATGACATTTGCTCAGAAGCATTAAATTAATTGTTTAGTGCTCTTCATCTGCATAAGCAGCTATTCACAGTTATAGCAAAGATTTAATAAATGTAATTGAAAACTATGTTTGTTACAAAGTTTTCTAAATTTCGTTTCTTAATCAGAATCGTCATGTCCTTGGAAAGGAAAATCCAAAATAATGGTTGCAGATTAACGAAAGAAATTTTTTAAAGTTAAAAATATGTTATATAATGTCTGTCATTCATCCAAAGTTCAGCAATGGTCTGTTTAAGATTAGATACTTTAACCTTTTAAATTATTGTTTGTGGTAATTTCACTAGCGTAACAATTGAAAAATTGATAGGTGGGTCAGTAAAAGCAGTAACTCCTGGCATAGTTGTGGTTCGGATGAAGCTTCTGTATTTTGTGATACAATCCTTTGGAATTTCAAAGCTTGAGACATGTAAAAATGGTAATTTTGTCACTAAACAAGACAAACAAACCATCAATGGGTAGGTGGGGAACAACAACATATATCCTATCCCAGTCTTCACTGCTCCCGGCAAAAAGATTCATGGTTACCTGTTAAGACAGGAGGATTTGGAGGAATGCATTCAAGTTTGTGAATCTTGGGAGGTTGTCCTGTGCTCTCAGGGAACATAGCAGAGACAGTTGGGTGGTTGTGGGTCTTTCATGGTTTGGATCTTCCAAACAAATTTTCTTTGAAAGGCCAAAAAAGAGGTCTCTTCAGAGACCACGCTGGTTCCTTCAGTTACATATGGAGTTTGCTACCTTGTTTTCCATCAGTCTTCTCCACTGATTATTTCAATCTAAAACAGATTTGGTTTTGAAGCAGTAGTTAAAAATCTGTAATTTTTGTGTTGTCGTGATTTGTAATAAGCCATTATCATGATTTTTATGGGTTAGGGATGTTTAAAAGTTAGCAGTATCCAAATAGAGTATCTGTTATGTATGTGCATGAGTGTGATACAGCACTAACGTGACCTTTGGATTCTGGGCTTTGCTAGACATGGTTTAAGCGAGTAGGACTTCATTCGGACTATTCTACTTGCATTTCTCCCCGTGGCATGAGAGGAATGGAGTAATTTCAGCAGGAGATGTATTTCTTGGGGCTTATTGTATTAAGAAAGTGACTTTTTAAAGAAAATGCATTTAGATGGAGATTATATTTGATTTAAAACTAGTACCATCAGAATACCTCTGCTTTTTATTACGAATATCTACTGAAAGCTGTCTAGTTGTTTGGTAAGAAAAGTAAAAGATATTAATTTTGGTAAAAGTCTTTATGCTTAAACAGTTGTATCCTTTTTAAAAAATTCACTGATTCACATTGATATGGATATGATACAAATGTAGTTCACTCCCTATCAAATTGGTGGCGGTTCTTTTATTAGTCTTTTGTCCTATTATTCTTCTATCGTCCTGTGGTTCCAAACATAGTTGAAGATTTTTCTAAATAAACTAATGAAACATGATTACTTCAAGCTAGCAAGTGTATTCTCTTAAAATAACATATGTTCTGCTTCTGTCCTTTATTATAGGAGAAGAAACACTGTGTATTTGTTAAAATAAAAGTCAGGGCATTTGGGTTCCAATCCCGTTTCAGTTATTACATTGCTGTATGACCTTGGGCAAGCTGTTTATTGTGCCTGTCCCTCACTGACTTTTTCTGTGAAAATAGAGATTATAATATATAGGGACCTCCTGGTAGTGCTCTGAAGCTTAATTCATTGCTATCTGTGGAGGACTCTGGGAGACCTGCCTAGGCACTGCTGCAGACGTTCCTATACATTCATGCATATTATGACTGTGTGTAATATATGTTGTTATATATGAAGTATATATGTATATATAATGTCTGGCATGTTTGACTACCATCCTGTATAATTATAGTTTATCTTAATGAGTCATCTTGTGACACTACTGACATTTTTGTTTCCATTTGTGGTTGTTATAGTAGAATAAAGATGTAAGAAGTAGGAGCAAATTCTTTGTCTTAAATCCACAGGTGTTTTGACTCAGAATGTCTGTTTCCGTGGGGGTCAGGTTTTTTTTTTTTTTTTTAAAGTATGTACGCTTTAACAATATACACATGGATTGTAATTTATATGGGGTTAATAAAAACTGAATCATTATGCTAAAAAGAGGAATTGCAAAGTCAAATCACTAGAATAGCAGTCTGCTTACATCATTATGCAGATAGCAATACTGCATGGTAGGCAGCTGCCCAATTGTCCTAAATTTTCATGTTTAAGGCTGTATGGAATCAGGTAATTGTGGAATAAAACTGGGAATCTGATGTGCTGCGGTTCTAAGAAAATCTTCATCTCATCTGTTAAATATTTCTAGGTCATGCTTTTCATTTTCTAAGCCAATTAAAGAAAACACAATGTTTTGCAACTGATTCCTGTTGTGTTTTATTGGGAATATACTAATTTCCTTTGGTGCAATACAGATTAAGGAGTGCTTTGCTTATAAACAGACATAAGACAGTTTCTAGTTTCAGCACAGGAAATTTATTGTTAAAAAAGGTAGCTTTATTTATTGATGGAGACTAGCCGCATTATGCTGGTTTGTGTTTACTTTTATTAAATCTGATATGTGATAGAAAAATTGTAAATCTTCCGGGGTTTTTAAGTATTTTATAAGGATAACCGTCTTTTGAAATGATTTCCTCTTTTAATGTCTCAAATGAAACGTATTGCGACAAGCTATTAGGCTATGAATTTATTCATTCATCACACTAAATCAAGTTGGCACAGTGGCTTATAAAAGATCATCATCTATATTGGTATCTTCAGGGTCAAACAATCACATCGCTTCTTACTTTGAATTGGTTCTACTGTCTATATGCTTTACCACAGGCCCTAACAGGCCCTTCAGTTGTTCTAAAATGTGAGTGGCTGTGACATTCTAAAAACACTGACTTTCTCTTGAATGATGTCTATTTCCTCTTCGAATTGCATTGATTAATTAATAATGCTGAGATAGTAAAAGTTTTAATTTGACGATAACATATGAGGTACAAGATATTAATTGCACCAAAGATAACATGCTAATTAAAAGGTTCATGCACAGTTGTCTGAGGTTAACAGTGTGCATTGAAATAGTTGGAATAGAAACCTGATGATAATCTAGTATCTGAATGCTGTATTTTTGCAAAGGTAGCATCTTTTGTGCTTTCTGATTTTCTTTTTCTCGGGAAGACTTCTTTGTGCAATGTTCCTTTTGCAGCGAAGGTAGTTCGATAAGAGAACAGGCATTGTAAGCCAATGATTTAGAACAGTATAAATGGTTCTGCATTGAGTATTAGTTCCAAATGCAGTTGCAAAGATTGTGTCAAAACAAATGTATTTAAAGTCACAGTTTAGAAGAGAAACAAAATGCAAAACTCTGACATCTTTAAAATAAGGAAGTTGTTTTTACCTGTTAGATGCTTCATTTTTAGATAATGATGCACAGTGTAAGCAAGGTAATTGATAAAAGTCTTAAGTATTAGTGCCTACAGTTTATGTGGCGATCTGGAGTCTGTCTCCTGGGCCAACCTCCGTCTCATTCTCTTAGCAAAAATGGAGAGGAGAAAAACGCAACTCCTGTGGCTCTCCTATGATTTATTCTGTTGCAGTGCAATTTTCCAGCACAGCAGTTTCTACCATTCCTTCCTCTGGCCTCGGCAACCTTTCGGAAGTTTCAGTGTCACCTTATCTAGCTCACAGGAGTGAGGCAAAAGCTTCTAGCTCTGGAAAGCACAAGGAAGGCTGCACGTCAGCGCTGGCTTCAGGCTCAGTGAGATCGGTCTGCCACTTGTGCCATGAGTAATATGAATAAATAGCACATACAATGCAAGTGTCATAGTTTAAGATACAGAGATTATCTCACATTGAACATTCATGACTTTTTATGTGTTGTCCATGCAGGGCTATGCAGTGGAAATATACCTTTATGTACTTCCTAGATTAAAATGAAACCAACAACTTCACAACAGAATAAAACTAGATTAAATGGTAGTGAAGTGGGTTCTGAATTCTTACCTGCATGAAGGAATGGCTCTGGCCATTGACTGCGATCTCACACCAGCGTTAACAATCATTATTTGCTGGCGCGGAGGGAGCAGCCATTCTTAAGCTCTATAAACCATTTATAAAATTCACAAACTCAAAGTGCAGAGGCAGTATCACTTATATTTTAAATCATCAAGGTGAATAATGGAAAAAAGTCTCTGCAAGAGAATTAAGCAAATATTTAAAGAACATAAATCTTCAGTCTTGGCTTTCTCCAGTGCTACCGTAGGCAGCAGCAGCAGTTGCTGCTCTGTGCAGTTATATGCGTGTGTAGGGGGAGGTATTGAGTTACACATGAATACTACATGTACAGCTGAAAGAGCTTCATATCACTAATATTCTGCATTGTACAGTCATCCTCGTACTAAGGGGAAAAAAAAGAAGTCTTAAATTATTTGAGTCAGCCAGATGAGTTACCAGAATAAAATCCATCAGACGCTTCTTGTGAGTGGTTGTTTCATTCTGTGATTCTGTAGTGCCAAGAACTAATTCACCAAATAATATTGCTGTCATTTAGAAACCTAAATCGTTTAGAAGTTTATACCCCAGTGTGTAGTGCTGAGGTCTAAACAGAAAGTGTCTAAATCCAATACTATGAGCTCTCTGCTTCAGTGTTCTTTTCCCTAAAGCCCATAGGAGCCTGCAATTTTTCTCAAAAGTGTTTATACCTAGAAAAAGTTCCTGTGTTTCTACAGGTAGCCAACAATGCCACCATTTTGCAGAAAGCCTGGTAGGGAGAAGACCACAGCTTGATAAGACCTAGATCAAAGAGAAACTTTGTGATTGTGAATCCTGCTTTCATTCGGGGCTGTAGGCTCTGTTGTGGAACTCGGATGCCTACAAGTTATGTGCAGGCAAGAATGAGACAGTGTTTTGCAGATCTAGCCCTAAGCCAACAGAAGGGGACTTTGTGTTTTAAATGTGGCACTGTTACACTTAAGGAGAAAACGAATGCCAGGGTACCTCCAAAGAAAGACTACTACCTCTTAACTCAACCTGTAAGTATGTGGCTTTCTGTTGTTGTTTTTGGTTGTCTAACATGTTACATAACAGAAGTAGAAGCAAATAGAAAGAATTCGTTTCTAATCAGCAATTTTCTGTAAATAGAGGCTGTATGAATATTACCACTTCTTTTGCCTCCTTAATTTGATACCCAGCTGGATATTAACATACAAGCTGGTGATTACAGTTTGGAGCCTGACTTATCCTTTATCCTTATCGATTTTAGAGCTTTTGGCTTATTCTTTTTGCCTTTGGAACAACAGTCCTTTAAGTTTTCCTACTTACATTTCAGTGTTAGCTAAAATCTACACCCTGTGATGTTAGAAGTTTTATTATTTTCATTAGACGCTCAGGGCCAAGAATCACAGAATCACAGAATCATATCGTTTGGAAAAGACCTTTAAGATCATAGAGTCCAACCATAAACCTAACACTGCCAAAACCACCACTACACCATGTCCCTAAGCACCTCATCCAAACGTCCTTTAAATACCTCCAGGGATGGCGACTCAAACACTTCCCTGGGCAGCCTGTTCCAATGCTTGATAACCCTCTCGGTGAAGAAAAATTTCCTAATATCCAGTCTAAACCTCCCCTGGCGCAACTTGAGGCCATTTCCTCTCGTCCTATCACTTGTTACCTGGGAGAAGAGACCGACCCCCACCTCTCTACAACCTCCTTTCAGGTAGTTGTAGAGAGCGAGAAGGTCTCCCCTCAGCCTCCTTTTCTCCAGGCTAAACAACCCCAGGTCCCTCAGCCGCTCCTCTTAAGACTTCTGCTCCAGACCCTTCACCAGCTTCGTTGCCCTTCTCTGGACACGCTCCAGCACCTCAATGTCTCTCTTGTAGTGGGGGGCCCAAAACTGAACACAGCATTCGAGGTGCGGCCTCACCAGGGCCGAGTACAGGGGCACAATCACTTCCCTAGTCCTGCTGGCCACGCTATTTTTGATACAAGCCAGGATGCCATTGGCTTTCTTGGCCGCCTGGGCACACTGCTGGCTCATATTCAGGCGGCTGTCAACCAACACCCCCAGGTCCTTCTCTGCCAGGCAGCTTTCCAGCCACAAGAGTTACAGAGAAGTTAAGTAAGTTAACAAGTTAACTTACTTAACTTCTACCTAACTTAAGTAAGTTAAGAAGTTAACAAGAGTTACAGAGAAGTTAAGTAACTTGATCAAGGTCATGCAAACTCAGGTGGCAGAATTAGGAATTGTACATATCTTTTCTCAGCTGTAATTCCATCCTTCCTTTCCTAGTGAGTGTTTCCTAGTAAGATGCAGAAACCTCCCTATGGGTAACTCCCTTGAGACTGTTACATGTGTATCAGTGGCTTCCAGGGAAGAAATTAAAAAGCCGCGTTGGACTGTAATCAGTAAAAGTCCCCAGGCTGGTTACAGTTCCCTGGGCTCAGGAGATTGCACTGTAGCATTAAAACTATTTCCCCCTGCCCCTTGGCACAGGTTGCGTTTTCCTAGGTTACCCCATTTGTGTGTCTGAGGCCTCTCTAACTCTTCAGGGAATCATGTTCAAGAAATAAATAAAAGAATCTGTCTTCCAAGAGTAGTGATTCCAAATCAGCCCTAACAGATGTGAGAATAACTTCTTGTGCCAGAAAAATAAAAAATTCACAGGAATATGTTCCTGTTGGTTATTGCTCAGGGATAGAGACACTTTCAGATTTGATTCTAACTTAAATGACACATAGCATTGTTTAAAAAAAGCTCAAAATGAGCATACATAGACATACAGATTTAAGTTAGCAAAGTTACGTAGAGTTTTTCATAGGGTATTTGTATTTTTGGTAAATTGCTTTTACTTGGACTGGACATTGTTTAGGTGCTCTTAATTTTCTTTTTCTCTTCTGCTTTCAAGAACAGACCTTACCATCCAATAAGGTGCAAATTAATTTCCTCCAAAATAAAAAGATATCTGAACTACCAGCTATTTGCTTAAGCAGTAAAAGACAAAGGCATTACCCTTTGAAAAATCAAATCTTCTGCTTATGTGTTTTTCTTATATAGACTTCAAAATGCACTAAGCCCTATAAAAAAGGTAATGTTTCTGAATGTTTTCCTGAAAAATACTGAAGTGTGTGTTCTGCATCACATTGCATTAAACTATTTTCTTGGCATTCAAAATACTGCTTTTTTCAAGGCAGCATATTTGTAGCATCTGGATTTTTGAAAATAAAGAATCCACGTTTCATAGTCAATAGCATCTCAAGCCTTTTCAGCCTCTAGATGTCTGGGTAACAAAAGCTTGGTATGGTTGGTGCTTCAGTTCAGCAAATGCCAGAATTCTCTGTTATTCATTAATTTTTTTTTTTTTAACATAGTGTGGTTCCATGTAAGAAGATGCTCTTCTGTAGACAGTACTTACCATCTTCACTACAGAAATGAGTTTAATGTTCTGAAAGCGCTTATTTGAGCGGAATGGGCTGAATTGTCCTATCACGTTGAGCAAGTTATAGTTAGTACATTGCCCAGTGGTGTGACAACTTTCAGGCTTTGAAAATACAGCCTTTAGGGCAGTTTATCTAACTGTGGTAACAGCAGAAGTTAGGACGGTTATCTAAAAGGCCAGTCTTTCAGTATTTCACAGAGGTTATTATTTTGCAGTCATTATTATTATCCCAGAGATCATTATTTCATTGTAACGGAGGTTCACATCAGAAAATCTGGAAGACGGCACTTCAAGGAGTTACTGTCTTGGCAAGTCATAAACAGATGTTTTAGCTCAAAGCTGGTGAGTGTGCTGTGTGGAGACACCAGTCAAATTCCATGTTAACAGAATATTCAAGGGACAAAGGGCCTTTTCTAGCACCTTTTGATCAGCTCCCTATAAAGAGAAGTGCTGTTACGAGTGTTACTGAAAACAGTATGTCAGTGGCACTGTCCTGGAAATGATCATCAGCAACTCCTGGCACAGCGTGTTATGTCAGAAGTATTATAGCCAGCGTAAGAGGTGTCAGGTAGAAAAAAAAATCTATCTGAGAACAGTTTAAACAAGCTGTAACAAGAACTAAGGCAGATTAAGCTACTACACTAAATGAGGAGGAGATGCTCAATGAAATTATATCCTGAGGACAACATATGTCAGATGCAAATGTATTACTGCCTCTAAACAAAAGCAGTGTGGTTTTTTTTTAAATTTTGTTTAAGTGTAATAAACAGTTGGGCGTAACTAACTGGTTTGATGATTCAGGGTTGATTATTGAGGAGAAAAAAAAAAGGAACTTGAATTTTAAAGTATTATGGTTAGAACTCAGCTGTGTAGACCACAGAAGCTGAGTCCATGGAATAGATAGTCATTGCTACTCTTGGGGAGTGCAGCAATGCCGCCTGCAAGTAGTTGCAATAGCGGACAAACAGTTGTCAAAATCTGGGCTTCTCTAAGCCATACCTGTGAAAGAGACTGATGCAGACCGTCTGAAATCACTCTTCCCCATAGCCCAGGTTGTTCCAAGCATACAGAACTTGGAAAGCATTATTTTCTTTGCAGGAACTGGAAACACGCTAGGTAAAGCTCTCATGAAAGTCAATGGCTTTCTAGGCACAATGCTATGAAGTGCTAAATTTTGAACTTGTGCATCGAAGGCTTTCCTTGCAAGCTTTTTTAATTGATGCACATTTCATAACTGAATGGGTTTAGTATCACAATGCAGTATCACTGTATTTGTTGAAAGAATCAATGTGTAAAAGTCCAGTTTTGAACAAGGGAAGGCTGTAGCTGTGCATACATAATGGTTTGAAAGTCCAAGCCTGCATTGTATGTGCAGTCTGTTCTGACAGCAAGCGTTATTGTTCATTAGGTGATTAGTTGGCCTTCTAACTTGAATGTACTACTTACTCTTTTTAATGTTATAGTTACTATTAAATACTCTCCTAATCACTATTTCTGATGCCCTGCTAGTATAGCAGGCAGCTCTATAGTCCCCTTAAAATATAAATGAGTTTTCTGTGTTTTTTCTCCTTGATGTCAGCTCATATATTGTAATGAAAATGAGGAAGAGAAAAGCCATGACAGCTTAAGTTTTCTACTACTTTGTACTGAACAGTGCTTAAAAAGTTTTACAGAAGGACCGGAAAACTTACAAAGCCTTTATGAAAACTTATTCCTTTATTTGTGCTTTATTTTTCTACTGGAATAGCTGTATGCGGAGGGGAGTTCAAGGGTCTTAATTTTTAATGTCTTCTCCAACAGTAAGAATGTATCCCTTTGAATTTTGTGAAATTATTGTAAGAACTTCGCACTTTGTATAAAATTTCAGATTTTTGCCATTGTTATAACCTCTGCTAATGAAAATGTCCATTAAAGTGCCATGAATATTTTAAATACATATTCATGCTGTGCTTGAAATCCTGCACATCATTTCCTAAACTAAGCCATTAGCATTGACAGATATTGTGCAAATCTGCACTTCAGCAATTTGTACATGTGAAACTTAACCACTGCACGATACCTATATAGAGTAATAAAACCATCTGAGTTCAGTGCTGTCTATACACACAGCTCTCAGTGTGTCTTTTGACGGTTGATAACAATCATGCTGCTAGATATGTTTTTCACTGTATAATGCAGAACACAGGTCACTATTGGTAAACCTATTCTAATCATGGCTTCTCAGAACACAAATCCATTACCCTGTAGCGATAACCCTGCTGCAAAGACTCGACACAAACAATGCTGCACTATAAATGATAGACTTCATGGCTGAACTGCATTTGAAAGGTCATTCTGAATAAAGTTACGAAAGTAATGTAGAAGAAAAGTTAATGAAATTTAAGATGAGTTGCCTGCTGTCAAGGTACAACAACTTACTGAAGTTTCGACTCAGAGAAAGGCTAATTCCAACTGGAATATTGCACTAATGTATGCATAGCCTAACTCAAGCAATATCGAATACTTTTGTTTCTTTTTTTTCTGAAGGTGTTTAGCAAATACTTTTACAGGTTGCTTCATTGTCACTCAGTCTTGAAGAATTGAAGAGCCACTTCATCATCAAGAGCCATAGAATAATTCTGGCATGACAGATGATGGTGATGGTAAAGGTGACATTATCATAACACGTCGTCATCACTTTTGATGAAATGTTCCACAGCAAACATCAGCTAGCTGAGGTGAAAATCTGCTTCGCTTCTTGTTCATCTCCACTTTTGGAATATCTGTTGTTTGCTTGGGTTTTTTTCCCCTCTTAACTCTAGCATAGAGGGATTCTCCCTATATATTATGAGCTGCTTCTTGGAAGCAGATTAAATGATTGCTTTTTTTCCTTAAGCAGGTCTTCTGAGACCTAAGGGTAGTTTCTCTGACATGCCTTCTTAGATTTTCACATAACATTATATCTCTTGCTATACATAGGATCATCTTTGGGGCTGTGCTGAGATCTCTCTATCACTTTTGTTTTTTTCAACAAGTTCCTTGAAAACTGCCTCAGGCCTCTCTTTTTCCTTGTTTAGTGTTTTGATTTTTCTAGCTCCCAACCTTGGCAAAACAATTCTTTTGATCTTGTTGGAATCAGGCTTCATTCAGGAACTGGATTCAGTAAAATATTGAAAAGTCATTGTCATCTTGTAACCGGAGACTCCATTTAGAGCAGTTTGTTTCATTATTAACTGATATTAATCTTTGGAGGAAGTCACCTCAGACAAAGAGAATTGGTAGATAATGGACATGTGGCTGATTTTGAGAACCACCGGATCTACAAGCTAGTCTTTCCAAGTTGCTTTATGTTGAGAATCAACTGTCTGCAGCAGACGTAGACTGAACCACACATGAAAACCACTTGCGAAGTTTTTTAATCTCCCTGTCATCACAGAGACATTTGTTCATTCTTGAGACGGAACTGTTCACACAAAGAAAATGGCCAAGGCCTATGTCATCAGTGAAGGAAACGTGACAAACTTTGAACTTGGAATCAATACAGAGAGCATGAAATCTTCAGCATCTCAGACAAGCAAGTAAGAGAGAACCCATTTTTTTCCTTCCAAAGAGAGGCTCAGTGTGTATTGGTAAAGGCATTTGCAGTCACAGATACTAATGCAGATAATACTAATACGGCGTAATGCTGGATTGGCTCAGGTGAAACCTAATGTCACTGATGGCTTTCTTGTGAATTGTCCGTGGTCTTGTAAAACCCTGATGAAAATGTTGCCAGGGATTGTTGTGTGATTGCTCTAATGCTGACGTCAGAACATATGAATAAAAGGAGCTCAGATCAGCATTCCAGCTCATAGACAAGCATTCACACGGCATATAGAGAATAACCAAGGGATCAAGCCCAGCCAGCATGGGTTCAGGAAAGGCAGGACCTCCTTGACCAACCTGATCTCCTTCTATGACAAGGTGACCCACCTAATGGATGAGGGAAAGGCTGTGGATGTTGTCTATCTAGACTTTAGTAAAGCCTTTGACGCGGTTTCCCACAGCATTCTCCTGGAGAAACTGGCTGCTCATGGCTTGGACGGGTGTACTCTTCGCTGGGTAAAGAACTGGCTGGATGGCTGGGCCCAAAGAGTGGTGGTGAATGGAGTTTACTCCAGTTGGAGGCTGGTCACAAGCGGTGTTCCCCAGGGCTCTGTGCTGGGGCCAGTCCTGTTTAATATCTTTGTTGTGCGGGAGTGTTGATCTGCTTGAGGGTAGGAAGGCTCTACAGAGGGGTCTGGACAGGCTGGATCAATGGGCCAAGGCCAATTGTATGGGGTTCAACAAGGCTAAGTGCAAGGTCCTGCACTTGGGCCACAGCAACCCCATGCAATGCTACAGGCTTGGGGAAGAGTGGCTGGAAAGCTGCCCAGCAGAGAAGGACCTGGGGGTGTTGGTTGACAGCCACCTGAATATGAGCCAGCAGTGTGCCCAGGTGGCCGAGAAAGCCAATGGCATCCTGGCTTGTATCAAAAATAGTGTGGCCAGCAGGAGCAGGGAAGTGATCGTGCCCCTGTACTCGGCACTGGTGAGGCCGCACCTCGAATGCTGTGTTCAGTTTTGGGCCCCTCACTACAAGAGAGACATTGAGGTGCTGGAGCGTGTCCAGAGAAGGGCAATGAAGCTGGTGAAGGGTCTGGAGCAGAAGTCTTATGAGGAGCAGCTGAGGGAACTGGGGTTGTTTAGCCTGGAGAAAAGGAGGCTGAGGGGAGACCTTATTGCTCTCTACAACTACCTGAAAGGAGGTTGTAGAGAGGTGGGGGTCGGTCTCTTCTCCCAGGTAACAAGTGATAGGACAAGAGGAAATGGCCTCAAGTTGTGCCAGGGGAGGTTTAGACTGGATATTAGGAAATTTTTCTTCACCGAGAGGGTTATCAAGCATTGGAAGAGGCTGCCCAGGGAAGTGGTTGAGTCGCCATCCCTGGAGGTATTTAAAGGACGTTTGGATGAGGTGCTTAGGGACATGGTATAGTGGTGGTCTTGGTAGTGTTAGGTTTACGGTTGGACTCTATGATCTTAAAGGTTTTTTCCAACCTATACGATTCTGTGATTCCTTATGTTGTGCAGGGAAGCGCACCACCTTGTCAGTGATTCCTTAGTTAACTACCTGTAATGTGTTCTGTAGTCAAGAAATTAATGTACCTACCATAAGTACACCTATGCCAGGTCTTGATTTTAAATTGCACATCTGTTAATGTCCACACTTTTGGAAATGTTTTCAGTATTTCAGCATAGTTTCTGATACTTGTAGAACCCTGTAAAATAATGACAGAAAATAAGATGTTCTATGTTTTCCCTTGAAGTCAGATACTGTTTGAATGCTTTTAAAAAGAAAAGTAAAAATTTTAGTGCTATAAATCCAACTTAGCGTGACTGAAGTATCTGTTCATGAAAGGACTCTATTTGGTTTGTATAAAAGAAGTCTCTGGTCGTTTTCTGGTGATCACAGTGAAATCCATCTTACCTCTGTATCATACGTACATATTTTCCATTTGATTCTGCAGTCTTTACTTGCATTCAGCAATGTTTTCCTGGATGAGTAAGTCCCTGGTGTGCTTAGCAGCTGTATGGAACCACTCATGTAAGACCTGATCAACATGAAAAAGGGTTGAAGAACTTACTGCCTAAAAGAAAGCTATGTGGGTGTATTTTAATTGCTACGTTACCATGACAGTCTACAATATTTATAATTCTAAAGACTTCTTTGAAAAAAGAAAGATAAGTGGCTTGTGTGCAATAGAAAAACAGAGTTGATACATCAGATGTTTGTCAGATAAACATTGTAGATCTACCCTAACGAAGGTATTGCAATTGCATGAATGTCTGAGATAGTTTTAATGTCAAAAGCTTAATGCCTTTTGGTGCCTTTAGCTTTTCTGATTTCCCTAAGTGATCATAAAGTTATAAACAGTCTTTCTAGGAGGTGTCTAAGAATCCTGTTAGGAGCTTTTCATTATACTGGCAAATTCATATTGAATTGGTATTAATTTTCACTATTACAGAATAATCAAATCAGTGCTGTTATTATTACACTGTTGAAAAAGAAAATAATGAGGATGTAATGTAAAACTGCTAATGTGGTGAAGCGCTCTTGTTATGTTAGGTTAAGAATGCTGTGGCTGCTTGTTCCAGCTTGCTTCAAGCAGTGATTGAGGGAGGAAATGGAGGGCGTTTCGTTTGTGGCAAGAGGTTACGTACATTCTCATTTGAATGTGTAATTGTCTTTTGATGGCCGAAAGGGTGATTGCTGTGCCTGCTTGTGCTTTCTGCGAGGCTGTGGTGTTGGTTCTGGACTGTAAGATCGCCACTGTTCCTACTGTCACACATACGGTGCTGTGATCTCCTTCTTAATCATGACTAGCATCTGGTCGTTCTCTCTCCAGAAGAAATGGCTCATATATTCTTTTATGTTCATCTGAGCTTTTTTCCAAAAGGGAATAGAGCTTTTAGAGTACATTGCTAGAAAGTACAACAAGCCCCCTGAAGGTTCAAATTTGACAGGGATGTTAGGAGGCAGGTCAAGTGACTGCCTAATGAAGATGAATGGAGAAAATTGCTGGTACAAGAATCACGTGGTGGGCACTTAGCCCAGGTTGCTGAAAGTGTGATGGAATCTCACGGCTTCATTTATCAGTGTCATATTTGGGGTAAAAGTGAGCAGCATTGTTCTCATTTCTTCCAGATGGATAGGTCAACTTTAATATTTATTGTTCTTGTAGAACATTTGTTTGATGTATTTCCATTAGCTAGGCAATAATAGAAAAGCAGTGGAGAGAAACATAAAACAGCTCCCTTCCTCTTCAGCTGAAGTATGGCATACACTAATGTGTAAATATTTCTAAGACTGTCACTGATTTTTTAATTTTTTTTTTTTATTTGATGACATGATCATATATATTAAGGAGTTTTGTAAAAATAATGGAAAAAACACATCACCAAAATATAAAATATTTGACTTTTGGTGTGTGATTGTTAATATTTTAACTTTTCATGAGCTATAGTGCCTTTCAGGGGTGGCTTTTGCTTAAGAATGTCAGCTTGACAGAGAGAGAGAGAGAGAGAGAAGACACAATAACACTGTGTTTGAAGGACTGTTATAAGACTGGAAGTATTTTAGCAAAATCAACTTACACTTTTGGATTTCTAAAATGGAATATAAAGATGTTTGTTTCTGTCATCTTTTTTTATTTATTTCTGTCATCGCTGATTACTTTTTCTATGATGGGAAAAGACCACTTAATCTGGGTTGATGTAAAATTTGAAATAAATAAGGGATCTAACCATTACAAAACAGTGGCTTGTAGCTAATAGTGGTAACCCCTGGTTACTGTTTATTAACTGGGTTTTTTTTCCCATTTATAGGAATCAGGTTCAAGGTGTTTGACATATATTATTTTATACTGAGAAAGGAAACTTAGCTGTTTGTGAAGCAGGTGTTGTGTTAAGTGCAGTGCAAACATCCTAGCCATATGTTTCTATAATTTAAATTAATTTGGTACAGTCATACTGTTAATCTTTAGTGACTTGTTGATTGGCATTTTGCAGACATATTTCTGGAAGGCACCCAATACCATTTTCTGTAGCCTTTCTGGCAGTAGCAGAGAGTAACATTTCCACAAATTGGAATCTTGTACAGCTCTGGGAAGGGAGCCAAGATTTAAATTAGACAATAACCTCTGCTCTGTATATAGCTTCTATTCTTCAGCTGTAGGGAAAGTGATTTGTTTAATACAGTCAGCTCTGTAGCATATAATAGACTGATATATGAGTCACTCCTTGGCAATGTGTGTTTCTTAAATTTATATAGATTGAACAACTAGTTGGTAATGTACTTAGTTACAGTTGTGCAAACAATAACTATTAGCAGAGCTGAACAGACCTCGAAAAAATTGTGTTTGGTTGGTGTTTGCTAAGGATTCTGCAGAACTGTGGGATTTTAGAACAATCCTTCTGTTCAGGTGCAGAGGAAACAATTTCATAAACATGAGTATTGTTTGAGCTTTGGAAAATCAATAATAAAGCTTTCATATCATAGTTTAATGTTTCTTCAGTTTTTTATATGGACGCGTGTACACAATGTTCCTTAAAAATTAAACTTAGCATCAGCCCGTGTTGTAGCTACATAACTGGGTTGCAGCTCTTTTTGTTTTGCCCTTCTATATTTTTTTCTCACTTCATGTTAAAATCTGTTGCTGTCAATTGGTATCTGTGAATGCAAAGAATTCTTTTCTTTCCAAACAGCAAGGATCTTTTCTTAAAGGAGAGCTCTTTACACCATTTGGTTCATGTTTATTTAAAAGCTTAAAATCATTAGACCAAATCTCACTTCTTGTCCAACAGAAAATTGATTTTGCTAACAAAAATGGTGTGGGCCTGAAAGAGAATATTCAGAAATATGCAAATAAGTAGCGATAGAAATCTGTTTGAGCAGCTGAACAAAGCAATCAAATTTTTCCCATTGAAAGTTTATTTAGCTTCACTGTGAACATTTTTGAACAAAATTATAAACTGCTGTTAGTGAAATACTTCTTTTTATAGGGAAAAGGGGATTCTTTTTAAGCAGAACTATTTTTAATACGCTACATTCTTCTGCCAGGTCTTATATTTACAAAATAAAGCACATCGTAAATATTGAACAATACACAGATATATTTCCTAACAGTTTATAGTACGCTGCATACTCTGGGTGGGTTCCAAGCAGTAGTTAGTATAAATGATATGCCAATCAAAATTATTTTTGCAACTATAACCTGTTATAATGCAATCTCTTATCTGAAATGTCAACTTGATGTAAGCCAGATCTCTCTTCTTAAGCTTTAACTCTTACATGTATAATTTCCCTTGTCCTGAACTAATCCTGCTTCTGTCCCATAAGCTTCTCGGTAGTGCACGACAGCAAAGCATGATTTATCTACTGGTTATATAAATCTTAATCATCACTGCTTCCATTAGGTCTTGTGCATTTTATTCCTTAGTCAGGAGTGAATTGTGTACAGAATATCTGACATACTTCAATGAGTAAATAAGATTTGTAAATGTCCAGCATGTCCCTTCCAGGTCAGTTTTCTAATAATTCAGTTTCTGTGTAAAAGCTGACTTTTTCAAAAAAAAGTCCCCTGTAGCTAGCAAGATGATTACTGAAAATTTGACCATTTCTATTGGTAAATAAATGTGTGGCTTCATAATGTGTCAGGTTTGTCATTATAGCTAGCTTAAGGAGTTCCTTCTTCCATTCTTCGTTCCTGCCCCAGATGAAAAAGAAACTTTAATTGCATTTACGTCCCCAAATCCTAACGAGTTCAGTGTTTCATTTTTGCAGTGGGACCTCAAAAACAGTTGTATCAGCATAAGCAAAGGGATACTGAATTGTAGCGTGAATAACTAAATAAAGAAGTGGGTGGAGGTTTGAAGCATGATGCACAACGAGATCTTTTCTGGAACTTGAGGTCACTTAATGATGTGGTTGCAGGTGACAGTGCTGACATCACGACTTTGAGTCACTGAAATGTCCTTTAGTTTGGTTCCCACTGCTGCTGGTAGCTGAAATTGAATCCTGCATATAACCATTTTATGGAAGCTGGAGATGCTGTAAATCTCCTTCATTGTTGTTGATGATCATTCTAAATGTTGATAATTCTGTTTAGATGACCCGTGAGCTTCTGGTGTGAGGGGAGTGTGTGAAATTGCCGTTTTTAGATTCCGATAATAAAAAAATCCGTTAATGAGATTGAAGAGCTGTGATATTCACAAGCTGAACACCATTCTGTATCTCTGAAGGAGACAGAGGTTACTGAGCCAGCAGCATGGGTTGTGCTTCCGAGGAGGGGATGAAGAGACCAGAAAGGGGCCTGACTTTCCCCAAATTTATGTTTACAGAGCAAAATGTAGGAGGAGTGAACGCAGTAGAAAGAGAATTTGCATTTGAGAATGGTGAAGGGTTTATAGAGACTTGCCATATTTACAGAGATTGGGTATTCTTTCAATTTAGTGTTCCGTTTATGAAGCATTTAGTGTATACATCTCTGTAAGGAATGTAATCAATATGTGCACTCTCACTCACTCCTCATCCCCTTTTCAAACATGCATGGTTAAGTATTACAACATGGCAGAAACTTTTTTCTTATCTCAGAAGATGATATATTTATATGTTGGCATGAAAATTGATAGCCCTTTTATTTTTTTTATAGTACCTAGTTTAGCTACAGATGATATTCCAGTTACTGGAATATAGCACACAACCACCACCACCGTCGGAATCAAATGGTACAGCCTGATTTATGTTGGCAAATAAGCCTTCACCATTTTTCTCCCTGGTAAGTACCACTGCAGATTTCTGGTTTTCCTAGATGACCCTTACACAAATTATTCTTTGCATTTTGATTTTTTGAGAGATGCGGGGGTTTTGGTATATACATATACATAGAAGCAGAGGTGTTTCTTATAACTGGTGGTTTGTATATACGGTTGGATGAAGGTGAGATTATAGCACTGGGAGAGATTCCTCTGTCACTTGTAATCGGCCGTTGTTGGTTTCAGTGGTGGTAAGGAAGGTCCTGCACAGAGATGTGTGAAGGTTCATCATGGCATGTTACCCCGAGTTTCCCATGGATGTATGTGAGCTTGGACAAGGACAACTGTTCCATGCTGTTGGGAAGGCAAAAACATAAGATTCTATGGGAGACAGAGGAAAAAGACCTTTTTATCTAGAACTATTAGTGGTCTGGAATTATGAGATTAACTTCAATTTCATATTCACTGTTACAAGCTGTCCATTTTCTCAAAATATGAAAAAATGACATTTATGTGAAAGTGTATGTAAATACGTATGCTTTGAATTGCTTCTAGATACTCTCAAAATCATGTTTTACAAGATATCACAAACTTCTAAATATTTTTTCTTTTAATTTTGAATAGCTCTCCTTTGCTATGTGTTAATCTTTCCTCAAAGTTTATTTCCATCCCTTTTCTCTTACCAGTTTCCAGTTTATCTTTTCCTTATCTGTCTGATAAGCTGATTTTTATTATCCTGCTCTGATAATCATTGTCTTGCTATCCCTTTCTATGGGCCTTTCTTCCATCCTTTCTCTGCCTCCTAGTACCCAGCACTTATATATCATTTTATAGCACTCATATATCATTTTATTCCTCTCAAAACCAGACTATGTATATCATATCTGACAACTCAGTTCTCCTGTTAAAATACATATATATTTTTAATGTTGTTCTTAACACGTTTTGAAAATACCATCGCGCAACCTTGTTTTGATTAGCAAAGGAAATCTCTTTCACTGGAGAACTGTTGTAATAATTCCAGGGCAGATCAGGCAAGCAATGACAGGCAAAACCATTATCTTGAGGATGGTTTGGTTTGGATTTGGAGTTTTTTAAGTCTAAAAATCACTGGACAATAAAATATTATCAGAAACGATTCTAGATGCTCACGCAAATGAAGAGAAGGTCATGATTTATAATACCATTTAGTCTTTACTGTGACCAATTAGTTATTTCCCCACCCTTGGTTGGTATTTTCCTCTTTTGGTGGCAAGAGAGCTGCCAGAACATCACGTGCTATTCCTCTATTCCTGCCTTCTTTGTTGTGTTCACCCTAACAGTGTGCAGTGTCTCCCAGTTCAGGTAGAAAAAATGACTGAGAAATTTTATGGTAGAGCGCAGTCTTCCCAGTTTTGCAGACAATGAAGCAACCAGCCTTGTGGATTTCTAGTGATTTGTTCTTACTGTGAACATATAAAGCAATTTTCGTGTTTCATGCTCCCTTGCGTGGTTTTGCATCATTTCACTTGCTCACCAAAACTGGATGTGGGATTAGTAGTTCTCAACTCTTATGCAACTTGGATATCACACAAACATAACCTGTCTGTGTCGTAAATCTTGGCTAAAGTTATTATGTGATCCAAAATATAATATAGTAATAAGACAGCTTTAGCCCTGGGTATTTGGAAAAAAAAGCCCAAATATACAGGATTTTCTGAGAGTTCACTGAGTCCAGGTCTCACTTCCACGATGCAAAGATTTCTGATCTGTGGGAAATTTTCTATTCTAAAAGCGGGATGGAATGATAAGGTTCAAGATATAAAATAAAAATGAGAGAACTCCCAGTAGTTTGCAGGTAGTTGCAGCAGGCATCTGCCTGCCAGAAGCACAAGGTTATGGTACAAAGTATTATTTGGTTCCATCAGAATGGTTTCTGTATCAAAAATACTGTCTCAGAGACACCTGAAGAAATGTTTCTGTAGAGCATCACCATCAAGCCATCAGCTGATAAGGAAAACTTCAGAGTGCTACATGAATATAAGCTTGTGACTTTTCCCATTTGACCTCCAATTATTAACCTGGCTTGTAATTAACAGCTATTCCTAGGAATATCTTGCATAGTTTCTGAACATTCAGACAAAGAAAGTTCATGAAGAGATTACAGCTAATTCATACATCTAGTTTGAATTCATACTAAAGCTAAATCTGATTCTTTTAAATTCAACTAAGAAGTATTCAACTTCTTGCACATCTTTGGTGTGAATAGCATAAGACACTGAATTGTCTCAGTCCACTAAATTAGGAGAATATTTTCAGAGTGTGAGTTGTGAGCTGTGGAACAGCTTGGCAGCAGAAATGCCACTAGGATCTGGTGTCTCTTATACTTCAAGAAAAGAAACTCAAGAATTTGCATGCATCAAAGCTCAGGCTTGCTTACATCAAGACATGAAGGGTAGTACTTGACTATTCAAGAGAGCTTTTATTACCATTTTTAGTCTTATATTAAAACCCATTGTTTTTTCTATGGCATCTGAAAATTATGAGGAGAAATTACATTACTGAGATGCCTGGTGTGCTTTCTAATATGCACTTAATTCTAACGCTAATTAGTTGTTAATATTTTGAAACATCGGTGCTGAAGATCACCTGAAGACTTGAGAGGTCTGGCTTTCATACGGTGCTAGACATTTCCAGCCCTGCAAGTGTGAGGCTATTGGTCAGGTTGCATTTGAAATAGGATTATAAACAGAGCAACCTGATTTTTCTTAACTGGCATTAGTTTGCTTAATATAAGATTTCAGTACTTTAACATTAGGATTTTCATGGGGTTTTTTTATTACTGGGAGTGAAGGTTTTGAGTGAAACTTTATTCATTTCACTTGTCATAAATGGAATTTGCCATGTACCCTTTATGTGTCCTCAACTCTCGGCAGAACCTCAGGGGCTGCAATCAATATCAGAAGTAATTTCTGTGCCCACTTACAAGAAGAAATACAGTGACCCAATTAAGTGAAGAAAATGCTAGACCGTAGTAATGGATGAAAATGCAATTAAAGTAGGTTACTCACCTACAAAATAAAGTTTCTGCTGCCCAAAATGTTGCCTTTAGGTTGGAATGAGACAATGGGAAGCTAAAGATAGATAAATTAAGCCTGATTAGTCTCAGTGGCATAAATTAGGAATACAAACTAGCATGAGGGATTATTCCACACTTAAATTTAATTCTCCTCTACTGTTATTGCAGAGCATTGCATCCAATTCAATCTTGCATGTTTAAATAAAGTTAGTTGCTGCTGAAGACTCTCCAGAGGCCTCCCTGCTGTGGGATTTGTAATCCAGCCCCAACTAAAAATAGTGGAGAAATGCTCCAGGTTTAAGGTTGATGTAAGATAAAGAAACAGGAGGAAGCGATGTGTTATGTGCCTGTTTCCAAAATGCATTTATAATCTATATTATATTGACACACATAATTTTTCCAAATTAGAAAATGTCTTCACCTGAGGAAAATTCCCAAATCTTGTGCCTGTCAGTCATTTTCTTGTACAACCCCTGTTCTTACAAGGTTAGGATATCCTTGAGCCTCATCTGTGCTTTCCTCTTCTTCCCACATAGAAGGGCATTGCTTACTGCATGCAGCAGCGTAGAGCTTTGGTTGAGGGTAACTATCACTGACTCTAGCGCTGGAGTTGGTGTATTTCTGGGTGGCTTTTCTCTGTTTCTCATTCGGATACGTGTGTAATAAGAGCAGAGTTACATCCTACAGGCTGTCTTTGCAATAGATGGCTTGCTGTGTACAGCCTTGCATATAATGAAGTAGAGTTAATATAGACTTAAAAAAAAATGCTATCCTTCTATTTGATTATGATTAGTATTTCTAGAGTGGAAAGTATTTAATTTCAGAAAAAAATCGCAGGAACCCATGGTATCAACATGACTGAGAGTTGAGATATTTAAGATTTTATGCATGTACTGATTTTAGCCTGGAAGTGTCTTGACTGATCCTCCATTATGATTATTATACATCTGCTTCACCCTTTCTCTATCAATTTTATATTTAAAACTTGATATAATTTGCTAGTGTAGTAGAGCTGAATCACAGTCTAGAATGGAATTTACAATTTTTGCTGGAGTGAGTGAAATTTGATATAAGATTCTAAGAAAAGCTACTTACAGCCCAATTGCAGTATAATCACATCGCTTTAAATTCGTGTGAGAAAATGTTACAGTAATCGTGAATATAGTGATATAAAACTATTTCTTGGGATTCTAAGAATAAAATGCTGTCATTACATTAAGAAATGCTTAGAGAGTTTATATAAAATAAATGGGGGGATAGACATGATTAACACCTTGGTTGTATGAACTTAATGCCTCAAAGAGGAAGGTGAAACAGAAATGTTCATATGGTGGAGTTCTATGCTTTTTCCTCTGAAAAAAAACTATGAAAATATCCCTTACAGCAGTTAAAAATAAACTGTTGGGGGCGAAAGGATACTCAAATAGAGGTGTAGAGTTGTCTTATACCCCTGCCGAGGGGGAGTTAAAGAAGGGCCCTTAATAGTGACCTTGGTGCATTAGGGCAGGAGGGGGCACGGTGCTGCTCTCTCTCAGGACCTCGCTGGCTTTCGGGTCCCATGTGTGCCGGAGGACTCCTGTCCCCGAACGGGGCACGAGCTAGCGGCCTCCAGTCATGTCACCAGGTGCTGGCATCGGTGCTCCTGTCGCAACCTGGAGGGCGTGGGAAGGTAGATTGGAGGGGCAGCCCCAGAATCAGGTCCACAGATTTGGTTTGGGTCTTTCTTGCAAGTTATTTTGCAGTACCACATGTACGTGTTGAGGCTATTCTGAGAGGCTGTTCATCTTCTTCCATTTGGTAAATGTCATGGAGAATAGAGACATTTCCACCCTCTCACAGGGCCATGGAAAGGGAGCAATTGTGCTTTACCCTTGCTTCAGTTCTTTAGAGCAGTTGTGGAAAAAAGCATAATTTAACCGCCATCTGTCCTCTGATGTCATCAGAAATAAGATCTTATGTATAATTTGAGCTGTTTTGAGAAAAGTAACTCGTAAAATACATACATTGGATGGATGCTGTGAAATTGCATATTTGAGAAGACCTTTCTTATGTGGAATCCAAATTGCTACACAGTTGTAGAAAAATATATATAAAGAAGAGACCTAGCCATATAAGTAAGTTCTTTTTGCATTTTAGCAATATATTCCTTCCATGACATTTATGTCTAATCTGGTTTATTCCAGCAACAAGTACGTGCTCATGAGAGTGATCACGAAAATAATTTCATAGTTCATCACTCTAACATCTGTATGTTAGAAAGCAAAGCAAGAAAACATGTTCTTTAAATATTCATATATTTTTAAACAAACACTTAAAACTACAGTGGCCTCTCCTTGGCTTTGTTACTGAATGTGTTTATCTTAACATTTGGTCTCTTCCCGTATTTTAAGCTTCAGACAACAACAGGGTGTGATGATAGTGAATGTACTTCAGAACTCTTTGAAGTAACATCTGTAGATCTTGTGAAGTCTTTTTTCTGTGAAACTTAGTGGGTTGGTCTAAGTTTGATATTTGTATTAGCCTTGTACAGAGGAAAAGTAGTCTTAGTTTATGTAGGTGGATGCAGAGATATACCCAGAATCCATGTTTGCCTTCGAAGGTAGTAAAATGGAGAATCAATGTGGGCAGAATGAAAAATCCATTCTTGGCTACAAAGAGCCAAAATGGTAAATTGAAACTCTTCGAACATGTGACAGCAAAATATTTGGTATGTTTGTCTTGGAGAGAACTTTCAAGATTCAGACTAATTTTATAACACCTTAATTCAGTATAAATATTGGGACCAGGACTGCAGTTTGGACCACCTTTTAATATTTATGCATTTAAATATGGAGTAAGTAGCATTAAAAATCTGGCATATATTGAATTGCCTTAACTGTCAGTCAACAGAATACTAACAGTGTGCATATTCATACAAAGTTACTTCTTGCTTATAAAAACTTTTATAGACTGTATCCTTAAGAGATCTGAAAATGTCTAACATGAGACCATTAAATATTCCTTTCATTACTGTTCCTAAGACTTGCACGGTATCACACTTGGCAAAATATCATTCAGTTGCTGCTTTTGGCCATGGAATTCACTGAAGGAGTTCATATTAAAGAGTTTGGCTGGAATTTGAGAGATTAAGTCAGTGCTTTTTATTGTTATTGTCGAAGTTTTTATTTGTTGGCTGAAAGCTTTTAAAGTAACTTCAAATGTTTTCATTCTAATTGCTTTCCTAAAACTTTTAATCTGTACTATCTGCAAACAGTGTGTCTGATGGAGATTTGAGGATATATGAATAAAATATAAATGTCTATTTTTCTTTAGGTTCTTGCTCAAGTATTTTATCCCACTGAGATTTTTTTGGCTCTAAGCAAAGAGTAGAGAATGTGTGTATACTTATATACGTGCATAGACATACATATATAAACATATATATAACAATTAGTGTGGCAGATGTTTAAGACTCAAAAATTGGAATCTAAATGGTCCCCTGAATTAAAGGCTTTTAAATATCAAAAGACTGTCAAATGTATGGTTGTACAGATACTTATGCACAGATTCAATAATTAATGAACCACTAATGAGATTATTCATTTGCCTAAAATTCAGCATTGGGGATGTGACTGCAAAACTGGGTACTTAGATACATTTATTTTACCATTTTGTGCTCCTGTCTGTTGTGGCTGTGGCTAGTTGCTCATCAGCGATGTGTTCTTAAGCAAATTGAACTTTCTGGTGTGAAATCCCCTATAGGAACTCCTTTTGTTTTCAACGGGGCCTGCATTTCCTCCTGATTATTGCGGGATCCTGATATGGTGTGTTAGAGAATCCTGATGTGGAAGAAACGGAGAGAAATAACTGTCGTGTAGTAAGTTCTGGTGGCTGAAGTCACCGGGGCTAACGCTTCCCGGGTGGTTTTTCACAGGTACATGAAGATCTTTTCTAGAAAATTTGTAGGCAGAACCTAGCAGGAAATGAACCCGCTTCCAGAAGATATTGTCTACTGAAAATAAGAATACTGTAATCTGTCTCAGATAGCTGATTTCTATTGTACTATCCTATAATAATCAGCAATCGTAAATTTGCTGTAAGAATATGAATGGAAAGGCTCAAGTATAAATGAGGCATATATAATACATGTTACCTAGTTGTCCAGTACTTCATGAAATTCTTCAAAAATTGTATCTTTTACTGACAAAAGCATTGTCTCTGTGCATGTGTCCATACCCTTCTGCACACACGCACATAGTGGTTTGAGCTTTGATGTGACTGGGATATATTATCTGCTTCCTGACATTTGGTCAAAGGCTGACCCAAATGGACAGCCTTTTGACTGCATCTGGTCCAATTCTCCATCTCCTTTATACTCGGTGAATCAATCCTTAACCTCCAATAGCTGCGTGTTGTCTATGGTAAATAATACTTCTTGCATCTGGCAGCGCGTGCTATTTCTTCCAAAATGTTAGCATCCTGCCAGAGGAGTACAAAAATTTCTACGGGTAGCTATGTAGTGTCAAAATCTGAGGATAGCATTTTTGCATTCATTCTGAGATAAAATTACTTCTTTATTTACAAGGTTTTAAAATTCAGGTTTTAAAAGATGCTTCATTCACTTGTAACGATATAAAACCCTAACAACTTTAGTGGTATTGCATCTGTGAACCAGCTACTAAAATCTGCCTCAGTGTTTCTAGTAGCAAAAATAAAAAGAATACTTGTATTTTATAAAATAATGTGAATACCACCTGCTGCTTGTGAAGTATTGAAACTGCCATGAAGGACTTGCTCTTCCAGAAAAGAACACTCTGCTCCTGCTATGAACACACCATACTTAAAAGTAAAGCCTCTACAGAGATTAGCTGGACATCCATCTAGAACAGAAATGATTGGAGAATTCTCATCTGTTATTTTTATGTTCATTGAGAAAATAAATTTTGTTTCCTGATGAGAAAAAAACAATATTCAGTTTAATAACATCTGGTGAGGACACTGCTGTTCATAGATGGGGTTAGTTGATACTATTAAAAAAAAAAAAAAAAAAAAAAAGCTCCCTCTCCCGACCCTCCTCTTACTCCTTCTACTGTTGCCAGAATAATTTTAGTGTATATTGTTTTGTTTGGAGTAATCAGGCTGAAGTAGCATTAGTCCAGCTTCTCATCTTTTAATTACAGACAGTTTATTGTCTATGCTGTCCCACTTTCTGCATGGTTCCCCACCAGCCAGCTAGACTTAGCAATCTCCATTAATTTAATTTGGCATTTCATTCAATCAGACAGGCTGTGAACATGATGAATTTTTTCTTTTTTAAATAACACAATGCTCATTCTTAATTGATGTCCTTATCAGACATTGTATTTGCCAGAGCTGTAATTATTGGTCAGGCAGCAAAATCAAATCTGCCCAAATGCAGTGAAGATGTTCTCCGGTGAAATTATTAAGATACAGTACTTAGACCTGCAAAGTAATTTAGTTTTGGTCTGTAATTACATCTTTTGGGATCGTTATCTTTCTTTTTACTCATAAGGATAGCGTAACCTCAAAGGAATTAATTTGCCAAATATGAAGATAGAACTGAGATCCTTGCCATGATATATATTTGTGCAAGTAGATATTATTCTATATAAAAAATATGAGCATGCTCACACCATAAAAGAATAATTTTATTAATGGCCATATTTTAAAAAATATGGCTTCTAATTTTATTGCAGAAATACTGGAAGTGTGATCTGTTGAGGCTGCCATTTTCCATAAGCAATAAATTGGCATCAGAAATGATAGAATTTGGATAGGTAACTATCTAAAATACATATGCAAGCAGATACGTAGTGCTGTGACTGAACTAGCTCAGAGCTAGCTCTGCAGGCAGTAGTTCAACATCAAGCCAGTGAGAATTTTGTCTGGAGATACTGTCCCGAGAAACTTTAAATGTGTATTAACTAATAATTTTGAAAGACTGTTAGTGTCATGATAGCTAAGTCTGAATTCTGTTTTGCAGTAAGGGTTGGGATAGGGCTTTCTTTAATTAAAAAAAAAGGGGGGGGAGTGGATTCTGTAATAACACTATTTAATTTTTTATTTATTCTCAGATATATGGTACGTAGTCTTTGAGTACAGAATTGCAATCATTCATTTTAAGCAAAATGTAACTAATCCAGTTATGAGAAGATGATAAAATGTGTTTCATTCCTGTTCTGGATATATTTTGTTTGAATTTTTCATTTGGGACATTTATTCACATTCCATGTTTTTGGTGGTATTCTCCGCTGGAATAATAACCCTTCCAATGGTTTCTTCTTCCTTGTGGTTGCACTATTAAATTAAGCAGCAATATTATAAAAAGAATTATTTAGAAAAACTAGTGTATTTTCCTGATGAATCTAATTTTACTTTTGAGCATAAAAATACTAGTATTTTAAAAAATCCTTTTTGCTCCATTGAAATGCTCAGATAAAGGTCTGGGCTCCTCTATGTCTGGTTTTAAGTGACTTATGTATTTCTGTATTTGCACTTTTTGGGAAATGAATAGTGGGTGTGACTTCTAATGTTTTTCAGATTAGAGTTGCACCACAATTGAGTTGACTTAAAGACAGAAATGTAGAAAGTTGTAATAAATACTAATGACTGAATGTTGTAAGTAAAATAATTTATCCATTAGAATCAGTAGCAAAATTCCCATTAACTTTTATAGGTTCAAAATGTTATTCTGTGTGTCCATAACACCTTCAAAATTAATTATTTGCTTTACAATTTATGCTTTTTTTAATATTATGGTTTTGTGGTGTAACCTTCTCTTTTGCTTGTTTTATTTCTTGCTGTGGCTTTTGACTCATCACAGTTGCAAAAGAAGGAGCCCAGACAGTAGCCACTATTTAACCTTATGATATTTTCTGAAAATTTTCTCAGTAGGAATTCAGACGCTGTGGACATTTAATCACTGATTTTTATCCTGAACGGCAAAGGTTTTCTGTGACATTCGTCATATCAGAGCTCTTTCTTAAAACAACCGTTCATTAGTCTCAGCTTTCATAACCAACCAATGTTTAAGCTCTGGTGAGTGCAAAGGGTAGCTTGAAAACCCAAGCAGCATTGTGCTGTGCTGATGCAAAGTGGCTAACCCCTGGAATCGCAAACAGGTACCGTAAGGTCTGGCCTAGGAGGTTCGTCTATGAAAACGTGCAGTTTGGAGGAGTGGGGCAGTGATACAGTTTTTATCTCCCCAGTCCTGGGCAGGAATTGGTTTGGTCTTCATTAGGGCATGCATTGGGGAAGGAACAGAGGGCATGAATTTTCCCTTAGCTTTGCAAATATACACTCTTCCTAGAAAGGAGGAATAAGGCTAGATGTTGGGCTGCAGGTTTGGTAGTCAAAGCTAAGAGAAGAGCTTCAACAAGCTATTTTGGAAATAATCCATTTTCTTGACATTCTTTATACAAGGTATTAGTAAGAAAACATCCAGTCTCTCATTACAGTCTTCATGTCGGTTCTTACGGATTTCAGTAGGGCCAAGATTCAAGTGCCCTTGCAACATAAAAGAGTAGAGGACTGAACTGTCATAGTTTTAATGCAATGATTTGCAGGAAGAATGAAAGCTGTGATTCACAACAAGTTCAGAAGAGGTTTTGTTTGTTTGCAATCCATTTCATGAAATCAGCGTATGTGCGTGGTTTCCGTTGGTTTGCTGTGGCAGTAAGTTGTGGTCCTCATGCTTAATGTGTGTATCAAAACTTAAGACGGAGTTTGAACTCCTGAAATCAAAGGAAGCAAATAGTAGTCTGTAATGCAATGGTATGTGTTGCCAAAGGAAGCTGAAAAGATTTGATTCTTTCGTAGTTACAGAGCGAGGGTGCTCTGAGATCTTTAGATGCAAAAGTCGATGCAAAACCTTGCTAATTGCTATGGCTAAGCAATCTGCAAAGCGTCCCGATGGCAGCACAGAACAGAAAGATAGCTGGACTAGGTGCTGCATCTTACTCTCTTTCTGTCCTAGGGAGATCCAACAGGTGGGACCCCACAGGAGTGTACCTGGGCAGACCAAATTACTGGATCTTGCCTTTAATTTGAGTGCCTGCTGTCCGCTATAGGAATGCTCCGAGACGTTTATGAGGGGTCTGAGCAAGGGGCCCTTTAGAAAATAAATGGAGAAAAATGTTGACTGCATCAAGAGTCATTTCACAAAAAACATCTTTCCCAAATTATTTTACTAAAATAGACAAGAACCCCTTGTTCTATTTAGAATGATTTATAACTGTTCCCAGCTGATCACAAAGTGTTTCTAAATTAAAAGCCATTAATTATAGCCTTATATAGATACAAAGATATGCAAGAAGTGCTTTGTAATTCCAGCTCTGCACTTCAGGTGAGAGCTTTTTAAATTACTTGGACCATTGGAGCCACCTGCTTGACTAAATGCTGAGGGCCCTGTGTTTCAGTACTCATCAGTGCATTGCAGTGTTAACATTGTTACTGATTTTTCTCATTTCTCCAGGGCAAATACTAATTAATGGATACAATTCACAGCTGATTAGCTGTAGTTTCTTCAGTAATTACATTCGCAGACTAACTGTTCAGAAGAGGATTTCTAACCCAGTTCTTATTTCACTCTAAGCTTAATTTGTTTTTTGAATTGTTTAGGTCCTTAAGATAATAACCATTTTATTTTCCTTTGTTGTTATAGGTACCATTAGATAATAAGGAAGTTTAATCTTAGAAGTACTCACTGATAATTGTTGTGTGCCTTCAATGGATTTCTAATTCAGAGACAAAAAATAAATTTAAATAATATTAGTTATGATCCATACTAACAAAAGCCTAAATATGCCAAGTTCTTACGTCAGTTCCTGAGTCATACACAATAGGATCTTAAATATTGTAGCCCAAGAACAGAATGAATCTAAGCATACTAACTTTTAGTTTTGACATTCCTCGTTACATCATTTGCTTCCACAGTCTTTATAAAATGGAAAATTTTGTTGTCACTTTCCCCTTTGTTTTACTTCAATAAAACAAAAAGGAAGAAAACCACTTGGCAATCAGAACAGCAGTAGCTGTGGTGTGAGGAATACATGTAGATCAAAACAATGTAGAATTTTAATCTTCAAGGTAAAAATCAGCTACATTTCCATTTTGAGGCACTGGAGCCCCTAGGATGCTAAGCTCATTAAAATAGGATAGGGTTTGTTCCCACTTATTTATCCATCTTAGAGCTATACTTGGCTATTGTACCTTTGCACTTAGGTATAATTTGAAAACCTGATTTCATTTTTCTTTTTTTTTTTTTTTTTTGTTACTGTAGAAAGAACAGCTCTATTGGAGCCATTTGAGTTTTTCATGTAAAACCTTCTTAGTTTGCCACTAACTGATGTGAAAAAAATCTATCCTGTTGATCTCACTGTTGAGCTGTGTACTATGTCTTTGTGCAACAAATCCACACACACATCCTTATGTGCCAAAACAGTAATTTGAATGTGCAATTTTATTTAAATTTTTTAATCTCCAAAAATGGGTGACATCTGGGCTTTTAAAAAATGGGTGACATTACTTGAGTATCTGCATAGCTGGGGATAACAGAGTTTTAATAGCTATGAGGCAGCCTACATATTGTGTTAAGGCCTCTGTTGCTTAACATGTGTTATAGGTTGAAAGATTCAGCATGTTACGTACACAAATGGAATTTCATACTTCAGAATGAGGAATCTCATCTCATATTCCCTCCTCCCCATGATTCTCTTCTGATTTTGTTGACGTCCTGTTTTGTCAATCAGACAATTAATCAGGTACACGAGGCTCCAATTCTTTGTGTCCATCTTCCTTTTCTCATCCTCTGTCACTATAGTTTCCTCCTCTTCTTTTTTCTTCCTCCTTTTAACTTTTGGTCTTATTTTCAGAAATAGACTTTGGAGTTTTCAGGGAAAGAGCCTTTCTTGAGAGGGTCACTGTGGCCCCTCCACTGCTCTAGGATGCTGGAGGAACTAGAGGGAGTCAGGGTCTGAAACACATCCCTGCTAAAAGCAGTCAGGCACCAAGTACTGCAGTAGCAAATTGACCTGGAGCAAAGTCATTTTCCTTTCAGGACAGGCCCAGCTGCTCTGAAAGCACAACAGAGTTTCTTGCTTGGAAAGAAAAAATCTGTGCAAGCACACGGTTACCCATCCTCATGCACTTGTTGCAGAGCTTATGCCGGTGGTGGTGGTGGTTGCTGTTGTGGTTGGGGGGGGCAGGTCCATGAAGATCTGGCAGGATAAAACAAAGCCTTCCTGAAAAAATTTGCTTTACAGAACTCAAAAATGGTAGTTAAAGGAAGAATGCTTAGTGTGGCTTTAGCAGCAGTGATGTGGCAGCGCATTGTAGGGACAGCACAGGGACTTTTCCCTCATTCGATACTCTAACTTTGCAGTGTGCATTGTGCCTGATAATAGAAATGTGAAAATGGGAAAGCCTGTGATTTAGTGTTTTAGTGGTAGCTGCATGACATGCGTGGTATCTGTTCCTTGAAGCAAAGACTCTAGACGCCTGCCTGCTCCAGGAACACGTGCAGAAATAGTTACCAGACTACCTGTTTTTTGGAAGTGCCATTTAAGGGAATAAGGCATGCTAAGTGCCAATTAAGCAAATGCTGATAATATCTTTCTTTTCTATGCTCAGTCTGTAAAACAAAAAGTACTTATCTTCTTCAACAAATGTTCATACTGCAGAATTTGGAGGAAATGACTCTATGGCATCCTAGAGGATCCTTTCAGATCGCTCATGTGTGAGAGGAGTTGCACCTCAGTGGGAGCAAAGTGGGCACTTGGCCCGCTCTACCTTGGGTAGATCTCAAGGTCTCAGTGTGATACAGTTTCTCTGATTTGCAAAATCTTCTGATGTTAATGTTCGCTGGGGGTGTGGGAGCTCAACTGGAATGAAGGATAGACAAAGGGGGATTGTTTGGCTTTTTAATTTTGAGGAAAGAATGGGACTTTAAGAAGAACGCTGCAGATTCTCATTCTTCCCCTTATTGACCTTCATCTCTTTAAAACCAGGTCTACTTGGAATAGTAATACGGCAGCTACTTCTAGCTGCAGCAATCGTCCGGATCAGGATCATCTGCAGAAATATTATAATGTGTGTCAGGAAGGATGTAGTAGAGTTGAAATGTCTTTTCTGGAGAATAGTCTCTTTCTAATGGACACTTAATTTCCAAAGTCACCTCTAGGTCTGTGGGGTGGCATTACTACATGGACAAAGAAAGTTGAAGAGATACACTCGGATATCTTCGATGTACAGACCTGGGGATGCAAAGTATGTAATAATAATAATAATGTTGAATGCAATCTAGTTCTGACTTCAAAGAATATCTGCAAAATTACATCTTATCTGCTTGTTGTTTTGTTTTTGTTGGGTTTTTTTTCAACTTTTTCTATGCCAGTGATGGGGTAAAGCAAAGTTTATCGTGGCATGCATTAAAATCCAAATATTTATTTTTCTTCCAGTTTGGAAACAATAACAACTACATGAACATGGCAGAAGCAAATAATGCATTTCTTGCTGCAAATGAGGTAGATGTTTTTCTTTTTTATCTATGCTCATATTCTGCTGTTTGCTGTGATAATTTAACAGACTTTGAATGGATGAAGAGTGAAGTGCCGAATTTCTGTGTGTTTTATAGAGCACAAAATAAAGACCTTAATGAGAAAGAAAATAACCTGACAGCTCTCTATTACTAGTCAATTTAGCTGTCCATAAGGCTGTAACTTACGTAGCATGTCAATAGAAACAAATCTGCTTTATGTATGAAAAAAATTATAAACAGAAGGAAACAAATGAAAAGCACAGTAGGTGTACACTTTGAAAGCAAGCTTGGTAATAGTCACTACTAGCTAATGGCTAATTTCTGTTATAGATACAAACGTTTTAATTTGGGTTCTTAATACTCATATAAGTTAGAAAACCAAAACCAACTTTGTTGCCTGAAACGTATGTGCTGCACGAAGGAAACTTCTGACCAGGATCAAGAACAAACCCCGGGGTCAGGCTGGTGGAGGCTGGCTGGGCTCTGGAGGTGATGTATTTGACCACTGCCTTTGAGAACGGAAACAAGAGAAAGGTATGGCCACTACAGTCTCCATATATTTGTTACAGTGGTGCGGCCTTACAGCCAGTTAAGAGACTATCAACATGTTAATACTGACCCCAGCTCCAGACAGAAACACCTTTTGCTCATCAGTAAAAACCAACAGCTCTTATTCCAAAGGGAAGGACGGAGAGTGCAAGATGCACTGTCTAGTAATGTGCATAGCAATATGGAGAACAAGAACGAAGTATTTATATAGGGTGCATGCCATAAATGATATTTCCAACATGAGGAAAGGCTAGAAAACTGGGCAGCCTTGCTTTTACAGGTTGTAAGTGGTGATTCAGTCACAGGTATTCTTGTGCACTTTTTAAAAAGGGATCTCACAGAAAATAAGCAGAAAGGTGTAACAATAAATATGAAGGTTAGAATTAAGAGTCATATTTTATGAATCATTTATACAATGGTGACCATCTCTTTTTACCCAGCAAGACTGCTTAGATAAGGGAATATTGTTTGGCACTAGCTCCCGTGTTATTTGTGATAATGAACACAAACCCCATCTGTAATGACAACATGATGTTTCTTTCTGTAGAATTTCTTTCCTACATTTGAATCAAACATTGATGAAAGCTCTGCTGCCAGCAGCTGTTCAGAGACAATTTAATTCCAGCTGTGATAATTCACCGTGTCAGACATTGGCTGTTATATGTTGATACAACAGTTCTCCAGATTTGCATTTTTATCAAAAGGAACAAATGTTTTGAACATTTCAGTACAGATGGCATTTAACCATGCACACAGTTTTTTTAAAAATGTGTAAGATATAAATATTTGAAAAGTTAATAACTTTAAAAAATGTGATTGGTAGGATAAATCCCGCAAATGTTATACCATCTTTTGGTCATAACAGCACCTTTCTGCAATCCCAAATTGCATACTATTCAGGCTCTTTTTGCAGACTGAATAGCCCAGTGATTTGGATTTAAGACTACTTCACTGAGGGGCTGGCTTTCTTCCTAGAATACATCTATTTTATCCTCAATCTTAGGTCCGTTATATGTTTTTAAAAAAAGATATGTACATATTTGGACAAGTTATATTGTGAGAATTAAATTCACATTTAAAAAATGTTGAGGTATTCATCAATTTACTCTCCCATTTGTAGTAAACTATAAGTAATAAGATGAATGCTACTTTTCTAAGTGAAATATTGTATTATTATCCGGCTGTGTTATATATTTATACAGCTGTCCTAGAGTTATTCTGTTAGATGGGGAAAAAAGATCCAGTTCTTATAATTACTACTATGTCATAAATATGTCAAGTAAAGAGAGGTTCAAACGTACTATAATAATACTGATTTCACTGAACCCTTGTGCTTGAACAAGGAATAAAAATATGATTAAGTGTTAGTGTTCGCATTAAAGCGTGAACCTAACTTTGCAATTACTGCATTACAATGTATTTAATTATAGTGTTTCTACATTAACATGAATGTAGCTTTCTCGCTATGATTTTGGGCCTGAGCACTGCTGAGCTAGAAGCCCATTTTATTCCTGTAAATAATGCCTTAAGAGTGTAATCCTAGAGCACATTCAGGCTTAGAAGCCACACATTTGCTTTATGTTTTCTGTCTCTATGTCATGATTACCACGACCCATTTTAAAGCACCTTAAATATTTATTGAAATAATATTTCAAGTGTTAATTACAGTGGTAATGAAAACAGCCAAATGCCACATATCAAGAATGAGTGTTTATCCGTATTGTTAATGTGATATGTTAGATTTCATTAAGCAGTAATGGGGTAGCAAATGAGTCACAAATTACAGTTGCATCTGTTACTAGACCACATTAGTGCCAAAATAACTGCAAATGCAGCCATAGGGTTATGTTCATTAGCCAACCACTTCTCCTGGCCAATCCATCCTTTGTGTTTGTGACTCTGGGGTCCACAGAAAGAAAAATGCACACCTTTTGTAATATAGCAGCGGGGAAGTCAAAAGTCTCCTTAATCCAGGCCCAGCGTTCACATCCAGAATTAAGTTACAGTCTTGCGGTTCGAGCGAGATGGGTAGAGTCTCAGCAGACTCTGACGGTACTGCAGACTGCAGCAATCTGGGACCTCATCATTTCTGGTGTGAGACCAATAATGACAGCTGACAGGTTCTATATGCAAGCAAAGGTTCTCCTTGTGTTTCAGTTTCCATCTTCTCTCAAGCGGTTATTAATTTATATCATCATTAACAGTTTGAAGGATGACAATTTGCAGCAGTTAATGAGATCTTTCACTGAACATATCATTTTTAAATTAACTGGCATTAAGTCACTCCTGCAAACAATGTAAATAATACGTAAAACAGTTCCCCCCCCAACTCGAATCCTGAACTAATGCAAACAAACAATTCCCAGAGCAGCCTTGCATGTCCAGAACAAGACAAGAGTGCCTATTTTAGGATTGCCAACTGCCCAATTTGATCAAGATGGTCCTGATTTGGGTACATTTAAAATGGCCTAATTTCAAGCACTGAATTTCTATTATTAAGTAGCAGTGGACCTGAAATAATATATGAAAGTTCATTTAACTTGCAAGAAATTTGAATAAGCATAGCTCATTTGTTTCCCAAATAAAAGTCAGCAACAGACTCTACTTGAATAAAGATTATCTTTGACAGACACATGCGCACGTACAAACACGCACAAACCCTGAAGATAACTGGCAGTAATGTTTTGCTCAAGGCATCTTAACAGGTGTTTAGTTCGTAACAAACCTACTGTTCAGACAAAGCTGGCTTGCTTCAGAAAGCACTGGAAGCTGCGGTAATCACCCTCACTCTTTTATACGTGTCTCTCCTCCAAATTACAACCCTTGTTTAAAAGGGTGCATTATACTTTTGGGATGGAAAAGAAAAGAAATAAAGACCAGAAGGATAATATTTCATGTATATTAGTGGATAAAAAGGAAACAAAAGATGCGAAATGGTCAGTGCTGAATTAACGTTGTGTATGTGCTACAAAATTGTCAGTATTTTATGAAGCATGAGAGTAATGTAAGCTGTTTGTGCTATTTTACCAACATATCAATAAAGTGGCAATTTGTTATACAGCCAAATCCAATGTAGCTGATATTCAGACTAACAACAAAGACAGATGTTGCTAATTAAGTACGCATTAAAAAACTGTTAATACTGATACTCCATTAAAGCCATATGATAATGAGACTTAAATCTTTAATCAGAATGATCCACAAACCCCTTCAGTATCCGAAACTTAAAAATTTCCTTGCGTATAGAGTTTGCATGTGAGAGCAAAACAAGATTTGGACTGCAGGTCCGGAGGTGGTTGCTGAGAGCGGCGTGCCCTAACGTGGTTTGCCTTGTCCTGTCCTTTTCTAGCAGACGTTCCATACGCCGAGCCTTGGGGATGAGGAGTTCGAAATCCCACCCATTACCCCCCCGCCTGAGTCAGACCCTGCGCTGGGGATGGCAGATATACTGCTGCCCTTTCAGGGCCTTGGTGACCAGCTGCCTGCACAAGGGAATGAATTTACACCTCAGTTTCCCCCCCAGAGCTTGGATCTTCCTTCTATTACAATATCCCGAAATCTCGTGGAGCAAGATGGCGTCATCCACAGCAATGGATTGCATATGGTAGGTCCGGTTCTTTGTGTGTTTCTGTTGCCTAATATTGTCTGTGAAAGCATTGTAATGTAGATTTGCGTCATCTGTCAGTTTTAATTGACCTCTCAGAAGTTCTGTAGGATTTCTTGGTATCGTCGCCTGACCAAGCATTTGCCAATGTTCTGTATCACGTGCAGGCGTATTCTGTATGAACGATGACATGTGTTGTCAGTGTTACACAGCAAACAATGATATGCTATTATTCGGTTCCCTAAGGCAGTTGGCAAATGGTTAAGGGTTTAATACTGGTGGATTCAGGAAGATAAACATGGCCGTTAAGGTACAGTGCAATGCGAGACTGTGTGTGAACAGATCTCTCGTGAAGAAGCAGTCAGGCTTTGTAAACACAGAATTTTAATTTTGGGAATGGACTTGGAAGCCCATGTCCATTGGCATCATGTGCATCCCAAGTGCTGCTAAAGTTCAAAAATGTGTTATACAGTTGACGCTGGCATCAAGAGTTGAAAGACCGCTGTGTTGGCCAGGGTGAAGCAGAGCATTTAGAAGGAATTGCTTGTCTGTATTTCAAGTATAGGACCCACATCTGACAGCCATCAGGGTATTTTGAAAATGCAGTATTGAGAGTAGCTCGGAAAGGGAGCCCAGACACAGTATGCCAGCAGTAAAAAACCATGTATTTCCCTATATTCTGTATATTCCATGGACTAAATCTTTATAAATGGAAATGGATGATTTTTTTTTTTTCCAGACTCATAATAGAAGTGATAGGGATGTATTACCTTGACCATACTCAGAAGTACAGGGCCATAAAAAGGCTTTGTTCCGTCCAGTGCTCTTGTTGACTGTGGAGGCTGGGGCAGGTTGGGCCTCTTCTCCTGTTCCTGGGCTGTTTCCGAGCCCTCTGGAATGTGGCGGGATGATCCAGGTGTGGGGAAGGGCTGAGTGACGAGGACTGTCGGGCTAATTCCAGTGATCATTCCTGTTAATTAGAACAATTAAAACCAAGGCTGGGTGGAGTCTTCTCCAGAATCTATACACACTGTATAGCAGTGATCTCAGTGGGAGGGTATACAGGGCAGTTTCCACTTTCTTGTTGTATTTCACTTTCAGCTTTCGGGGATCTCCCTGCTTGGGTTTCTCTAAGCTTTGTGCAGTAACATTCATACTCATAGTGATGAGACACAGCTGTGAGTCAGTTTATCATACTTAGCATTTTAAACTCAGTGGTTACAATTAGAATTAGTTTCTCTATTGCATATTGAAGACAGAGTGAATGTTTAGCCTGAATAGATATTTTACATCAACTATATTTTTTCTGATTAGCTGTTTTATATAGGACCTTTTGCTAAACTTGGTGTAGTGAAAATACAGATTTATTGCTGGACTGTAATAAAGGTCATTGTGTTGTCGTGTTATGTTTTCATGTAAATCTTGTTTCTTTTTTATTATTCTGGCAAGCAAAAATTAATTAAAGATTTACAAATCAACACGCAGCAAATACTTCTGTGGAATTCTGCAGGCTGCTGGCTTCATTGCAAATTTTACTGTTTCCTTGGAGGTCATGAAGAGTAGCTAGCACTAATACAGAATTAAGCACAAACTGCTCACTGCTTAGGAGGTACAGAATTCAGTAATTCCATAGATACAAAGCAAGGACTGCCTAAAACAGGCCTTGGAGGATATGATACTTCTTTTCAGATCCCATTTTGCATGGGATTTTGTATGCGCTAGAGATGTTGGGTGACTACTAAAGAAAGATCAGATTAATAAAACCTGAGAGTCAGGAATGTTATGCCTGAAAACCAAAGTAATGGAGCATGTGCACACTGAATACAATGAAACTTGCTCAGAAATATGTAATAAATATCAAGGGCTGGATCAGTCTTGTTACGTGTATGAGTATCCCCTCAATGTGACCAGGTGGGTTGTAACCTGACCCCGTTTTGCCTTTTAATTTTACATCCTTTCATTGAATGTGATTCTTCCACGAGTAAATGCTGTCACCTTAACAGTTCCAACCAGAAGAAGCTTCCTGGATAGATATCTCTTCTCTCACCTCTTCTTGCAATGTATGAGAGGCTTTGCATCTTTTCCTTTTTTTCTAGACTGTGCAATGTAGGAATTAATGGCATAGTTTACATTGACTGCAGTGGTAAGAATTTGTTCCCGTATAGATCTAGAGAAGCTGTGCCTTCTTATCCCAGTAGTCCAGTGGTATTTCCCAGGGTGATTGCCAGTTCAAAGCTGCGGGTTGGGAACTTGTGTGTAGTTTTTCTGCAGAGAATTGGTGAGGAATTGCGCGATTTGACAAGGAGGAGCCACATAGGGAGGTTCATGTGTCAGACACTTCCCCACAACTGCTTGATTTGTTTTATACTGAGAGATGGAGTGGCCCCTGCCATTGTATTTTAGTCAGTAGGCTGCTTCTCTTCTGCTCATAAATGCTGGGTAGCTTCAGGAAGTTTAAAAACGTTAACAGAGGGTCCTTGCACAGGTTTCCCCTGAACTCACATAGCTCTCTTTAGTACTCAAATTTTCCAGCAGTTAATCTGTATTTCAAAAATAGAAAATGAAAACATTATATCATATTTTATGTGAAAAATGTGCACTTTATTAAACTGGTAAATATTTATTAATAATATTAGAATTCATCTTTAAATTAGACATTTCATGAATTACCTTGCCTTGGAGCTATAAAAACTTTATTGCAGCAATAAAAAAAATGTAAAGGAGGCATTTTGACTATGAAATTTCATTTCATGGTCAATTGAATTTACTATATCTGAAAGAACTAAAGATGGGGTTGTAAAATAATTATGATGTTCGTATACACTTACAGAACAATGTTCTTATCCAGCGATACTAGGATAGTCTTATTTAAAGGCTGTATTAATAATGTATTGCTAATCACTAAAGCTTCTTTAGCTGAATACAAACTTAAATTGTTTTAATACAAACTGCATTGAGTTTATTGGTTATCTTGTGAAGCATTAGAGAGCTTTACTGTAAGCAATATTTAATTTAGATAAATGTAGTCCTACCCTGTTGAAAAGTCCAGTAGAAGAATTTCACCTTGAAGGAATGTCATGAGATTTTAAATCATAGATGTTGAAAAAATAAAATGGGCTTGGACACAATTATGATTAATACTATGTGTCTTTTGCTTTTTTCTATGTACTACCTGACATGTTCACCTATAAACTTGAATGCAGAATCGCCAGAGGCATGGTTAAAAATAGGTTATGTCAAGGTTTTCCTATGTCTCCCTTAGGGTATGGAGTTGGCTAGCTACCTCGTAATACTTCTGCAAGTATCTCACATATTTCCCACAGGAAGACCAAAAAAAAAAAAATCTCTTTTTAACATATTCTTTGTGTATTATTATATTGAAAAAATCATTCATGGTGCAAGAAAGACATTTATTCTCAGCATAAATGTGACCTAGCAATTATTAAAAGATCATATTGATGAGTTAACAATTGTTCATACTATTAAGATATACATACTATGGAAAGAGTGACAATTTGTCACAATGCTGATTAACTTCATTATTATTGGCAACAAACACAACACATTTATCTTACTTAACAGCATTTTTCTTCATTTAAAAACAGACAACACCAACAAAAAGAGGAGATAAAATGGAGGCAGTATGATTAATTTTAATATTTTAATAATATGCAAATAAAATCCTGATGTTCAAAAATGACTCACTGAAAGATGGAGTGTTGATGTACATTTGACTTCAAAGAACACGTGGGTTTACATGATGTAAATATCATCCCTATAAATACTTGAATATAAATAAGTGGAAATCAACAGCGATATCCTCATTAAAAATCAACCCCCAATATTTTATTTTAATGCTCTGTTTTCTGTTGAGCTGCCCATAGAAAAATTATTTTAATCTGCAAACTGTGGCAATTCTATAAAACTACAACTTGTGCTGCTG
The DNA here is from genome assembly GCF_035582795.1 of Mycteria americana. Taxonomy (NCBI): domain Eukaryota; kingdom Metazoa; phylum Chordata; class Aves; order Ciconiiformes; family Ciconiidae; genus Mycteria; species Mycteria americana. The sequence goes on from NC_134372.1 coordinate 32,341,160, forward strand.
AGGGTTCCTTTTTTTAACACCTCTCTATAATCTGCCCAGCCTGCTGAGTAGCATTGACATCAGTAGTACATCAATTTCAGAAAGTGGATTATTTTTACTAGACAGCTATTGTGACATATTGGGTCAGTCATAAATGAAAGATATTCATGCAAGCATGCAATACTTGTAATGAAGTCTCACTCTGACCTTCTGTATGATTGATTCTGTAATTTAGTTTTCTCAGGCAGTGCCTGAAATGAAATGAAATCATGTTGAACAAGTTTTGAATACCCACAGTGCACCAGGAGAAGAAAAATCTGCAGCCCCAGAGGCTTGAGAGAGAGCAGCTGAACGATTTATCTCCATGCTATTATAGCCTTTGCCAGCATTCAACATTTCTTTTTTTTTTTTTTTTTTTCTTATTTGGCTTAAGTACTTAATTCTGCAGGTAGCTGTAAATGGGAAAATAAAATGCTGTTCAGATTTAAAATGACAGGACAGGAGTATGTGCAGGGGACTGATAAAATATCTTGAATAGAACTGACCTTTCATGTAGCTGAAAGTTACTGGGGGATTCATCCTCATAATTACCATATAGATTATTTTTATTTCTTTCCTGCAATGAAACATTTCAGAGAGCAGTAGTGCTGATTGAATGAAAATTGAACTTGTTAACATTCTTTTCAGCTTAGCCTGTTGTACATAACAGAAGGTTAGCTTTGATGAATTTCAAAATTCTCTTTCTGATATGTAAGAAACAGACAGTAAAATAATTGTCTCTTTTCAGTCTGATTTTTCTTTTATCCAAAAAAGTACAGATGTTACAAAAACAGACTGATAATTTTACATATATTGCTCCCTATATTACTTATGCTGTTAGAGGAAACGTGTTCCCTATTTGATGAAGATTTGAGCCTGTTTATATTTTATAATTGTTGCAGTGCTGTCAGTGCATTCAGGATTCTGCACAGATAAGGCTAATTCATAGTAGAATACGCTCATCTTTAATTACATTACTACTAAGGAGTGGCATTGTGCTCAAATCAAAGACATGATGGTGACTATTGCTTTTATTTCCAGAAGAGACTTTTAAAATAAACAGCTCAATGATGCGGCTTTAAAGGGCTGAGTTGCAAATTTGAGCTTATTAAAGGCTGCATACAACAGCAATATTATAAACGTTTCAGAACAGTGGTGCCTTTTACTTAAAGGTCTAAATCTTTTTTTTTAGTAATTTAAATTCTCAAATTACTAATTAACTTTAAATTAATAGATTAACAGAAGATTGCAAGAATAAAAGCTAAAAAAGTTGCTTTAAAATTGGCAAAAGACAGTTATTTCACTGCTCACCTGACTGCATGCCTCTAATTTATCTGTTCAATTTTCCTTTACAAAGAAACTTACTTGTAAATCTCTCTTTTAATACCCAGTCTGTAATCTCCTATCTAGAGAGAATGGAGTAGGTTTTCAATTAATACAATGTTATAACAACATTGTTTAATGTGTTGCAGAGGAAACAGTTATTTCATGGGTCATTAATGTGTTTAACGCCTGGAACGGTCTATTAAAACAAGCCCTTGTTATTGTTATGAACATGTTTATTGTCATCTTTAAAACAAAACATACAACTAATTCCAGAAGGTTATAATTATCCATTTATAGGAGTAGCAACTATTCTTACTAGAAAGAGAGATTATCTTCAGAGTTTTCTTATTTCTATTTTTTCTTTGATTAGTACGGTGGATTACTAAACTCGAGTTTTAAATCAACAATGTTAGTCTGGTTTGTATGGGACTTTCCCAGCAGAAATGCTAGCTGCTATTGCTGCTGTTTTTAACAATTTGTGGTCCCAAGAAAAATTAATCTCAAAATTAAGTAAAACCAAATTAAATGATGCTCTGGTGGCTCAGATCAGTGACATTTGTCCATTATACAGAACCTTTCAAACGGTGGCGGATGCTTTGTAAAATTAGACCTTTAGGACTCAGTTGGGATTTTGCAGCGCCGGTGCCCGCTATCAGCTCAGCGCTGCGACAGTCTGGTTTCTGCCCGCAGATCGGAGCTGTGTGCTTTGCTGATAAACTTTCAAGTCTTTACAGAGTCTTTTTTTTTTTTGATTGGTCTCTAGTTAAGTATTTTATTTTACGTCTAATGACGTACTGGTGCATTTTTTCGTTACCTTTCAGAAGCCTGCGTGCACAGCTCACGGGGCCTTGGGGGAAGGCGGACAATGGGCTGAAAACCCTGGAGGCCACAGACAGCAGTGGCTTCTGCACAGAAGCTACATGCTACGACTTTAACATGATACGAAGACGGTGCTAGCCTGATAACGTACTAAATAAGAGGGGTTTAATAGTGTGTACATTTTCATGTCCTCAGTAACATTGTAATACTCGGTGTGGATAATATAGTCACTTTTCTGAGAGACGTGTTCTTCCCTCCTTTCTCATCGATACAGACACAATGGGCCATCTGTTAATGAGCTGTTGTGGTTGGAGAAGGAAACGTATTCTGGTGTTCTTTTCAAAAATCGGCAACTCATAGTAACCGCAAGAAAGGACCTGTCCATAGGAAACAAAGTGGCAGCAGTTGCCAGAGACACCTATCTGAATAGCAGGTACTGCTGGTGCTAAAAAAAAAAAAAAAATAAAAAAAATATGCGAGTAGCTTATTACCTATCAAGACACATGAGGGACTTCGGCACGAAAGAAGAGAAACACAGTAACACTGGTAGAACAGTCTGGGAAAAAAGACTGTGACTATTTTATATTAATAATGCCTAAATCAAGATCTATTAGCTCCAGAAAATATTGTGAGGTGCCATATGAATATGAGGAAAATGATACACCCCACTGGGAAAGCTGTCAGGAATTGGAGCGGAAGCTGAATCTCTGATATTCCTAAGAACTGAGCTCAGAAGGAATGCAGACATGTATGACCGTGGACACCAGCTGTGCATTAAGCCTTGGCCATGGCTTTAAACTGTTCTGCCTCCTGAGTTTAAACTCTAAAATCAGGTGCTGCTTTCTTAAGCCAGCCAAATGAGGCAGATGCTGCAGCTGGTCTGGGTATGTTATAGCTGGCCAAAGGCTGTGCTGGGTCCAGCCACCCTTGTTCTTGGGTCATTTGAAAACTTCCTTTGAAATTCCTGCTATTCTCTGCTGTTACCACCTGTGTTTCCCCTTGGACAGCTTACCCAACACTCAGCTTCCACTTCAAGTTCTCAAGCTATAAAGAAATGCTAAGTCTCTGTAGAGTTTTAAATTATTCTATGTTGTCAGGTAGCTGGAAAAAAAAATACCTGGCTCTGGTAATACAAAAGATAATGAGACCTACTTTTCTGATTTGCTTTAAATCCAACAACAAACAAACAAAGAAAACCCAAACAAAAAAACCCACCACCCCCCCAAACCCCAAAGAAATAATACCCCCCCCCTCAGAACATAGCTACCAACATTTGTAGCAATTTTTAAACAAACAAACGCCATGTAACCCCCAAGTCTGTCCCCTCCAATTCCTTGCACAATTTTTGTTACCTTTGATAATGTTTGTTAGTTGTCATGCTTCCTTGCAGCCTCTCCCTGCGTTGCTTACTGCATAATAAGGACCTTTGAAGTCTGCCTTTGATTTGGTAGCTGAGGCACCTGAAGTTGCAGAGGTTGTAACAAAACTGCTAACAGCATTTATCTGACATTCTGGGACTTAATTTTAACTATCCAGGGTTTGTTTGCAATGTGCCTGCACTGTTTGCATACAGCAGACCTAAGCTTGTACTAATTTGGAGAGAAGCTCCTCATGCCAACAGACTCATCAGATCAGAGCCCAGATCTGTGATCTGAGTCACACACGTATTGTGATCATGCTGTTGGGTACCTTGTCCAAAAGGAGTGTGATTCAATATGCTCTAAAGTATGGTAGATGTTTAGGGATAAGAGAGTGGAGAATCTGTTTTTAAATGCCTCTACAAAATGGTGTAAAAATTAAATTATAAAGAAGTTGTGAATTAGGTGATGCTAAAGCATCGGTAGCAGCCACTGTGGATGGGTGGAGGGCTATAGCAAGCCTATGGTGCCATCCGTCTGCAAGAGCAGAAGCCTTTCCAGAGCAGAAGGACTCAACAGCAAGCGAGGCAACCAAGAAGCCTTACCTCTTCAGCCCACTTTGGGGACTGCATGAGGAATCTATGGGGTCCCAGGAAAGTAAATGGGTAAGAACAAAGTTCCCAAAACAGCAAACGCTCCATGCTAGGGTGGTGGAGCACCTTGGGTAAGAATTATAAGCATTTCAGAGAGAAGTCTTTGTCTCTTAGTTTGGTAGTTGTGTGATTTTGGCCTAGCTGTGAGCTTTTAGTATTTCTTCACCATGTAATGCAGCATTTTATTAGAGATAGCTGAGCGTGCTGTGAATCAGCTGGTACCAGTAGAGGCCACAGAGCAGCGTTGCAGAGGTGCCCAGACCTGGGACCTGGGGCTGTGTTGGTCTGGCAGGTGCCCAGGCTGGTTGGCCCTGTCCCTTGGCACCTTCTTGCTTGGAATCGCATCTCTGAGGTGGTGCTGCACTGCCTGGTGTGCTCCTGCTGCCTAGTCCCTGAATGTGGTTCCATAGAAGAAGTGGTTTTAACCTGTGATTTGGTGGTCTCGCAGCACTCTTAGCACCCCCTGTAACAGGTCAGGCCGGCTGCTCTGAAGGAAGCTCTGCGCTGCACGGGGGAGTATGAGGAACACCAGCCATGCAAGGGGTCACTGCAAACGTGGTTGCAGATCAGACTGCAAAGAAAAGCAAGGCACAGTAAATCAGAAAGATTCCAATAAAACATGTTAAACTAACTTGGAGGTTGCAGCCGTATCAGAAAGCCGTAGAAGAATATAGCAGGAGATGAATTTCTAGAGACGTCTGAGATGGCCAGAACAAAGGGAGACAGTTGCTCGGTTTTGAGGAATAAATCAGTGGGGGCTCATGTTTGTTGTTTTTGGTTTGTTTTTTTTTTTTTTCTCACGACCCTTCTCTGGCTTATGTGCTCTGTGTGAACAGAAAAGAGTAATTTCTGATGTAGTTGGACTGGGGGAGCACACAGACCAAGAAACTGCTTATTCTTCATGTTCTTCAGGCAGCAGAATGTGCGTAAGCCTCCTGTCACTAACTGATCTTTTAGATCCAGCTGCAGACATAATTTTTTTCTGAACTGACATGTACTGTTTGTTGTAGCCTTTATTTGGGAATTAAATTAGGTAAGGTTTACTTTTCTACAGAGACACGAAGCAAAACATGGGAGTTTTCTCTTTGCTGGAGAAAAGAAGCTGCTGCTTGTAGTGAATCTTCTGATAACTGCAGTTTGACAGATCTATTACTGATGGCAGTATCTGAGGAGGGGAGAGGAAGGACACTTCTTCAGTGGTGGCAGTACCAAGTGCAACTGTTTTGTATTCTATTAAGTAAGGATTTAATCTCTGACAGAGAAAAGCATCCTGTTAGTTTGATTTGTTTTGATTGGCACTGAATTCCAATCTTGTAAAAATTTAGATTAGTGGATTCTTTTATCTATACTTTACTTGTGGAGAAAGAGAGTATTGAGGATTTCTTCTAGAGATATGCTGACTTGCCCAAAAGTAAAGGGAGTAATTTACAGACAGGGACAACTGAGGATTTCACTCTTTACATTGCAGTGCATTTGCTTCAACTTAAATATATCCTTTAAAATATTACATCAGCTTATGTTACATTGACAGTGACAAATTCCTAAGGCAATAGAATATATAATGTTTTAAGTCAACTTCTGAAACTAGGGCACAGTGAGCATAACCATAAATGTTGGGTTTTGCATAGTTATTTTTGTTGGCAGATTTCTCACTTTCCTTAAAAAACTAGCTCATGCAGTATAGGGTCAGATCCCAGCCCTACATCTTCCTGTAGGCACTTCCATGGGCTCAGTCCTGACATAGCTAGAGAGAGTCTTACTGGAGGTATTGCCTATTTAAATGATTGAAGGCTGCAGACATTGATTTTAATCAAGACTTCAATATTACTCAAAATGTTCTAAAAAGTAATTTCCTAGTTGTATTTTTAAATATCGTGTTGAATGTTCCCAGAGATTAAAATTATATCAGGGTAGAAATCTAGGATAAAACTACTGTATGTAAATGATTCTCAAAATGCAAGGTAAATGGAAATTAGGGCATCTCTCGATGTAATGGGTGCATGCATTTATCTGTCAAAATAAATACTAGCTGTATTACTAGCTGTATTAACTACTGGATGCTTAATGAGTTGATAACAGAAGAACGAACTGTCTTTTATTACCTTAATTTTTCCCTTAGTACTCAATGGTGTGTTTCGCTTTCGCTGGCTCACATACAGTAATTGTTGAAAAACACCTTTGATAATCTGTATAAATTAAAGCGTGGGAGTTCACACATTCCTTTTTTTAAAGTCTCATTACTCTGTTGTTTGCTTTCCAGTGGCTCTTGAGGAATTGATATTTTATCAGTTTTTGAGAACTTTTACTTTTACAAATCAAAGTAAAATAAGCTATATATTTGGCATGTGCCATGAGACTTGTGTCCTTTGGCAATATGACTAAATATTACTTCCTTGGCATGACTGTCTAAATAGATTAGAATAGTTGAAAGTAGGATAGTTTGATGGATGGACATCCTTATGGTTCCTTTGATTAGGCCTTCTATGCATCAAATGCTGAATGTCTTTATAATGCGTGCTATTGGAGCTGTGCAAGAGAGTGGTGACAGGAAGCCAATGTGCCTAGATACAGTCACCATAAAGTTGTTTTGAGAAGGGGGAAACATTTTGGACCATATTTTGCTTTCTTTATCCACGTGTATAATTGAAGAGACCAGAGAGGTGGCTGGCGTTCCCCTCAGTAAATGTCTCTATACCTTAGGTTTTTTGTAGCACTCATGTAGGATAACAACAGAGAGATCTGAGACTCTGCAGACTGCAAAGTCATTTCAGTCTGCAGAGGAATCACACAAGTTATTTCTCTTTGGTTTTCCGTTTCACACATTATGTCCTTGTTTGATTGTCACGCTGAGTAAACCAGTGGTTGAGTTTTGCCTGACTTGTGTTAAAATCACCAAGTTTTGCCTAACTTCAATCCAAGACTGTAAAGCAGATGAGGCTGAATCAAAACTTGATTCTATCCGCTTGAGAAGTTCAGGAATCTTTGTCAGAACTGAGCTGTCATTTTGCATAATGTTACAAAAATCCTCAATGTTCATAATACCGGTGTATCACTTTTATTTCTGGTTCAGTTTATGTAAAAGAGCTTGTGATAGTCTCTACAATTTTCACAGTATTCTCAGTGGATTATTTTGAATACGTGAGCTTTTCAGTTTTCATGTGGTAATGTAATTAGGATGTCATGTGGATGTTTCAGTGCACTTGTATTTCCATGCGTGCTCCTGATATAAGATGATTTTCATTGTTAAACGTTTCTTTGATAAACATTTCGTGCATAATTAAATGCTGCTGATCCTTTTGGTTCAGTATTGGCCTTCGTAGTATAAGGGGAAAAATAGGAGTTAAGATAATTGATGGAAATTTTGTTTTCTTGATTATTGGTTCCTCCTTAGAAGATTTTGTTTACTCAGGAACTATATACAAATGCTGTGGACTTTACTGTTGCTGTTGACTAGCTCCCCTACCTTCTCGCTACTTGCCAAACCACTGTACAAACATAAAAAATGGTTTATGCTTCCTTGTCTGAAAGCTCTTCTATAGGTACCATAGGTTGTTGAGGCCCACAACGCTGTAACACAAAGTAAAAAATGAAATTCCCATTCCCTTCTTTGTGATTTTTTTTTAATATTGATTAGCCATATAACTTAAATTCAAAGTGCAGAAAATATATTGTTTGTCGTTATCATATGCACATACGATGTAAATGCTAAGAGATTGGAAATGATACAAAATATTTTCTTTTATGTAATATGTCTTATCTGTTTGGTGCTAGATAGCCAGTTACAAAATATTGTTGTTTCCACTGCTAGCTTTTACTGAAGTTTTTAAGATTAAAAAAAAAGCTTAAAAAATTAGGAAAAGATACAGAAAAGAAAAACTGGAATTAAGTAAGTGGATGTAAAAAACCACACAAGCATCAAATAGTGTAGAAAAAGGGACAGTTAAGAATTCATGGGCTTGTGTATAAAATTAGATTCTGGGTCAGTGCAAGTCAAGAGAATTTAGTCTCAAAATCATAGATGCAGCTGAAATGACAAGGCTTGGAGTAAGTGGTTTGTAACCCATGTCGTCATATTTTGTTGCCTCAGTGTAAAGGCCAGAAAGGCCTGTATTGTGTAACAATAAAGAGAGAACAAAAGCTAGCCTTTTAGGTGTAGAACACCTCCAAGAAAGTACTGCCTGCAAAATAATGAAGAAAGTTAATTTCTCTGAGAGGTCATTCTGATGATCTCCACTTTTGCTTTACCGGCAGAGTTTTTCTTCATGCAATAAAGTAATGTCTGTAAACTAAAATGAATGGAGTAATATGTAGAAAGTGATAGCCTTTTACAAAAGACTTTGAATGACTTCCAGATGCCACTGCCAATACAAGTCACAATCAAAATGACCCTATAGTTAACAGTAGTAAATTTTCACAGAAAGGTGCCCTGAAGCAAATGGGTATTTCAGCCAATGAGTCTGATGTTTTGATCTTTCTGTATCAAGTGCTCCACTTTTGGCACATGCATTCATCTCTAAGGAACTACACTCCTTTACTGAAAATATTAAAAGAATTTCAGAAGTAGGAGAAGCAGCGTGGTGCAGTATGGATGATGAGCCAAGCTGGCAATGGCTTGGAAAGTATGGGGAAAATGAGGGCGAGACCTGGTGTATCGGATTCGGATCATGAGCTTGTGGGGTTAACTTCATCTGTCCTGGATCCGGGTGCAACACTACAGGTACTTTATGCTAAGAAGGATTTCTTTTTTCTGTACAGGCTTCAGCAGAAAGACACATGAATGCCAAATTCGGAATTAATATGATTTATTGCTATAGGGAAGCAGTGTGCTGCAGCACTTGTACATAAGATGGATGAGGCAGGGTGTGCATCTTCTCTAACACGTATTGCTTCTTTGTACGGCTGCACTTGTCCCATCCAAGAAAAGGTTTTCAGGAGCACAGAACAAGTGCCTGTGTTGAGGGAGGGGTCGTAAAAAGTAAGAGGAAAGTCACTTGGGCTAAACTTACGTCCGTGCTGACACAGATTTTTGAAAACTGGTTTGGGCTTACCCACACTTCATAAGAGAGCACTGGAAAGGTCAAACTCTGTTGTGGAAGTCTGGTGGACTGTATGCTGGGCTCCCAGCATTGCTGTTTTGTTCTGTGTCATTTCATTAAGAATCATTGCACCTGCTACTAATTGCAATGGAGGTTATTAATAATGAAAGAGTTTTCAAAATCTAATTTATGTCTCATGTATCTGTCTGTTCAAACAATGGCTATAGATTAATCAGGTTGCTGAATCAATTTGTGAGCTATTTATTCTCTTCACTTATTAACTGTTTTAAAAATCTTCTTCTCTGTTTAAATGTTCTTTCACTGTGTATTGGTCCATGTGTGGTTAAAAATAACAAAACTGAGTGGTTCATAGGCAGATTCCAGTTGACTTTACCTTCAGAGTCTCGCTTCTTTTTATTTACAAATGTGATAAGTATTGTGCAGATGTAGAAGAAGACATAGTTTGTGCCCTCAAGAAACAGTAGAAACAAAACCAGGCAAGTACTTGAGGTTCTGAGACATGAAGTAGAAGAAAAATCAAGTCAGTGATTGGTACATAGCTTGCTACTTCCACATGTGTTTGATTGTTGGATTAAAGATAAAAATGTGTAGTTTTGTCTGGTACTTGCAAACAAGGATTTGTAGGAGTGATTAGGATTACTCGAACAGTTCTCCAGCGTGCTGCAGTGTCTGCAATCGAGACCTGGCAGGGCAGTGTTCTTCGTTTAAAACAACTTTAAAATCCCACTGAGACAAGATTGTTTTATACCTACTACTGTTACTAGTAACAGCTAAGAATAATGGAATGTCAGTAAAGGAAGATGCTTTTCTCTCTATGTATATACCCCCCCCGCCCCAGTTTTGTTTACTTTCTGCGTTTGACAGCAGTTTGTCTCTTCTCAGTTGCAATGTTTTCCCTGTATTGTCAGTCAGCCTGTTTCCCCGTTGTTTACGTGGGTATTTCACACCGCATCAAGAAAAGAAACATTTAAAAATGGGGAAATGCAATTTTTATTCCACAAAAACACCCCACCCACCCCGGGGCAAGTGTGGTAACTGTTGCTGCATTTAATTTATTAACAATGCCTTTAATTCATTAAAAAGAAACTAAACAAAACTGCAAGTTGACAGCGTCAGTTCTGTAAGCCTGCGAAAATAACTTTGCCTGGTAATGCTATATGGTAACTGCTAATGACTAAATAATGTTTCAATCTCTTTTAGGATCAGAGTCACACACAGGTTTCCCAGTATCGCCAGGATCACTCTCTGATTATGAGATCTATTGTCCATATGACTGATGCTGCTCATTCGGGAATTATGCCTCCGTCTCAGCTAACCACCATTAACCAGTCTCAGCTAAGTGCGCAGCTGGGGCTAAATTTAGGAGGCACTAATTTGCCACACACTTCTCCCTCTCCTCCTGCAAGTAAATCAGCCACTCCTTCCCCATCCAGCTCTATAAATGAAGAAGATGCAGATGAATCAAATAGAGTAAGTTATTCCGTGCCCCGTAGTGAGTAAGCTTTACATGTCTATATCCTATGTTTTCATGACTGTGGCAGCATCTTCTCAGCTGCAATGTGGTCGTATAAAACACAAATGTTACAGTACAGTGGAATATGATTCATTTGCTGTTTAGCTTCTTTACTTAAGAAGTTTCCATAATACCTCCATAATAAAAAATGTAAGAATATACATATATATACATATTTGATCTAATACATTCATAATTTGTTTCATTCACCAATATAGATCTGGTGAATCTCTTTGCTCATCAACTTTGGACAGTTTTGTCATTTCAGTATTCTCTGGAGTCATAAAGCATAGATGCATTTAGATAGAAATAAAATAAGCTTTCTTCTAACTGAAAGTTTAGTTAATTTACATTTTGCTTTAAATAAATCTGTTATAAAAGGAAAATTGTATCAACAAAATAAAGCACAAATGTTATTGTAGCAGTATATTTAAAGGGCCTAATTTAGACTGTTCCATGAAAGGTTTTCTCATTAAGTTAATGGAAATTGTGCATATGGAAAGATCACTGTACAGGATCCTCAAAATACCAAAGCAAAACGACTGTCATAGAGGTATATTTAGAGCCCCTTTATCCCCTTGTTGCAATAATCTCTGCATAGTTCAGCAAAAGAGGGTGCAGGACCCGAGGAGCACACAGGGACCAGAGTTACCTGCAATGCTGGGCGTGCTCCGGGGGGTTCCCCATCCCGGAGGCAAGAGGGAGACGTAGGTGCAGGGCTGGTGCCCGGCAGCAACACAGAGCCTCCAGCACTACTGCGCGGGCACCTCACCCTGCACGAGGAGCAGTGGAGGTGGGTGGCGGACGCAGTGGGTGCTCGCTGCAGGTGGATAGAAACTGCAGAGCTGCTACTGCTTTTTGCCTGGAGGCTGGGCTTTTTAACCCCCGACCCATGTCTAAGTTGACAGTCTAAGTCTGGGAATCAGGAAATGCCTCCAAGTTCTTGTCTTTTGAGTGTCTACTGCTGAAATTACATCTTAATGGAAAAACACAGATTGCCTATTCAAAATATACTATAGATTAAATCTTAATTTTTTTAAATACAAATTAGCACTGGGGTGAACTTTTTCAGGTCAAGCTCGCAGGATTTGACTCTCTGAGCCATGCTTACAATGAGTAGTAACTATTCATGCATTTAGTTCCAGTAGGTCTGATGAGATTAAGCTGAGACTAAGTACTACTTGGTAGGAAAAAGGCTTGCACAACAGGAGTCTCCAAAATGTTGCCTACACAGTAGCTTTACCCATATATTATTAAGCCAGATTGACAATAATTTTTTTGAGTTAATCTGACTTATTTTATGCGTATATTGACTGCTCTTGTTATTACTGTTTCTTAGGCTACTGGAGAAAAAAGAGCTGCCCCGGATTCTGGCAAGAAGCCCAAGACTCCAAAGAAAAAGAAAAAGAAAGATCCCAATGAGCCACAAAAGCCAGTGTCAGCATATGCCCTTTTCTTCAGGGATACACAAGCTGCAATTAAAGGGCAGAACCCGAATGCTACATTTGGAGACGTTTCAAAAATAGTGGCATCTATGTGGGACAGTCTAGGAGAAGAACAAAAACAGGTAAAAAATTGATGCAGGGTTGTCTCACAAGAGGTAAAATAGTAATCCTTGTAAAAAAATCCTCCTACCTCTGCTCTGAGTGGACCACACGACTTGCTGATGTAGACCTCTTACTCTGTAGAGCTACAATGATTTTTGAACTTGCTGAAGACCTGGCATCTAAAAAGCATTTTGTTATAAGAGCCAGTAGGTAGAATTAAATGGCTGTATTTGTCTTTACATTTTAAAGGGCAGTTTGTAAAAAAGCTGAGGTGATATTGTCCTAGAGTCCTGTTAGACCATCTTTTGATGATTCCTATTTCAAAGCTCTTGTTTCCTATTAATCACAAGTTAGAAGAGAAAAGGGGAAGGTACAGCCCATTTACCATTTTCCTTTGATCTGTCTTATGAATTTGTTACAAAGCATGTTGATTTCCAACCTTTGAAGCCAATCCTCTGTGCCTCATTACAACGTCGCGTGTGAAATGTTATCTCCAACTCAAACTTGGTACAGAATGATGAGTTTTGTTCTTCCTTGAGGGTTATTCTTCTTTCTATACACGTTACTCCTACACACGGATTGAAGGAAAAAAAAAATAAATCCTTTGAGGCTGTGTGCCTGTTGATACTCTGTGCAGCCCCCAGTAACAGTTAATGGAAGCTGCAGTGGAAGAGTAGATTCCCGTCTAGGACACCATCTGGCAAGATATGAATGATACTTGTTTGTGAAATACATTTGGAAACTTTTAGTCTGATCGGACAGATGATGGTGAACCATGATTTAAAGGTGAACTTTAAATTTACTGATGATTAAAAATACAGATTAATTCATTTTTGCCTAACTGTTCTTGTTTAAGTCAATGAGATTCCCTCATAGTGGCTTTGGGGAAAGTGAATTGTCCAAGCTCTATGAACCACCTTTTCTAAAGGTATAAAAATTTTTTTTATATGTAGTTCGAATATTTGTTTAAAAAAATATATTGCATAGGCATTTTTTGCTATTTTATACTGCTGCAGATACTTTTTAGCATCTAAAATACTCAGTGTTCTAATATCCCTGTTACTTAGAGTCATTAAAGTATTTCCTGGGGAGGTAAAGTGATTTTGAGAGCATTCTGGCAAAAACGTCTTAGTAACTGAAGTTGGTGAAATTGTGGTCTCTTTTAATAGGTATATAAAAGAAAAACTGAAGCTGCCAAAAAAGAATACCTAAAGGCACTTGCTGCCTATAGAGCAAGCCTTGTTTCTAAGGTAAGCCTAATAATGCCTTCAGTATAATGCAAGTTAGCTTTTGGCAATGGTGTTTAAATATGGGGGGGGGTTGTTATGCAAAATAGAAGTAGAATCCTAGGATTTCTGTAATACAGCTCTACAAGATGTTGTGCTGCTGCTTGAACCCTGCTTAGTCTCTGCAAAAAATACTTCATCTCTCTCATGGCACAGTAATGATTACCAAACAATAACTTTGTAAATGTACATCTTCCTTTATCTATGGAGGCAAAATAATGCACTTCACTATGAAAGTAAAATTCAGTCATGAGAAATATACTTACCTTTTGACATTAACATTTGCAAGCTAGTCGCAGAGTTTTGTTTTTCCTCAAGTGCTACTTCTCAAAAGACAGACTTGTGTTGCGTGGAGCTGGAGAGCCATTATTGTATGACAAAGCTTAAGTATTTCTTGCAGGTGAGGGGAAAAAAATGTGTGGTGGCTCTGAATTTGGAGAGTACTTACAAATGGACTAGCTGGCAGTGAGCCACACGGAGTATTTTAGTGGATCCTGAGTTAAATAAAACTCATGAAGAAAGTAAAGCTCTGCTGTCTTATTTGAGAGTTTACCTTTTTAACCGGCAGCATTACACTGGTGGTAGATCTGTTGCATCTGAATACCATAAATGGACATATGCTTATGACCATCTAAAATGTGGGTAAAAATTAATCAAGGTGGTTATTTCTCCAGTAGTATTTCATAAAGATCAATTACAAAAATATCTTTGATCACAAGAAGGCAACAGAAGAAAGTGATATCTAACTCCTGAGAATACTTATTTGAATGTACAACTGCAGAGCATTAGTAAATCACACAGAAAGTTGCTGTGTATTTTAATTAATGCTTAGAAATACAACAGCAGAAATTAGACACATGCATTCTTGAAAGATGGAAAATTTCTTCTCCTCGTGTTGAGAAGCTGCATTTTTCTGTTGTCTCTAGGACTTAGATAATATTCTCAAAGCCTTTAGTATCACAATGCTAAGTTCAATAGCAGCTGGAATTGTAAATATCTTTGAGGGAATTTATTTTGTCAGTCCTAAGTTCCCTTTCCAAAAACATCAGAAATCATATTTTCTCCCCAAATCCATAGGACCTGGGCTGCCAAGTAACTTGTGGAAAGACTGTAAGTGGAAATTACACTCAAGTCCAGAATTCATCTCCCTTAACTTAAGACATCCTTGCTGTAGCTTTTTCATCTGAAGTTGTTGCTGAATGTAGGGATGGAATAGAGACTTCTGCAGCATAATTTGACACATTCTGAAGTAAATGTCTAAAACATGTCAGTTAATTGTGCTGGCAGAGACTTTTTCTTTCCATTGTCTTTATATACGGATTCTAGACAACTGTTCTACATGTCGTGTACAATGCAGATGTGTAAAACTGAGAGACGAAGCCTACCTTTGGTGCTTAAATATATCTAATTTAAATATACACAATATATTTAAATATACCTAATAAAACTATGCCTTCAAAGGCACCAGAACACCTCATTTATTGCAATAGGCCTCTTTGGACTGTAGTTTTCCCACAGGTGTGTCTCATCAGAAACCTGCAGGACACTGGAAGTAGGCAGGATTCCCTGAGCAGGGCACCCCGCTCATGCAACTGTAGTGCTTCCAGAGTATTCAGCTGGGTGCCTTGACAATGTTCCCTTAGACTTTTGTCTGTTGTAGATACCTGGGACTTGCCGCCTTGGGTGCGAAGAACTGCAACAAGCAAATTAAAAAAGTTGTTTGAGAAGTTTCATTGTTTGTACACTGCTCTTATGCCGTGATAACTGGTGCAGGGGGATATGCTTCTGCTCAGATTTGTCTCCCAAAGAACAGGGTTTTTTGAAAACATAGAAAGTGTTAGGCCCTTTTTAGCTCTTTCAGCCACACAATGTACGTGAGCTCTGTGACTTTCTGGTGTTGAACAAGGGCACGAGTTAGTTTTTTGTCCAAGTAAGAACTGGAGGTACTGTACACAGAGATGGATGAAGAGGTGATGTAATGGATTGGTGAATCAGTGATCTTTTTCAGATTGCTGATCGATCTTTTCTGATAGAAAACAAAAGATGAAAAAGCTTTCCCTGAGTAGCCGTGACTTTTATTTCCATGTAAACAGTAACAATGTTTTTTCTGTTGAAAATACAATGAATTTCTTTTCAAAACACAGGCTGCTGCAGAATCTGCTGAGGCCCAGACAATTCGTTCTGTTCAGCAAACATTGGCATCCACAAATTTGTCTTCCTCCCTTATTCTGAATACTTCTCTTTCTCAGCACACAACAGTATCGGCATCTCCTCAAACTCTTCAACAGTCCCTTCCCAGAGCAATTGCTCCAAAACCTTTAACCATGAGACTGCCGATGAATCAGATTGTAGCTTCTGTTACCATTGCACCAAACATGCCAACAAACATTGCAGCTCCCTTGATAAGCTCTATGGGAACAAGCATGGTGGCAACACCGTCTTCATCTCAAGTAAGTCCCTCAATGCAAAGCCAGCAGCACCAGATACAGCAGCTCCAGCAGCAACAGATGCAGCAGATGCAACAGCAGCAACTACATCAGCATCAAATGCATCAGCAAATACAACAACAAATGCAGCAGCAGCATTTCCAGCACCACATGCAACAACATTTGCAGCAGCAGCAGCAGCAGCATCTTCAGCAGCAAATTAATCAACAGCAAATGCAACAGCAACTGCAGCACATACAGCTTCAGCAAATGCAGCAGCAGCAAATGCAGCATATGCAACACCAGTCACAGCCTTCTCCTCAGCAGCATTCTCCGGTAGCCTCGCAGATCACTTCTCCCATCCCTGCCATTGGGAGCCCTCAGCCAGCACCTCAGCAGCACCAGTCACAAATACAATCTCAGACACAGACTCAAGTATTATCACAGGTCAGTATTTTCTGAAGATAAATGATCTTGCAACATGGCTTTGTGTTGATGGAGGGGGTAGGGGTAAACCATATTTGGCTGAAAACTGTAAATTGTTGATGGTAGTTATGCAGGGATGCATAACAGGTCAAATGATCCTCTAAAGTGTCTATTAGATAGGCAATAAAGAACTACAATGTAGCTGTGTATCATCTTTTAGCTGACTATAAATCATTTTGTTTTTAAAAAAAAAAAAAGCTGTGCTCTTTTTCATGTGATGCCTTTTTAATTTATTTAAGCTTTACCTACAATATGTGAATCAAATGGCCTAACAAATACCTGGACCTTATGACTGCAAAATGGCCTTTCAGAGTTATATGATATAACCCATCTTTCTCTAAAAGTGAGTAATGCACTTCAAGGCAGTATGAACTCATGAAGCCCTTAAAGCACAGTTGTAACTACCTGTAAAATGATGATTGGATTTCATACAATCATACTTGTATGACATGAGTTAGTTGATGGCATTTTTTGTCATGAAAAAATAGAGTAAATCACAGATTTTTGCCAAAGCTCTTAATTTTTTTTCTCTCCTAACTGTCTTCAGAAAAACAAATGCAAGTAACTGAACTTAAATGTTTGACCCAACCTTTCACTTCATTTCTCCAAATAAGCCTACCATAATTTGTAAGAAAATATATATTGACATTTACCCTCTTACGTTAATTCCAATTACAGAACAAATGTGAATATTATATTCTGTGTCGAAGTGATGAGTTTCAGATTTAATACACTGTATTTTTAAAAGGGAAATGCACTTAAATAAAACTGTTATTACAGAAAGCTAAGATGAAAAATGCAAGAGTTTTTAATACACTGTAAAACCAGTAGAATATTTAAATGAAACTCCACAATCGAATAATCAATGTAAATATTTTCTTTAAAAGTTGTAAGTTTTCATATCATGTGTTGTAAAGTTTTCATAAATGAGGCTTTAATGTAAACACTGGTAACATGAATTATTAATTGCTACATTGCTTATTGTGTTTTTATGCTGTTTTATACTTTTTTATGAGTTATGATAGCAGCAATTAAGTTGTTTGTATTTTGCTTATCTAAAATAAATGCTTTTATCTTGCTATAGAATAAACACATTTCAGTAAAACCGATGGGCATAAGTCTTTGATACAAAAACCAGAAATGTTTCCTTACGAAAACACTTTCTTGGAACATTTATTTAACTTTTTTGATTTTTATTTTATCAAACATACGGGGTAAATAGGTACCGATCGGAACAGAGCGTGCGATCAGCTCTCGTATCCGTAAAGATGCGCTGCTGAAGAGTCGCGTACAACTTCTCCGAGGTTTCGGTGCCTTACTTCCGAAAAAGAAAGCAGGCGGTAGCGTTACAAAGCATTCGTGGTACCCTCCGTTACATTGACCCGCAGGACCAGGACAGCGAACCTGTCTCTCGGCAGCAGTGTGCAGAGATGCACATAAGCACAAAGTGTCGTTTTCTTTGTACCTTTGAGTTTCAGATGTAAGCGCAGCTACTGCCATGGGCTTCCCATCTTTAAGCCCCTAACTCGACTGATCCCGAGCTGTCTGACTTGTATTTTATCACAGAAGTAGGACGTGGTAGAGGAGGGGTGGAGAGGGCAGGTATTTCACGTGAAGGATTTGGAAACGTTCACATCCAATGTGTTGTCAGGCTATTAGTGCTGTTTATACATTTTTACTCCTGACAGATAGGAGAAATCCTTTATTTTCTTCTTTCCCTTCTTTGCCTGCAATAGCTGTACTGCGAGTGCAGTCTGACCACTATCCCCAGTTGTCTTGCATGATTAATTACAGCATCTGTCCTGTCAGAAGCTATAATGAAGAGGTCTTGATAAAAATTGCAAATTACCACTGGCAACAATCTTAAACTGCTTATGATAAAATGAAAATTAAAAACAGCAAGTGTCAAACCTGAGCAGAATCCTAATCCTGTTGGAGGCAGTGTTCATGGCTACCGTGCGCAGGCCGCAACCAAAAAATAATGGAATATAGATCCCCCAAAAGTTGCAGCCAGACTTGAGGGAAGAGGTACTATACTGTGTGAGTTTATTAATAATGAATTCGGCTTTCAATATTTCATCATCCTCAGGTACTCTGTTTATTATGTACAAATATTGAACAGCAAGAGATTCTAATTATAAATTTATAGATTTCTTGGAGCAGAAAAAATCACGTATAAATTGAAGCTTTTCATAATAGGTGTTAGTTGACAGCTACCCATGCTCTTAATAGCCTTCGTATGATATCTAATAATGTCTGGGATGGCGGATGTTTATTCCAAGCGCCAGGAAGCCTGCCTGCGTTAGAAATGGCACGGCAGAGAGAGAATGGCTGGGAGAGATTTTTGTGTGTGTCGGTTTTAACCAATGTTACATAACAAAGGGAACCATTTCATAGTCGTTTTGAAACCTTTAGACAAATGTCTTCAGAAATAATTGCTAAACTGCATGTGACAGTAATTGTGTATTAGTTCTATAATTGTCATTTTGAAGACCTATGAAGTATCGTTGGAAAAATGTCACTAGTGATAAGAGTTAATTGCAACTGAAGTCTGTTTTCAACTATTTGCAGCGAGAAGCAGGTGTTATTACACTCATTAAATGATTTCATAAATCCTGGGTTTTATCACATTTGATTAAGAGCTGCTGAACTACTGATGGTCAATTCCAGGAAAAATAGTTTTAATTACTGCAGCTAAAAAGAAGTAATCGTCAAGCAGGACTGCACATTTTAAATATCAAAATTTGAATCTTGAAAAACTGGAGCATCCCCCTGCTTGCTACAAAATTATATTTTACATTGCCCACAATAGCATATTGCAGAACATCTTGTGTTTCAAACTGTGCAAGTTGGTGTTCATATTCCCTAAGTCTAAGTGAATAACTTTGCTATCATAGGTCATAAATAAAACTGTTAATTTAAATTGCTTAATAGGCAATTTATACTGGAAAAAAAATGCAGTATCCATATGATTTCAGTGTCGTGCACGGTTTAAAGAATGTTTTCCTTCCTATCATTTACAAGCACTTAACTGCTCCCTTCTTTTCCTGAGGTTTCAGATGCTTTATCACCTCGGTTAACCACATTCTACTTTCACATTAACCCAGGTTGACACATGATGAAAGAACATAAGGAGGTTTAATTTTTAGCTGACACAGGGTCATTAGTTTCTAACTTGGAGAACAAAGGCTTTAAATACCTCTATGCAACATAATCTCAATTTTATATTATCACCTGACCATTGTGGTTTGCAGGACAGATGGATTAAATATCTCAAGTTTAACCAGAAGTCTTGCACTGACTCTTTTCAATGGGGTTGGCTATTTGAATGGCTCCTTTTCCATTTCTCACTTCATGGAGTATTTTGCAGCACTGGACTTCATTCTAACCTTTCCCTCCCCCCTTTGTTTGGCTTTTGTTTTGCAACAGCTGTTATTATCGTTTTTGGTCAGCTGTGATTGCTAGAGGCAAAATAGGACCAGATGGTGTTTTGCTATGCATGAATGGCGAGTTAGAGGAGTTTAGATTGAATAGGCCAAGTTTGAATGGTGTCTATGCACCACCTGCCCTCTTCAGCAGCAGCACACACATCATAGGAGCATGATCTGTCTCAGACCTACTAGAATTGGATGGGAATGGAGAGAGCCTCGTTGGATTTTCTCCATATTTATTGATCTTCCATGCACTAACAGCATAATGCAGTACACAGTCAATTTGAGTTAATTGGATATGACACAGCATGTACATGTAATCTATCACTGTAGTCTCCTGGTACACTTTAGGTTTTGCTGCCACAAGAACATGCAGTGTTAGCCTGCATTAATAGGCTAAGTGGATGGAAGTAAAACAGGATCATTGGAGGGCTCGGTTTAACAAAATATACTGTAGTTTTAAAATTATACCCTTGAAACTGCCAGAGATGCAGTTAAATATGAACATTTCGGATTTGATAGACTGGACTGAGTATTTTGGCACAGAACGAAATATACCTCATTCCCATACTTTTCCGAGAGGTTTGCCAGTGAAATTTAAATGAGCAGTTGCCTAAAAGTAGGGAGCAGCATCAGTAGTGATGAGTCAGTGCCCTTCACAAAGGGGTGTGTGTTGACGTGGAGGAATCCACTTTGTAGCAGAAGGGATATTATATTAAGCAAATTCTGATTACCAGCCCCTAAAACACAGAAATCAAAATTAGGCATCCAAATTGGGTGTAGAGTAGCAAGGGGCTGCTTTGGTATCCTAAAGCTGGTCATAGAGGTAGAATTTAAATGTTACAGAAATGTAAGATCTGTGGTATCCTCCATTAAGGTTGACTGAAAGACATCAGGTATGCAAGAGTCGTGTCTGGACGTTAAGGAATGAAATACATATGTTACAAATAATGAATAAAATATATAACAATAACATATAATACATAAATTACTTGAATTGTTACAGCAATTGGATGTTTAAAAGCCTACTTCTGTAGGTAACTGGGGGTTGCGAGCATGCTCTGCCTAAGTTGGCAGGAGCTGCTCACTCGGTGTCTTTGTCTGTGGTGTCAGGTAGCCGAGTGAGCTACTTTATTATGAAAATTGCATTCAACTGAAAAAATGCTAAATATTTTCAAGTGCCTGTGGGAAAAGCTAAGTTTGTATTAAAGGATTTGGTTCTTAAAGTCACCGAGAAGTTAATGCTTCTCAGGTGCATCTGAGGGAGAGAATTTTCGATTATAATACTAAAATCTTTCAGAAGAGAATGTATTGCTTTGAATGAGCTGTTCTGACATTTCAATAGGCTGTGCTGGAGATTTATAATGTACTCTGTTTACCTCAGTTAAAAAGTAGAAGTGGTATTTTAAATAGTGGTTTTTGTCCAAGTTCTTGGACCATTAGCATCTTCAGCCCCTACACAAACCAAAGTAGCGCAGAGTTTTCTTACAAGGTTGAACGGATAATTATACTCGAGGTGGTGTAGTTATATGGGCACTTCCTACAGGTATCATTTCTTCTCTTTCCCCTCTGGGAATATCTTTATTGATACAGCCACCTTTGGTCTGTTACTTTCTCCAGACTGGAGTTGTTACATTACTTTTAACTCTGCTGCTCTAATTGAAACAGAAAGGCTTTGATCCAGCAAATCACTTAAAATGAGTGGATAATTCATGTATATAAGTAGTAATTTCATTAAAGTTACTACTCATATGCTCTGTTATACAGTTGTTCAAGTGCTTTCATAGATCAGGGGTCTAATTGCAAAGCGTTGTATTTGTTTTCCAAACAATTCCAAGTAACGATAATAAGAATAATCAGAACCTAAAGGTAATATAACCGAACTTACATTTTCCGCATTTTCTTTTATTAAATTCTATTCTAAACAAGTCACGGATCTGATTTGCAAGTACGGGTATCTAACCTCTGCGTTGGTTCAGTGACTGTGCATCATCATAAATGTGTAAAGAATTAACCACCTGACTGGTGATTTGTATACTCAGTCATTTAGATGGGTTTCTACTGTGCACAGGTCGGAAAGCCTGTACCTGGATCAGCAGTCACAGCTCTTGACTGAGCAGATGCCTTGACCAAATATTTGTATTTACAAAACAGAGACTAAATGCAGGCAAACAAAGCACCATTATGCCTACTGGCAATATTTGTGAAACCTAAAGCATATAGTTACTGCAGGCTGGTTTATTTTTAATGCTATATCCCATTGTGTACTGATAACAAACATATACACTGCATTAGCATAAAATACATAACTAATAAATCCCATGTGCTATACTTTTCTCACTGGTGGTTAGAGGTGCTTAATTTTGGAATTGGTTTTGGTGTTCCACAAATCATGAGAATTGACCATACAGCATGGATATTTAAAAAATAAGTAGCTGTACCATTGCTTAATTTCTTTCCTGTTCCTAATTTTGGAAGTGCCGAAAATTATAGGTCACTTCTGAAAATTCTGCCGTATCAGCTGTTGATCGGGGGATTCTCACTCCTGCACCGATGTGCGTATGTATGTGCTCCAGCCTTACACAAAAGCACCCTTCCATATGTGCCCTTAGCACAGGCTAGTCAGCGTTTTGCTGTTGGCTTCAGTGATACAGGGCCAAACAGCTGCACTGTGGCATCAACCACATCATGTTCCCTGTTCCTCCCAGCTTCTTCTCCCTTCTCCTATTGTCCCTTTCCGCATTTCTCTCTGCCCTGCTAATCACAGTAGCGACCAGGGCTTACTGGTCCCACGCCAGCTCTTGCACCCTGCTCCCACCTGCTCACCACCTATGGAAAGCTCCTCCTGAAGTTTCTCCTCTTCCAGACCCCCTTCTTGTTCCTCCTATTCCTGATGATCACAAGGAAATGAATAAATAGTCCACATACATGATACATAGTTGTTTAAATAAAGAGATGTCCAGATGTATGCACTTAATTTTATGTGGAAAATGTCTAAAATATATGTTAAAATGAGGCATGCATTTGGGGACTTTTTGGGTAATATTCTAGGTGCTTCGCAGCATGGGCTGCCAAAGCATTTGGTGACTGTTTAGCATACTGTGGCAGTGGCAGAATATAGATGAAGCTAGTGATAATTATCATCCTTGTATAAACAGACTTTCTCCCTTACAATATTGTGGCAGATAAATCTATAGGTGTTTTGGTCATTTACAGCAGATAGTGTATTACAGCAGATCTTGAGCTCCTGGTGGAATACACATAATTCCAAGTGTCAATTCAGAGATACTTGCATTTCTATAAGGAATGAGCGGCCTTTCTTTTTTTCGTTCCTTTTTTTTTATCCCAATGCAAATGAAATCCTTATCTGTCACTTCAGAAAACGGGCAGAGCTTGCTAGCAGACTTGGACAAATTAAACACCTTTGAACAAAAATAGTAATAAAAATGTAATATTCTCACATTCACTTCTGTTGAAGTCTGCTGAAGCTGTACTTGGCTTTAAACCCAAGACTGAGTTTGTTCTGATTATTTCTTTCCATTTTCAAAGCTGCTGATCAGCAAAAGTTAATTGATACATGATTCTGCATCTCTGCCAGTTTGGGTGCACAACAGGCGGATCCCCCTTGGGAACCTGTGCCAGGCCTGGTGCCCACAGCACAGCTGATGGACGTGGCAGGCAGTGGGTGCGAGCCCATTAGCCTGGGCTCCGTTCTGATCTCATTTCACGTCATTTT